>NW_024070207.1:40410932-40583885 GCF_014754425.2 Oryx dammah
AATAAACTGTGGAAAATTCTGAAAGAGATGGGAATACCAGACCACCTCACCTGCCTCTTGAGAAATCTGTATGCAGGTCAGGAAGCAACAGGTAGAACTGGACAGGGAACAACAGACTGGTTCCAAATAGGAAAAGGAGTATGTCAGGGCTGTATATTGGCACCCTGCTTATTTAACTTCTCTGCAGAGTACATCATGAGAAACGCTGGACTGGAAGAAGCACAAGCTGAAGTCAAGATTGCCTGAAGAAATATCAATAACCTCAGATATGCAGATGACACCACCCTTATGGCAGAAAGTGAAGAGGAACTAAAAAGCCTCTTGATGAAAGTGAAAGAGGAGAGTGAAAAAGTTGGCTTAAAGCTCAACGTTCAGAAAACGAAGATCATGGCGTCTGGTCCCATCACTTCATGGGAAATAGATGGGGAAACAATAGAAACAGTGTCAGACTTTATTTTGGGGGGCTCCAAAATCACTTCAGATGGTGACTGCAGCCATGAAATTAAAAGACGCTTACTCCTTGGAAGAAAAGTTATGACCAACCTAGATAGCATATTCAAAAGCAGAGACATTACTTTGCTGACTAAGGTCCATCTAGTCAAGGCTATGGTTTTTCCAGTGGTCATGTATGGATGTGAGAGTTGGACTATGAAGAAGGCTGAATGCTGAAGAATTGATGCTTTTGAACTGTGGTGTTGGAGAAGACTCTTGAGAGTCCCTTGGACTGCAAGGGGATCCAACCAGTCCATTCTGAAGGAGATCAGCCCTGGGATTTCTTTGGAAGGAATGATGCTAAAGCTGAAAGTCCAGTACTTTGGCCACCTCATGCAAAGAGTTGACTCATTGGAAAAGACTCTGATGCTGGGAGGGATTGGGGGCAGGAGGAGAAGGGGACGACCGAGGATGAGATGGCTGGATGGCATCACTGACTCGATGGACGTGAGGATGAGTGAACTCTGGGAGTTGGTGATAGACAGGGAGGCCTGGCGTGCTGCGATTCATGGGGTTGCAAACAGTTGGACACAACTCAGCAACTGAACTGAACTGAACTGAACTGAACTGAACTGAGATGAGTGCAATTGTGGGATAGTTTGAGTATTCTTTGACAGTGCCTTTCTTTGGGATTGGAATGAAAACTGACCTTTTCCAGTCCTGCGGCCACTGATGAGTTTTCCAAATCTGCTGGCATATTGAGTGCAGCACTTTCATAGGATCATCTTTTAGAATTTGAAATAGCTCAACTGGAATTCCATCGCCTCCACTAGCTTTGTTTGTAGTGATGTTTCCTAAGGCCCACCTGACTTCACATTCAAGAATATCTGGCTCTAGGTGAGTGTGAGTGATCACACCTTCGTGATTATCTGGGTCATGAAGATCTTTTTTGTATAGTTCTTCTGTGTATTCTTGCCACCTCTTCTTAATATCTTCTGCTTCTGTTAGGTCCATACGATTTCTGTCCTCTATCAAGCCCATCTTTTCATGAAATGTTCCCTTGGCATTTCTAATTTTCTTGAAGAGATCTCTAGTCTTTCCCATTCTGTTGTTTTCCTCTATTTCTTTGCATTGATCACTGAGGACGGCTTTCTTATCTCTCCTTGCTATTCTTTGGAACTCTGCATTCAGATGCTTGTATCTTTCCTTTTCTCCTTTGCTTTTCACTTCTCTTCTTTTCACAGCTATTTGTAAGGCCTCCTCAAACAGCCATTTTGCTTTTTTGCATTTCTTTTCAATGGGGATGGTCTTGATCCATGTCTCCTGTACAATGTCATGAACCTCTGTCCATATTTCATCAGGCACTCTGTCTATCAGATCTATCCCTTAAATCTATTTCTCACTTCCACTGTATAGTCATAAGGGATTTGATTTAGGTCACATCTGAATGGTCTAGTGGTTTTCCTCACTTTCTTCAATTTAAGTGTGATTTTGGTAATAAAGAGCCACAGTCAGCTCCCGGTCTTGTTTTTGCTGACTGTATAGAGCTTCTTCATCTTTGGCTGCAAAGAATATAATCAATCTGATTTCAGTGTTGACCATCTGGTGATGTCCATGTGTAGAGTCTTCTCCTGTGTTGTTGGAAGAGGATGTTTGCCATGACCAGTGCGTTCTCTTGGCAGAACTCTATTAACTTTTGCCTTGCTTCATTCTGTACTCCAAGGCCAAATTTGCCCGTTACTCCAGGTGTTTCTTTTAGGTTATCCAACAATTAGTTTTCATCGTCCTTCAATTGGTGAGAAATTCATCATTTTTCCTGGAAAAAAAAATCGGTTCTTGGAACAGTCCCCACCAGACTTCAGAGGAGTCTCCAGCTTCCCAACTGTGAGGGTCTTCGTGGGAGACAGGGTGGGGTCAAGCCTAAATCGGGCAGAAGGTGATTCAGATGCCACCACTGGATGAGGCCAGAGTATGGAGGAAAACCACATCCATGGAGAGAATATCAAGGGTCAAGAAGAAGAAACCAAATCTGTCATAAGGCCTAAAGGGTGAGAGCAGTGCCAGCAAGGAGGGGGCGAAGACTGAGGTCAGGAACTGAATGGCTGCAGAATGGAGGGGAAAGGGGAAAGAGAAGGGAAAGAATAAAGCAGAAATAGCTGCTGGGCTCCCTGCTTTTTAAAAACAATTTTTTTATTTTTTTAAAATTGGAGTATAATTGCTTTACAATGTTGTATTAGTTTGTGCTGTACAACGAAGTGAATCAGCCATAAGTATACATATATCCCCTCCCTCCTGAACCTCCCTCCCACCATCCCCCATCCCGCCCTTCTAGGTCAACACAGCTGAGCTCCCTGTGCTGCAAAGAATATAATCAATCTGATTTCGGCTCCCTGGCTGCAAAGAATATAATCAATATACAGCTGTTTCCCAGCGGCTATCTATTTGCAGGGCAGGAATAGAGACGCAGACACAGGGAATGGACTTGTGGGTCCCAGCTTTTACTTTTGCTCTTTGATAGCCTATTCTCAACAGAGCAGTCAGAGAAATCTTTTAAAGTACTAAGTCAGTCACTCTTTTACTCAAAACTTGTCAGTACATCTCCATCACAATTAGGACGCTCTGTAATTAGCCCTAAAAAGCGCTGCATGGTCTGGTTTCCTAGTGCCTCTTGGGCCTCATTTCCTACCACACTTCCTCTCTCTCACTCCAGACACACCTTCCTAGTCCTCGAGTGTGGCAAGCACAGTCCCATCTCAAGGCCTTTGCACATACTATTACCCATGTCTGGGTCGCTCTTACTTCACATCTTTATAACCCTAGCTCTTTTTCATCCCCTAGGACTAAAGTGACTTTTCTTCAGAGAGGTTGTCCTTAACTATCTGATTGAATGTAGACATTCCTGATTCTTGCCCCCCCCCATTTCTAGCTCATCAGCCTTTTAATTTCCTTCAGAGCACAGTTCAGAGTTCGTAATTCTTCTCTTGTTGAGTGATTGCCTCTCTCTCTCTCTCTCTCTGGAATGTTAAGGCCAGGGACCTGGTGTGGACATGTGTTCACTCTATCACTGTATTCCAACACTGCCACATGATCAGGGCTCAATGACCATCATTGTTGAGTAAATGAATGTTCCAGGATGCTTCTGGCTTTATGAATAAGAACATCTATTTTGTTGAGTGAGACATGGCCTTGGATGCAAGATTTGAAGGGACAATCTCATTACCTTTGTGAAGGTGATTCCTTTGCCTCCTATTCCAAGAACTCTTGGCAAGCCACATACATGATCTGGAGGAGAGGCCATGTTGGATAACTCTGTGACTGGACTGGTGAGAGAAATGAGGCTCAAAGTTGGATGCTTCTATATACGGAAGATCTGTTTTTTTCATTTTTGTTTTTACATTTTTTTTTGTTGTTGTTGTTTTTACATTTGTAGGGGGCAAATTTATTCATTGATGGTAGGAATTTTTTTTTCTATATGTAAAATTCCGGATTAGTATACCATCTGTTTTAATCAGTTATAATTTATTGAAGTATAATTGATTTACAATATTATATTAGTTTCAGCTGTACAGCAGAGTGACAATATTTTTACAGATTATAATTCATTAAGAGTTACTACAAGATAATGACTAGAATTGCCTGTGCTATTAATACATCCTTGTAGTTTATTTTGTACATAATAATGTGTAATTCTTAATCCCCTACTCCTATATTATCCCTTCCTCCACTGCTTATTTATTTCCTATATCTGTGAGTCTGTTTTGCATATACATTCATTTGTGTTACTTTTTAGAGTCCATGTATAAATGATATCATACTGTATCTCTCTCTGTCTGACTTATTTCACTAAACATAATATTCTCTAGGTCCATCTGAGTTGCTGCAAGTGGCTGAATTTCATTTTTATGGATGTATAATATTCCATTGTGTGTATATGTGTGTGTATACTTAACTTTTTAAACATGTTAATACTTATATAAACTATTATTGTCAATAATATCAAAATATTAGTAATACCAACATTGTCAGCATACCTTTGCCTTATTAAGCTGTATCAGTATTAAGGTTCAGTTTGGAAATAGTACCATAAGTACCACATCTTCTTTATCTGTTCATCTGTCAGTGGACACTTAGGTTCCTTCCATATTTTGGCTTTGTGAATAGTGCTACTTTGATCACCGGTGCATGTATCTTTTCTAATCAGTGTTTTCATTTTTTCCAAGTATATACCAGATGGTAGAATTGCTAGGTCATATGGTAACTCTATTTTTAGTTTTTTGAGGAGCTCCACACTGTTTTCCATAGTGAATGCACCAACTTGCAATCTCACAAACAGTGTACAAGGGTTTATGTAAAGAATAGCTGGTTACTCACAAGACCAGTGGGAAGTATAGGCAGTGGATGACAGTAGCCATCATCATGTGGATGGTTGTCTATATGATGGCCACAGTGACGTGGGTAATGGAGCTCCCCAGTATCAAGCATGTATCTACTATATCTACTTAGACAGCCAAGGCTGGTCTACTAAATTTTTCAATGCTCTTGGATATTCTTTTGCAAAGATTTGTGTACTAAGAGCCAGAAGAGCCCTATTATGAGTAATGACTTTTCCTTCATTGAGGCAGGCATGGTATACCCTTGGCAGAATGTTCACCTTCAGAACTGGCAGATTCTTTACAGAATTGGTACAGCCAACGACTCTAGGGAGCCCCTTCCCTCAAATCAGCTATGATTCCTCTCCTTCCTTGGACAGGAGGTATTGCCAGGTGGTTAGCTGGGCTTTGAGTCTTATGCAGTATTATGAGTTGAATTGTATCCCTCCCACAATTCATATGTTGAAGCCTTAACCCTCAGCACCTGAGAATGTGACCATGTTTGGAAATAGGGTCATTACAAACATAATTAGTACATTATTAAAAAGATGAACTTACACTGTAGTAGTATGGACCCCTAATCCAATATGACTGGTGGTCCTTATACAAAGGGGACATGTGGACACAGACAGGCACACAAGAAGAAGGCCATGTGAGGATAAAGGCAGAAATTAGGGTGATGTAGCAGAAGCCACAGAACACCCCATATTGCCAGTAAACCACCAGAAACTAGGAGAGAGGCCAGGAACAGATTTTTCCCTCAGGGGCCTCAGAAGGAAATGACCCTGCCTATACTTTGACCTCAGACTTCTAGCCTCCGGAACTGTGAGACAATACATTTCTGTTGTTTGTGGTACTTTGCTTACAGCTCCCTGGCAACTTATTCCACTCAGACACTCGGTCAGGGTCTCTGGATCAGAACTCTTGCATAAAGTAGAGGAAAGCAGGTTACTTTATGGGGGAGAAACAGTGACCAGGTCATGCCCACAGTGCCTGGCCAGGGAGGAACCCCATTTGTTCACTGCTCCTGAGATGGTGCAGAGCAGCGCTCCTGAAATCTCAGTCCCCTAACCTTTGAAACACTTTAACATTTCAAGGAGAATCTTTACCAAGAGAGGACAGGAAAGCAAGTATAATCTGATGATTACTAATCCTATCTTCAGAAAACAAAGGGACTTTGCTAAAAAAATCATTCTGATTATCTGCCTCTTAGGGTTCTAATTTTGTGTGTGTGTGGCCACATGGTATGTAGGATCTTGTTCCCCAACCCAGGATCTAACCCGTGCCTCTTGCAGTGGAAGTGTGGATTCTCAACCACTGGACCACCAGAAAAGTCCCTAGAATTCTAAACTTTTTATTTACTGACTTTTACTTATTTTATTTTTTAAAATTTGTCTATCTGTCTATCTATTATCTATTTATTTTTGGCTGTGCTACTTGCAAGATCTAGTTCCTCGACCAGGGAATAAACCTGGGTCACAGCAGTGACAGCGCCATGTCCTAACCACTGGTCTGCCAAGGAATTCCCTCACTGACTTTTACAATGAATGCATTTGTTACTTTTGGGGTCTGATAGGGAGAGTGAACTCTCTCCTGATATTTTGCCAAAGATTTTCTAAAACAGAGGGCAGGGTGCACAAGTTCAGTTTGTAGTTCAGAATTTGTCATCCTATGCCGGATGCTTCACTCACATTGCTGATAACTTTTGCACAATGGACAGCCCTCCATCTACCCACTTGTTAGTCTCCAACTCAGTGCCCTAATATAGGGCACAACCATTATATTCAGTATATAGCAATAAAGGACCTACTATGTGCCAACTGTTATGCTGGGCACTGGAAACTGCAGTAGGGGCCAAGGCTCCAGTTATACTACTGCCCTGAAAATCAGATAATAAAAAGCAGGAGCCTTCTGGGGGAAAGTGGCATTGTTTAATGCTCAGTGAACTCAATTCTGCTTAAAAATTGCTTAAACTTGGCATCATCAGGCAAACAGCTTTGGAATTTAGCAAAAAACAAAATTACATACTGAGTAACTATTGTGGCAAGAATATTATTTTCCCTCAGGCTCTGCCAGAGAAAGACCTGGGGCATGGTCTTGTTATATCAATCTGCTAGAGAGTTTAAAAATGGTAGCTGACAGATAAAGACATCCTGAGAAAAGAAAAATACAGATCAATATCCCATATGAATTTTGATACAAAAATTCTTTTTTAAAAATTAATTAATTAATTTTAATTGGAGGCTAATTACTTTACAATATTGTACTGGTTTTTGCCATATATTGACATGAATCAGCCATGGATGTATATGTGCTCCCCATCCTGAACCCCCCTCCCATCTCCCTCCCCATCCCATCCCTCAGGGTCATCCCAGTGCTCCAGCCCTGAGTACCCTGTCTCAGAAGCAAAAATTCTTAACAAAATACTAACAGACAAAATCCAATAGCATAGTAAGAGGATTATCTACCCTGACCAAGTAGAATTTATGTCAGGAATGCAAAGGTGGTTCAATATATAAAAATTAATGTGTCAATACAATACACTGCATGAATAGATTGAAGGGAAAAGACACATGATCATATTAATTGATGTAGAAAAAGTATTTGACAAAATCCAACACGCTTTCATGATAAAAGCATTCAACACACTAGAAATAGGACATAACTTTCTCAACTTGTAAAGGGCATCTATGAAAACCCCATAGTGAACATCATGTTTAATGGTGAAAAACTGAAAGCTTTTCCTGTAGATGAGGAACAAGACTAGAATGTCCATTTTCACCACTTCTATTCAATATTATACTGGAAGTTCTAGTCAAAGCAATTGGGCAAGAAAAAGAAATAAGACATCCAAACTGGAAAGAAAAAGTAAAACTATATTCACAGATAAAATACTCTTACATAAAGAACATCCTCAGTTATTTAAAAAAAAAAGGATATTTAAGTTAGCAAACAAATTCAGCAAAGTTGCAGGATACAATATCAACATACACAAATTAGTGGTATTTCTATGCACCAACAATGAGCATCTGAAATAAAATTAGGAAAACAACTTTGTTTATAATACTATCTAAAAGAATAAAATGCCTAGGAATAAATTTAACCAAGTAGGTGAAAGATTTCTACACTTAAACCACAAACATTGCTAAAACAAAGAAGACCTAAATAAATAGAAAAGCACCCATGTTTATAGATTTAATATTAAGATAGCAATATACCCCAAAGAGATCTCTAGATTCAATGCAAACCCTATCAAAATTCCAATGCTCTTTTTTACAAATATGGAATAACTGATCCCACAATTCATATGGAATTGCAAAGAACACTGAATAGGCAACAAACCGTTGAAAAAGAACAAAATTAAAAGACTCATACCTCCTGATTTAAAATTTTACTACAAAGCTACAATGATCAAAACAATACATTATTGGCATAAGGATAGACATGGATTAATGGAACAGAATTAGAGTCCAGAAAGAAACCCATATACGTCTGGTCAGTTAATTACTTTTTCCTCATTGAATGGTTTCAAGGGTACCAAGACCATTCAATGAGGAAAAGTAATCTTCAACAAAAAGTGATGGGAAAACTGGATATATAAACATATATCCATTGTATACATAAAAATACATGTAAACACAAGTAAAAGAATGAAGTTCACACCATATACAAAAATTAACATGGATGAAAGAGCTAAATATAAGAACTACAACTATAAAATTTTTATTAGAAAGCATAGAGGTAAATCATCATGATCTTGAAGTAGATTTGATAGTAGACTTTTAGAAATGACACCAAAAGAACAAGAACAAAAGAAAAATAGGTAAATTATACTTCATCAAAAATAAAATCTTTAGTGCATCAAAAGACATTATCACGAAAGTTAAAAGATAGCCTACAGGGACTTCCCTGGCAGTTCAGTGGTTGCTGTGCTGTGTTCAGTTGCCCAGTTGTGTTTGACTCTTGGCAATCCCATGGACTGTAGCCCTTCAGGCTCCTCTATCCATGGAATTTTCCAGGCAAGAATGCTGGAGTGGTTGCCATGTCCTCCTTCAGGGGATCTTCCTAACCCAGGAATCAAACCTGCATCTCTTGCATCTCCTGCATTGGCAGGCTGATTCTTTACCTCTAGCACCACCTGGAAAACCCCTGGTAGTTCTGTGGTTAGGACTCTGCAGTTTTGTTGCAGGGGACATGAGTTCTATCCCTGGTTGGGGAACTAAGATCCTGCATGCCGCATCGCATGGCCAAAAAAGAAAAGAAAAAGAAAAATACAGCCTACAGAAGGGGAAATATATGCAGGTCATATATTTCAACATATTTCATAAGGTCCTAGTACACAGAATACATTGAGTGCTTATAACAACAAAAAGACAATCCAGTTTAAAAAATGGGCAAAGGACTTCAATAGACTTTTCACCAAAGAAGATATGTAAATAGCCAACAAACACATGAAGAGATGGTCAATATCATTAGTCGTTAGGGAAATGCAAATCAAACTCATAACAAGATGCCACTCACATCCTGTAGGATGGTTATAATATTTCTTAAACCCCAGAAAACAGTGGTTGGCAAGGAGGAAAAGAAGTTGGAACCCTCATAGATTGCTGGTGACAGTTTGGCTATTACTCAGTAAGTTAAACATAAAATTACTCTATGACCCACTCCTTATACACACAAAAGCAATGAAAACATGTTCAAGCACAACAAATAGCATGAATGTTCATAGCAGCACTATTCATAATAGCCAAAAGGTAGAAACAACCCAAATATCCATTAATAGATTAATTAATTTTTGAAATGTGGTATACCAGTGCAATGGAATATTATTCAGCCATGTAAAGGAGTGAAGTACGCTATGACGTGGATAAACCGTTAAGACATTATGCCGAGTGGAATAAGCCAGACACAAAGAGGCACATTGTATGATTTCATTTGTAGGAAATGTCGAGAATAAGCAAATCCACAGAGACAAAAAGCAGATTAGTGGTTGCCAGGGGCCAAGCTGAGGAGAGTGACTGCTTAATTGGTACAGGGTTTCCTTTGGGAGTGATGAAAATGTTCTGGAAATAGATAATGGAGATGTTTGTACACCACTGTGAATGTATTAAATATCACTGAATTGTACACTTTAAAATGAGTAAAATGGTGAATTTTATGATATATGTGTTTTATCAATACAAATACAATGGTGCCTGGCACTGCTGGTGGCTGTAACTTTGTCATTGAAATGAGGTTTACGATAGGGCTTTCCTAACACGGAGCACACATATGTCATAATGTTAAGTGAGGAAAGCAGGGCACCACATTTTTCACACAATATGTTCTCAGTAACATAGAAACAAGCAAAAACCATGTATGGAACAAAGCAAATATTGTAAAATGTTTACAGTGGTTGTCTCTGGGTGGTGGGGCTCTGGCTGACTTTGTTCTTTTTACTTTCTAATACTTTCCATTTTTTTTCTTTTAAAAAACATGTACAGTATCACTTTTATAATGGAAAAAAAACACTTCTTTTTCTAAAAGGGGAGAAACAATAAATGTAATTTAAAATAAAAGGAAACAGAGGGTAGAGGCAAAGAGACACAGAGGAGCCAAATCAAGAGAGAACACACTTCAGGGGAGCAATCATGCAATTTGAACTTGAAAATTGCCAGGGAACAGATGGCAGCATCCAAGCAGACATCTGCAATGGATAGTTTAATCATATGCAAAAACACAAGTGGCTCTGAAGCAGGCCCTGGAGAGGCCCAGCAGAGAGCGCTGGTTGGCTGGCCAAACAGAAGGACAAAGCTCCTGTCCCACCTCATCACAGCCCCGCCTCCTTGGAGCCCTGCTTGGGGCCTGGAGGCTGCAGAAAGGGCTCAGTGTGGATGTGCTTGCATGTGTGAGGGAGCGAAAGAGCTGGTGGGAGAAGAGACCTCTGATAATGACAATGGTAAACAGGGCAGCTGATATTTATATGGGGCTTTACAGTTTATCAACTTTCTCACATATGTGACCGAAGCATTAGTTATTGCCTGAATTTGTTACTTATTGAATCTACTTTCATAACATCCCTGCGAGGTAGGTCATTATTCCTCCTGTTTTACCATGGAGGAACAAGGCATAGAGAAGTGATGTTAGTTTATTTAACATTCATATAGCACTACTATGTGCCAGATACTGTCTTAAAAGCTTTCACATGGGAGAGGGATAAATTAGGAATTTAGGATTAACATGTACACACTACTATATACACTATTATATACAACATAGATAACCATATACCACAGGGAATTATATTCAATATCTTATAATAACCTATAATGGAAAAAAATCTGGAAAAGAATGTGTGTGTGTATACATGGGCTTCCCTGGTAGCTCAGACGGTAAAGCATCTGCCTGCAATGTGGGAGACCTGGGTTCAATCCCTGGGTCAGGAAGACCCCCTGGAGAAGGAAATGACAACCCACTCCAGTACTCTTGCTTGGAAAATTCCATGGATGGAGGAGCATGGTAGGCTACAGTCCATGGGATCACAAAGAGGTGGACATGACTGAGCAATTTCACTGGTTCACTGGTATATATATATATCTGAATGCCTTTGCTGAGCACCTGAGCCTAAACAACATTGTAAATCAACTATACTTTAATAAAAAAATTTAAAATACTTAAATGATTTTACCTGCATTCATTTCCCATGCTCATGCCGCTAGGGAAGGGTTAAAACTGGGGCCTGAATCTGGCCTTTATGGATTTCACTACACCACACTTCTGCTCAAAGTAGCCCAGATGGTAAAGATTCTGCCTGCAATGCAGGAGACCCAGCTTCGATCCCTGGGTTGGGAAGATCCCCTGGAAAAGGAAATGGCAACCCACTCCAGTATTGTTGACTGGAGAATTCCATGGACAGAGGAGCCTGGCAGGCTACAGTCCATGAGGATGCAAAGAGTCGGACATGACTGAGCGACTAACACACACACAAGCAGAAGTTACCTCTATCTGCAGAACCCCAAGTATGGCCACAAGTGGTTTCTATCTATCTATCATTTATCCACACATCCACCTTTTTTTCTGATTAGAAATATAATGCCTTATTTATAAAGATTGTAAACATTACTGAAATAAATAACATAGAAAGTAAAAATCCCCCTAAACCCTCAAACCTAAAGATACTCATTCTTACCTGTTTGGTATATATTCTTTCAGATTTTTTCTAATATTTGCCAGTACACACATTTTTCTCTTATTTTTGAAATAGGATTTGGCACATAGATAATACTTTCTGCCATTTATGTAACTCCCATTTCACATAATAGTAAACTTTGGAAATCTCTCCACAACTCTATACATCTACTATGTTTTATGATTCCATTGTATACAGATAACAATTAATTAGTCACTTCTTGATAGACATAGAGATTTTCCTATTTTTTTCTCAATTACAAACAATGCTGCAATAAATACCCTTGTTCAGTTCAGTCTCTTAGTCGTGTCTGACTCTTTGCGACCCCATGGAATGCAGCATGCCAGGTCTCCTTGTCCATCACCAACTCCTGGACTTTACTCAAACTCACGTCCTTTGAGTCGGTGATGCCATCCAACAATCTCATCCTCTGTCATCCCCTTCTCCTCCTGCCTTCAATCTTTCCCAGCATCAGGCTCTTTTCAAATGAGTCAGTTCTTTCCATTAGGTGGTCAAAGTATTGGAGTTTCAGCTTTAGCATCAGTCTTTCCAATGAATATTCAGGACTGATTTCCTTTAGGATGGACTGGTTGGATCTCCTTGTTGTCCAAGGGACTCTCAAGAGTCTTCTCCAACGCCACAGTTCAAAAGCATCAGTTCTTTGGCATTCAGGTTTCTTTATGGTCCAACTCTCACATCCATACATGACTACTGGAAAAACCATAGCTTTGACTAGACAGAACTTTGTTGGCAAAGTAATGTTTCTGCTTTTTAATATGCTGTCTAGACTGGTCATAGCTTTTCTTCCAAGAAGCAAGTGTCTTAATTTCATGGCTGTGGTAACCATCTGCAATGATTTTGGAGCCACCCAAAATAAAATCTGTCACTGTTTCCATTGTTTCCCCATCTCTTTGCCATGAAGTGATAGGACCGGATGCCATGATCTTAGTTTTCTCAGATCATGTTGAATTTTAAACCAACTCTTTCACTCTCCTCTTTCACTTTCATCAAGAGGCTCTTTAGTTCTTCTTCACTTTCTGCTATAAGGGTGGCATCATCTGCATATCTGAGGTTATTGATATTTCTCCTAGCAATCTTGATTCCAGCTTGTCCTTCATTTAGCTCAGCATTTCTCATGATGTACTCTGCATATAAGTTAAATAAGCAGGGTGACAATATACAGCCTTGACGTACTCCTTTCCCAAACCAGTCTGCTGTTCCATGTTCAGTTCTAACGTTCCTTCTTGACCTGTATACAGATTTCTCAAGAGGCAGGTCAGGTGGTCTTGTATTCCCATCTCTTGAAGAACTTTTCACAGTTTGTTGTGATCCACATAGTCAAAGGCTTTGGCATAGTCAATAAAGCAAAAGTTTTGTGGAACTCTCTTGCTTTTTTGATGATCCTGGACATGGAACAACAGACTGGTTCCAAATAGGAAAAGGAGTACGTCAAGGCTGTATATTGTCACCCTGCTTATTTAACTTCTATGCAGAGTACATCATGAGAAACGCTGGACTGGAAGAAGCACAAGCTGAAGTCAAGATTGCCTGAAGAAATATCAATAACCTCAGATATGCAGATGACACCACCCTTATGGCAGAAAGTGAAGAGGAACTAACAAGCCTCTTGATGAAAGTGAAAGAGGAGAGTGAAAAAGTTGGCTTAAAGCTCAACATCCAGAAAACGAAGATCATGGCATCTGGTCCCATCACTTCATGGGAAATAGATGGGGAAACAGTGGAAACAGTGTCAGACTTTATTTTGGGGGGCTCCAAAATCACTGCAGATGGTGACTGCAGCCATGAAAGGAAAAGACATTTACTCCTTGGAAGAAAAGTTATGACCAACCTAGATAGTATATTCAAAAGCAGAGACATTACTTTGCTGACTAAGGTCCGTCTAGTCAAGGCTATGGTTTTTCCAGTGGTCATGCATGGATGTGAGAGTTGGACTGTGAAGAAAGCTGAGCACCGAAGAACTGATGCTTTTGAACTGTGGCGTTGGAGAAGACTCTTGAGAGTCCCTTGGACTGCAAGGAGGTCCAACCAGTCCATTCTGAAGGAGATCAGCCCTGGGATTTCTTTGGAAGGAATGATGCTGAAGCTGAAACTCCAGTACTTTGGCCACCTCATGCGAAGAGTTGACTCATTGGAAAAGACTCTGATGCTGGGAGGGATTGGGGGCAGGAGGAGAAGGGGACGACCGAGGATGAGATGGCTGGATGGCATCACTGACTCGATGGACGTGAGTCTGGGTGAACTCCGGGAGATGATGATGGACAAGGAGGCCTGGCGTGCTGTGATTCATGGGGTTGCAAAGAGTCGGACACGACTGAGAGACTGAACTGAACTGAACTGAGCGGATGTTGGCAAGTTGATCTCTGGTTCCTCTGCCTTTTCTAAAACCAGTTTGAACATCTGGAAGTTCACAGTTTAAGTACTGTTGAAGCCTGTCTTTGAGAATGTTGAGCATTATTTTGCTAGCATGTGAGGTGAGTGCAATCATGCGGTAGTTTGAGCATTCTTTGGCATTGCTTTTCTTTGGGATTGGAATGAAAACTGACCTTTTCCAGCCCTGTGGCCACTGCTGAGTTTTCCAGATTTGCTGGCATATTGAGTGCAGCACTTTCACAGCATCATCTTTTAGGATTTGAAATAGCTCAACTGGAATTCCATCACCTCCACTAGCTTTGTTCATAATGATGCTTCTTAAGGCCCACTTGACTTCATATTCCAGGATGTTTGGCTCTAGGTGAGTGATCACACCATCGTGATTATCTGGGTCATGAAGATTTTTTGTATAGTTCTGGGTATTCTTGCCACCTTTTCTTAATAGCTTCTGCTTCTGTTAGGTCCATACCATTTCTGTCCTTTATTCTGTCCTTCATAGATTCTGACAAATTGCCTGCCAAAAGACTAGACCAATGCACATGTCCTTCAGTAATGTTTAAGAACACACATCATCTCACTTAATCCTCAATCAATCTTTTAAGGCTGATAGGTAGGAGACTTATTTGGTGCTGACCCTGGGTTGTGCATTCATGCAACTTTGTGGCCCTAAATTCTCATTTTACTGAAGCAAACATTGACGCATTGGGAGGTTAGGTTACTTGCTCAAAGTGACCTACCTGAAGAGTGTCAGAGCTGGGATTCCAACCCAGGTCGTCTGACTCCAGAGTCAGTGGTAACCAGGTCCATGGCCATCTTGAGCCTCTTAAAGCTGCTGCAGCCCTCTTAGTGAGGAAATGGTAGGAGGGAATCAGTTTGCACTCCGGGCAGTGCCACTGCACCCCTCCTGAATGCAAACAGAAGCCCTGCAGCCCCAGAGTTGTCCATCCCTCAGGCCCCTGTCAGTGCCTCAGTGAGAAGCCATCTCCAGAGGCAGAATAAATCAGGTAATTTGGATCAGCAAAAGGCATTGGAGAAATAAATTGCTGTTGCAATGTGAATATAATAAGATAGTTAGGTAGATGGAAATGGTCATCTTTTGATTGTATGAGTGAGTATGATGTGCAGCAAATTTTAATTCCAAGCTGCCTTTTCCTGGCCTCTCCCCACCACTAGCCACACACTTCTGAATGCCCCCTCCCCCAGATTGTTCAGTTGGTGTGTGCTGTGGCCTCTGGGAACACTAATCTAATTTTTCATACTATCCCAGGCTAAATATAATTAAGAAGAAGCTCTTCTGCCAAAATAAAGTCACATGTCAAATAGAGGTGATTTTTTTTTTAATATCTACTCTTTTGGCTTATGCTCACCAGTATTGACTCATAATAGTCTTGTACAATCTGGATTTGACTCTATGGCTAAGGAAGATGTTAAAATTGATTTTTTTTGTTACTGAAATTTCATTTGTTCTCTCTTTTCCCTTCCCCCAAATGTGGACAGATGCACTCTCACTAAAAGGAAAAAGGCTGGATTTTTATGGCAAAGCTGACACATATGGCAAAGCCTGACCAACAATATTCCTGGACTAAGTCAATTCACAGTAGGCCTTGATCTGCGATTTGTGAGTGTCAAATCAAGTAATTGGATGGCTTTCTCCTACATTACTAATAACACTTTCCTGGGAAGAGAAGACATAGAACTTGAACCCTCAGGAGATCATCAGCAACTACTTGTGTACAACTTTGGCAAGACCTTTCACATCCGTTACCACCTGATTCCATTTCAGTGGCACACAGTATGGTTGGTATGGAATGGTGTGAAAGGGCAGATTAGAGCTATTCCTGAATAAAGGATACTGGTAATTATGGATCAACCACAGAACCTAGCGCCTAATGGGACTCTGGTTCTAGGACATTTTCTCAAGAAGGGCAATGACCAGGTTCAAGGCCTGGTTCCTAGGTTCACCAGCAGCTTGTACTACTTTCCACTCTGGGACCACATCCTGGGAAATGGAGAGTTTATGAAGTGTCTTAGAGGAAATGTGTTTAATTGGGAAAAAGATGTTTGGCTTGTCAACAAGATCATTCAAACTGTTGATGTGAAATTGCGCTGCTGTGAGTAACTGATGAATTGTCTTTCTTAGCAACTCTAAACAACCCACTCCTAGGCTCAGGTTCTGTCTTCCTCAGAGGGGCCTAAGGTTGCCACAGTTTTGTCATTTTTCTTTTAACTTAGAGCAAATATTATTTTTCTTTTAACTTAGAGCAAATACTATTTTCTGTCTTGTATTTTGATATGATTCAAACTTACAGAAAAATCTCAAGAATAGGACAAAAAATTTCTATATATTATCTACCCAGCTTCACTGACTGTTCCAATTTCCTCATATGTTTTATCTTTCTCCCTCTCACTCTCCTTATTTTCCCCCACTCCATACACACACTCTCTCTCACACTCACACCCACACACACATACACACACATACACACAAATGATTTCTTAATAATTTGAGATTAAGTTGCAGATATGACTTCATTTCAATCCCTTAATATCTCAGTGTGTAATTCCCTGAGAATAAGGAAATTTTCTTACATAACCACAGTACAGTGGTCAAAATCAGGAAGTTTTACAAGTTTTACATCTAATTCATAGTCCATATTCAAATTTATCCAATTGTCCTAATAACTTCTCTTGTTTTACTTGGTCCAGGATCCAACTCAGATCATGCATTTGATTTAGTTATGAGTCTTTATAGATTCTATCTGGAACAGATCCTTTGTCTTTCCCTGCCTTTCATGATGCCAATTGGTCTCATTACTGCTGATGGTAACTTTGATCAATTGATTCTGATAATGACTGTTAGATTTCTCCACTGCAAAGTTACTATTTTTTTCCTTTGTAATTAAGGAAAGGAATTAATTTTTTTCCTTTGTAATTTCTTGGGAGATATTTGGAAACTATGTCAATATCCTGTTCTTATTAAACTTTCACCCAGTAGTTTTATATCTATTGATGATTCATGCCTCAATCACTTATTATTATAATGACTACAAAATGATGATTTTTAGAACTCCATCATTTTCCCATATTTATTAGTTAGTATTCTATTTGAGGAAGAGTGTCTTCTTCTTCCACATTTACTTATTTATTCCTCTGATTGTTTATATGTTTATATCAGCATGGACTCATGGACTCTTAGTTTATTCAATAGGTTACAATCTGTTGCTATCATTTATTTTCATGGTCAGATTGGCCCAGATTTGGCCAGTGGGAGTCCTTCAATCTGGCTCTTGTGTCCTTTTGACATATTCCCATTATTTTTTGAGTACTTCCTTAGTTTCTAGTACAATACTAGTGTTACAGGCTCATCTTGTACGTTTCCCACTCAGCCCAAGACTCAGCCATTTTAACAAAGAACCCCAGTCCCTTTTAGTGGGAAATAGTATTGGTATACCAAATAATTTTTCTTATGAAAGCAATAGTGATGTGGGAGAACCGTTTAAAATGAAACTCTTGTAACAAAATTGGGTTTTTGGAATTACACATGTATTTCTTTCCATTTTTAAGGAGGAAATTTAAGATTGTTTTTCTCTGGATGACCCCACTTCTCAAATCCAATCTTCTCGATCATTGTCAGCAGCAGCCAAAGCGTGGGTGAAGTCATTGATAACAGCATCCAGATAGAATTTTTTCTCATTTCCTGAAATGTTTATTTATTCTTAGAGGAATATTATTTACTGTTCTTATGGATTTGGGAGGGGGTAGAGAGGGATTAAGGGCTATATCCATGCCTAATAGGGCTCTTACTGACTCTGGAGATAGATTTTCACCAATGGTCTGGATGCTGTTAATGAGTTAATGGCAGAGGAACATTCTGGAAGCTTTCTGTATTTCTTTGAGCTCAGGCTAATGCAAAGGAACAGGAGAGCTATTCCTTTGAGCTACTACCTGAAAGCATTTGGTTTTTCTCTGTTGTGAGGGCTTGAAAATGAAAGCGAAAAGTCCAAGCTGGCTCTGCTTACAAAAACTGAGCTAGGGACTAGTAGGTTATGCCTGAACAGCTCACTCAAAGCAGTTTCAAGTAACTTTATCTTTGATGGAAGGAACCAGAAATATGGCTCTATTAAATCCATATACTTAGTGGTGGTCTTTGAAAGCCTAATCTGGCCAGTGAATGGCAATGGTCTTTCCTACACTTTGCTGGTAAATGACTAAATCTAACTGAAGTGTTAAAGTGTTAGACGGTCCTCATTTGTTTTTTCTCTTTTGTACACTTTTTAATGTACAATCTATCCTCTTGTTCTCATTAAGTCCTAGTGGACATAATATACAAATAATCCAATACAATGAACAAGCAAAAGAAAACACAAACACAACCTAAAATAACAGTTAGTAAAAGGAGTAGAAAATGTTATTTTTATTATTCTTGTGTCTTCAAATGTTCTTTTCAAACCTTAGACCAGGGGTTTCTAAGCTGAGGTGCAGAATGGCTTTGACAGGTGAGCAAAGCCCTTGAGATGGTATGCACCATGCTAAAAATGTAAGGTGAATTCCCCCCCTCCCCCCAAGGACAGTCTGTAGTTTTCATCATATTCTAAAATAACATAATTGCTGTCTTTTACTGAGTCCTTGCTGTGTGCCAGGCACTTTATGGATGAGGAAAGAGAGGCTCTGAGAGTTTAAATAAATTGCTGAAGGTCACCCATCAAATAAGTAGCAGACTAGGGATTTGAACAAAGATCTGTCCTGTTGCAAAGCCATTCTTTTCACCCTCCATGGCTTGCAGGACTACCTCAAAGGAGTCTGTGGCCCCCCAAAATGTTATGAGACACTGTCTTAGAAGCTTCCTTTGAAGCGAATTGCTGCTGCTGCTAACCCACCTGGTTATCAGCTATGATCACTGCCTGCTCCCTGCTGAAGGAACTATAACAGCACAGAATTTCTTCTACCTCCATGCTGCCATCTGACATCTGGGAAAATGAGGGCAATTATCTGAATAAATAGGAGTGGTTACTACATGTCTAGCTTCAGCTTTTGCCTAATAAATTGTTATTTATGTTCCATAGAAAGATTATGACCTTTCAAAAATAAATTGTAATGAGCACATTACTAGGTTATAATTCTCAATAAATCTATTTACTCATAAATTATATATGTATATATTTATATATTCATGAGAACAAGGCTTTGGGGGAACATTTGCTGAAAACCATGAACACTACCTGAGTTTAATAAACAAGTATTCATTGTAGTTGTAGATATCTCAGAAACAAACAAGGGGTTTATTTTAATAAAGGTGTTTATTATTTAATGAGAATCAAGGCAAAAGTGCTAATCATTAGTAATTTTGTTTTAGAGTAGTTTTAAAGCATCTCTTTATTTAAAAATATTATAAATGCATTCCATATTGTTGTGAATAAAATAAACTCAAATAATACAGAAGTACATGAAGTATACAGTAAAACCTACCCTGCATCCTCTCCACAGAGGTGTCATTTTTCTTTTAGAATTTTTTTCCTGTGGATTTATAATGTGTGTATGTATGCACGGGTGTAATGTATGTGTATTGTTTAAAAAACAAAAGTAATATACACAGATGTATACAATTTGATTTATTTTAGCTTAATATGATGGACACATCAGATGTTTAGTAATATACCCACTTCATTCATTTTGGGGTTTCATATTCCATTGTATAGGTGTACTATAATTTATTTGACTAACTCACCATCAATGGGCATTTAAATTGCTTCCAACTCTGAAGTTACAAATAATGCTACAGTGAATTTTCTTGTACACACATCTTGGTATACATGGGCTTGTAATTTCATAGGACACATGATTAAAAGTACAATTTCAAGACAAAAGGATATAAGCTTTTCTAGTTTAAATTGATTTACCATTTTTGCTAGTTATTTTATTAATTTAACTATTCATTAAAATTGATTCAGTTTTTAAATTAAAAGTAATGACATGCATGGCTAAAATTCAAACATTGCATAAAGATATAAAGTGAAAGTCTCCTTCCACTTCAATCCCTTAGCCCAAGTGCTTCCCCCCTAAAGTAATGATTAATTTTTTATATATCCTTGCAGAAACAATTTAAAACTGTGTTTTAGTGTAAATATTCTTCATTTTTCTCTTTCACATTTGAGATCATGACCATAGTCCTCTGTACTTTTTTTTACATTTTATAGTATATTTTGGAGATATTTCAATATCAGAAAATATAGGGCTTTCTGATTATATAGAATAGAGCTATGGTATAATTTATTCAATGAGCTCCCTTTGAAGGACTTTTAAGTTGTTTCTAGGCTTTAGATGTGACAAAAGTCTAATGTATTTTTAAAAGGAATGGATGGTGACCAAAATTTCTTGAAGTGACAGTTAGGGACTGATCACAAACTAAAATTCCTCTCTAGGTATGTTGAGCATAATTGCCTATTCTCAGATCCAACAAAGATTTGTTCTGACTTGGGAATGTATGAAAGTGAAGAGTCTTCCTAAACGTATGTAGATTAAATCACTCAGTTAATGCATTTGAGAAATTGCTTCTTGGAAAAGAATAAAGTAACATGAATTGAATCAGTTCTGCAAAATCTACCCTGTATCAAAGCATAAGGTCGTTGTGTGCCTGAAGCTGTTGATATGCTAAGATTTATTAAATTAATCCATGGAATTCTCCAGCAAGAATACTGGAGTGTGTAGCCATTTCCTTCTCCAGAGGATTTTCCTGACTGGGGGATCGAACCTGAAACTCCTGCATTGCAGGCAGATTCTTTCCTGTTTGAGCCACCAGGGAAGCCCATTAATTAATCTAATGCTCTAGCTGTTTTGAATTACTTTATGAACTAAGCATTCTTAAAATATGCAGTGATTGATTTTATAGTTTACATACTATCTAAGACATTTGTCTGGCCCACTGTCCAATTATCAGTTCTGATAGGATGCTCTGATGGGCTCTTCTAGCTAAAAGGTGATTTGGTTTTGCCCCTGTACATCAATTCTCTGTGTGATACTCATTTTTCATCATGAATGATAAGCAAGGGCTGTTTGAAGTTCGTTCAAACCTCCTTATTTGTATTCTCCTGCACAGGGTGACATTCGTCTATGGATTCAGAGATGGAAACTTCTAGCCTATCTCTCTCTCTATTGCAGGATTCATTTTTTGTGTCCTTGTCTGGAAACTGAATACAGACACCATTTTGAAAACAATTTTTTTTTCCTCATCATCTTAAAGATGCTCATTTTGTATTTCTTCTACCCCATAGGCAGATGTGTCTGTGACGGTTTCTGGTCACCAATATCTCTCACAAATGTAATAAACACACTCTGAATTATATTTCCAGAGGTCGTGATTGAAAGAAAAATCAGATGTGAAATGTGGTCTAGAAAAATGCAAAGATTTAATATGAGGTGATATACCCAAATCACAAGCAGAATTTGGTACCTTAGCAAATGTTCTACTTAATATTCTGTTGGCAGGTACATCCGCAACAAACTGCCTCATGAATATTCAGCTACTCCATACCTCTGTCCTCTAGCTCCCAATGGTTACAATAATACAATTTGGTCTAAAGTGAAGGAGCAAATGGCAATTAAGTCCACAGTCCCCTATGAATTAGTATGGATTATCACCACTTTAAAATACACAGACAGCAAAACTCATGCAGGTCATTTGCGCAAGTGATACCTTGTTCACAAAAGGTAAATGAGATGAAACACGTTCAAAGCCCTTCAAAGACAGAGGCCACTCTCCATGGCTTCTGTGGTCTCTCCAGTACAAACGGACATTCAGTTATTGTTCAACTGCCTGCAGGGTGTGGACTTTTGGATTTGCTTCTTTTAATGAATTTTCATTGAGATAACTGTAGGTTCACATGCAGCTGGAGATCCTTGTACACTTTACCCAGTTTCCCCCAATTGTAACGTTTTGTAAAGCTATGGCATAACAACCAGAATACTGACCTGCATACAATCCACTGATATTATTCAGATTTCTCTAGTTTTACTTGTACTCATTCGTGTGTGTGTGTGTATTAAGTTCTATACAGTTCTATTACCTGTGTTGGCTTGCGTGTCCAGCGACACAGTCAAGATACAGAATGGCTAATGGTTTCAACACTGTAATGATCCATCATGTTGCCCTTTTATAAACACGCCCACCTGCCTCCCTTTCCCCACATCTCTGCTTTTCGCATCCCTAAACTTTGACGACTACAAATAATCTGTCCTCTGTTTCTAAAATTTTGTCATTTCAAAAACATTAACAAATGGAATCATACAATATGTAACCTTTAAGGATTTGCTTTTTAAAAGTTCATCTATTTATTTATTTGTATTTTTGGCTGTACTGGGTCTTCATTGCTATGCAGATTTTTCTTAGTTGTGCCAAGTGGGGGCTACTCTCTAGCTGCAGTGCACGGGCTTCTCATTGTGGTGGCTTCTCTTGTTGCAGAGCACGGGCTCTAGAGTGCGTGGGCTTCAGTAGTTGCGGTACACAGGCTCAGTAGTTGTGGTTTGTGGGCTCTAAAGAATAGGCTCAATAGTTCTGGGACATGGGCTTAATTGCTCCACGGCATGTTGGATCTTCCCGGATCAGGGATTGAACCTGCGTCTCCTGCACTGGCAGGCAGATTCTTTACCACTGAACCACCTGGGAAGCCCAGGATTAGCTTTTATTTACTTAGCATCATTCTCTGGAGAGTCATCCAGGTTGTTGTGTTTACCCATAGTTCATTTATTTCCACTGCAAAGTAAGATTCCATGGTGTGGATATATCACTTTTTAGCTATTCACCTGTTAAAAGGCATCTGTGATGATTCTAATTTTTCGCTATTACAAAAAAAACCCCTCTGTTATGAGTATTTGTGTGCAGGTTTCTGTGTGAGAATAGATTTTTGTTTCTCTGGGATGAATGCCCCAAAGTGTAATAGCTGAACATTTCGGGGTGTTTTTTTTTTCATTTTTTGAAAAGTCTTTATTGAATCTGTTACAGTTTTGGTTTTGTTTTATGTTTTGTTTGTTTCAGCCCTGAGGCATGTGGGATCTCAGCTCCCTGTTGTTGCTGCTCAGTTGCTAAGTTGTGTCCCACTCTTTTTGACCCCACGGACTGCAGCACATCAGGTCAGATTGTTTGCCAAAGTGGTTGTACCATATTCTATTCTGCCAGCAGTGTATGAGTGGTCCAGTTTCTTTGTATTCTTGTCAGCATAGAGTATTGCCACTGTTTTTCAGTTTTAGCCATTCTGGTAAGTGTGTAGTGATATCACATTGTGGTTTTAATTTGCATTTCCCTGATGCCTAAGAATGTTGAACCTCTTTTACTGTGATTATTTGCTATCTATATAACCTCCTCAATGAACTATTCATGTCTTTTGCCTATTTTCTCTCTTTTTAAAAATTGAAGTATAGTTAATTTACAATGTTGTGTTACTTCCAAGTGTACAGCAAAGTGATTCAGTTATACACATATATATTCTTCTACAGATTCTTTTCCATATAGGTTACTACAAGATATTGAGTATAGTTTCCTGTGCTATACAAGTCCTTATTGTTTAGCTATTTTATATGTAGTAGTGTGTATATGTTAATCCCGGACTACTAATTTATTTGCCATTTTTAAATTGGATGTATTTACTGTTGAATTTTGAGAATTCTTTATATATTTTAGTCCTTTGTCGGACATATGTTTTGCAAATCTTTTCTACTAATCTGTAGATTACTCTTTTATCCTTTTCACATGGGCTTCCAACAGAGCAAAAGCTTTTAGTTTTGATGAAGTATAATTTATTATTATTCTTTTTGTGGATCATGCTTTTGGTATCAAGTCTAAGAATGCTTTACTTTGTGTTAATTTTGTATCCTCCAACCTTACTGAACTCACTTTTAAGTTTCAGGAGGGTTTTTTTTTTTAGCTTCCTTGTGATTTTCTGCATGGACAATCACTTAATCTGCAATGCCTACTATTTCTTTTCCTTTTTTATTGGAGTGCCTCTAACTTTCCATACTATTTATGTTGAATAAGAGTGGTGAGAATTGACATCCTTGCCTATTTCCCAGTATTAGTGGGAAGACATTCAGCCTTTCACCATTATGGTTGATGTTAGCTGTAGGTTTCTTGGTGATCTTTATCAAGTTAATAGAAACACCCTCCATTCTGAACTTGCCAAGATATTTTTTTCATGAATGGATGTGGGATTTTGTCAAATGATTTTTCTGCATCAATTGAACAGGTTTGCTAGCCCATTCTAATTAATTGCTAGACTTAGGGTTTGAAAAGATCTTTAATTCCCATGAATCTTGGTTAAAAAGCTACTGACGGGATTAGATCGACTCTATTTGGGATACGAGTGATTAGTCAAGGAATATTGTTTCAGATCAGTTCATTTCAGTTCCATCTCTCAGTTGTGTTTGACTCTTTGCGACCCCGTGGACTGCAGCATGCCAGACTTCCTGTCCATCACCAACTCCCAGAGCTTACTCAGGTCCATCAAGTCGGTGATGCCATTCAACCATCTCATCCTCTGTCGTCCCCTTCTCCTCCTGCCTTCAATCTTTCCCAGCATCAGGGTCTTTTCAAATGACTCAGTTCTTCACATCAGGTGGCCAAAGTATTGGAGTTTCAGGTTCAGCATCAGTCCTTCCAATGAACATTCAGGACTGATTTCCTTTAGGATGGACTGGTTGGATCTCCTTGCAGTCCAAAGGACTCTCAAGACTCTTCTCAAACACCACAATTCAAAAGCATCAATTCTTCAGCACTCAGCTTTCTTTATGGTCCAACTCTCACATCCATACATGACTACTGGAAAAACCATAGCTTTGACTACACGGACCTTTGCTGGCAAAGTAATGTCTCTGCTTTTTAATATGCTGTCTAGGTTGGTCATAATTTTCCTTCCAAGGAGTAAGCGTCTTTTAATTTCATGGGTGCAGTCACCATCTGCAGTGATTTTGGAGCACAAAAAAATAAAGTCTGTCACTCTTTCCATTGTTTTCTCATCTATTTGCTATGAAGTGATGGGACAAGAGGCCATTGTCTTCATTTTTTGAATGTTGAGTTTTAAGCCAGCTTTTTCATTCTCTCTTTCACCTTCATCAAGAGGCTCTTCAGTTCCTCTTTGCTTTCTGCCATAAGGGTGGTGTCATCTGCATATCTGAGGTTATTGATATTTCTCCCAGCAATCTTGATTCCAGCTTGTGCTTCATTCAGCCTGGCATTTTGCATGATGTACTCTGCATATAAGTTAAACAAACAGGGTGACAATACACAGCCTTGATGTACTCCTTTCCCAATTTGGAACCAGTCTGTTGTTCCATGTCCAGTTCTAACTGTTGCTTCTTGATCTGCATGCAGATTTCTCAGGAGACAGGTAAGGTGGTCTGGTATTTCCACCTCTTTAAGAATGTTCCACAGTTTGTTGTGATCCACACAGTCAGAGGCTTTGGCATAGTCAAAAAAGCAGAAGTAGATGTTTTTCAAGATGTTTGTTTAAACATAAACAACAACATTGTTTCAGACCATGGCTATAATTTGGGATTCCCAATGAGTTTCAATGCCAAGGCTTGCAAGGTGTCTTCATGTTTTGGTTTAGCACTGTGATGATCTCTTCTAAGTTTGTATCTCTGTTCTGGGTGATTGCTTTCTGTTGAGCAGTTCAACATCTGCACAACCTGGCTTTTATTATTTACGTTTTCCAATCCTTGACTCTTTTAGATAGAGTCCCTTCTTTTTCCAGGGTTTGTGGTTTTCTGTGTAAATTGAGGGCATGCACTTATGGGTACCAGATAACTGAAGCACCAGCGCACACTGTCTTATTTCTTCTCTACATATTTCACCTGTGCAAATCTCATCTTCTCAACACTGCCCCTCTTTGGGCCTAATTTCTAAGTGAGGGGATTGAATACAATCTCCAAGGCAGTTCTAAAATTCTGTGATTTAATTACGGAAGACTTGAGTCTTTATTAAAAACATTTCGTCTGAAAGATATTTGCTGAAATATACAAATCCAGGTTTTAAGTTAAAATGTGTGCATGTGTGTGTGCTAAGTTGCTCAGACTCTTTGCTAACGCACTGACTGCGGCCCACCAGGCTCCTCTGCCCATGGGATTTCCCAGGCAAGAATACTGGAGTGAATTGTCATTCCCTTCTCCAGGGGATCTTCCTGACCAAGGGACTGAACCCCTACCTCCTATGTCTCCTGCATTAGCAAGTGGATTCTTTACCACTGCGCCACCTGGGAAGCCCCTAAGTTAAAATGAAAATTGCATTATTTCCTAAGCGATATCTGGTACTTAAAACGCCACCTGCTTGGCAATTTTGTTCAACTCATTTGTCTTTTTCTCAATCTTTTGCTTCTTTTTGAGATGCTTACAAGAAGTGTTAACAACAATTAACATCTATAGCTCAGCCCTCTCTAGATAAAAATACCATGCCTAATTCCCATCCTCTATGTTCTAAAAGAGTTTCCCGTTACTTGTTAAGGGTTTCTGTAACAGTGCTGTTTGAATGCTGCATCAAAGAACATAACTTAGGCTTTTGTGGTATTTAGTGTATTATTGTTTTCCTAAAAGTGAATGCAAAACAATCATAAATCATTTGTTAAGGAATGGGAATTGTGAACCCTTCTCTCGATAATTAGTGCATTCATGGGGAGTGATTAAGGCCCTGGGATGCCACACTCCTCCAATGTGATATAAGTGAC
Source organism: Oryx dammah (assembly GCF_014754425.2). Taxonomy (NCBI): domain Eukaryota; kingdom Metazoa; phylum Chordata; class Mammalia; order Artiodactyla; family Bovidae; genus Oryx; species Oryx dammah. The sequence goes on from NW_024070207.1 coordinate 40,437,998, forward strand.
ACTTTAACAGGTTTGCTAAGCCAATTGGCTGTGATAAAGCCATCTGTAAAAATGGGAGCCAAGATCCTGACAATTCTTTTACTTGCAGTTATGGTCAAATCGGAAGGCAGAAAGCTTGAAATAAATATTGTGCATTGGAGAAGGAAATGGCAACCCACTCCAGTGTTCTTGCCTGGAGAATCCCAGGGACAGCGGAGCCTGGTGGGCTGCCGTCTATGGGGTCGCACAGAGTTGGACACGACTGAAGTGACTTAGAAGCAGCAGCATAGCTTGATAGGATGTGAATCTCTGATAATTGAAACGTTGTAAAATGAAGTTAAAAAGTACTTCTTAAACCATTTTGTTTTCTTTTTATAAATGTGTGAACTTTTCAACTGGTCTATACAGTTAGTTGCAGGTTTCTGATTGTCACTCATTCTATTTGCTGATGACCACAGAATCTCAAAGAACATCCCACACACATCGCAGAATTTCTGTACATGCAAATTAAAAGCAATTTTAATTCCTGAGACAATGAAATAAATTAGTAGATTGTCTACCACCATCGTTATTCCTACATCATAGATGTTGTGCTTCCCAGGTAGATTTAAAATGATAATTTCCCAATGGTAAACATGCATGATTTCATTTTGGGTGATTTGAACTGCAGAAAAATTATGACTTAGTCTTGAATTTTACCATGTACCTTTTTCACTTAGATTTTCCACCATCATTCCAAATTCCCCTTATCCAAGCCTGAAGTGGGTGTTTTCCTTCTGAATGAGGCTGCTCTCCCAATTTTCCTAGTGCTACGAATATCACCACTGTTCTCCAATTAGTTCAAAAGTAGAAGTCAAGTTCTCTGAGACTTCTCTATCTTCATTTCTTAAACCTCTTTGCTAACATAGCCTGTCAATTCTTCTTTTCCAATAGCTGTAGGATTGTGATTTCCCACACTACTCTCATCTTATTACAAACTTTCATCATTTCCACTTGTCCAGTTAGTTAGCAAATATATATTGGACATCTACCATGTGCTGGGCACTGTATTAGGCACCGAGAATGCAATGGTGAGTGAGCAAAGAAAGATGAGGTCCCTACCCATACAGTGTAGTGAGAAAGACATATATTAATAAGCACACATGCACACATGTAAAACTGCATCTGTGACAAGCACTATGAAGAAGAGGTATGAGGGATGTCATAAGAAGATTGTCATAAGAGCCTAGAATAGATTGGTTTGACCCAGTCATGGAGGCAAAAGAAGGCTTCCTTGAAGAAGTGATGCATGAGTGAGATCTGGAGGATGAATAGATGTTAATCAGATGAAGAAGGTTGGGAAGATCATTCTAAGTAGAAGTAGCAGCATATGCAATGCTTTTGTGGTGGGAAAATAATGCCAAGTATTAGAGGATTAAAATGAAGTTGATGGGCTGAAGCCCAGAAAACAAGGGAGAAATTTAGTACAAACTGAGAATGAAGAGGTAGGTAGGGACCAAACCATGCATAGTTTATTTAAGCTCTGTTAAAATTTTTAAAAAATACTTTATGTATTTATACGGCTGCTTCAGGTTTTAGTTGTGGCACGTGGGATCTTCACTGCAGTATCTGGGATCTTTCATTGTGGTGTGTGGACTCGGTAATTGCAGTTCACGGGCTTAGCTGCTTTGCAGCATGTGGGATTTTAGTTCTCCGACCAGGGATCAAACCCCCATCCCCTGCATTGCAAGGCAGATTCTTAACCACTGGACCACCAGGGAAGTCCTGAAAATTTTTCTTTTTTAATCCTATGAGTAACACAAGGCCACTAAAGGGAACTAAGTATGTGAAGGTGTGTGTGTGTGTGTGTGTGTGTGTGTGTGTGAGAGAGAGAGAGAGAGAGAGAGAGATACATGATCAAATTTGCATGTCAAAAGGATCATTTTGATTGTATTATGGAACAGATTGGAGGAGCACCAAGAATGAAGGCAGAATCTAGTTGGGAGGCTACTGTCATAGTCTAGGTGAGAGATTGATGGTGGCTTTGGCACAGTGATAAGTGATAATGATGGAGAAAAAGATGGAATCTAGAGATGTTTAGCAGGTAAGATCCATAGGACAAGATTGTGAGTTGGCTGTAGCAGATGAAAGAAAATGAAGGAGACGGAGAGAGTTTTGACTTGCACAGTGTAATGTATGATGATGTCATTCACTGAGGGAATACTGAAAGAGGACCCAGTTTGGAGAGAGTTCAGATTGGGGCATACTGAGTTGAGGTGTTAATGAGATATATATGCAAGAGATTATGTCAAGTGAGCAATTGGTTATATAAGTGTGGAGTTTGGAATAGAGATCTGGTCTAGAAATATAACTTCGAGATTCATCTGTGTATTGGTGTAAGTTGGAATCCAAGGTGTGAAGAAATCACAGAGTGAGAAGAAAAGAGGTGCTGGGACCGATCCTTGGGGAACCCTGATATTTAATGGCCAGGTAAAATAAAGCATGTCTGCAAAGGTGATAGCCAGAAGGAGTGGCCAGAGAAGTAGGAGAAAAGCCAAGAGTGCATTATGTCTCGGAAGTCAATTAAAAGAGTATTTTAAGAGGGAGGGAGTGGTCAACGTTATCAAAAGCTGTTAAAAGGTCAAGTAAGATGAAGACTGACAAAGTATTCATAGTATTTGTCTACATGGAGGCCACTGGTGGTCTCAGTGAGTGCTGTTCAGTTGAATGATGATGGCAGAAGCCAGCTAGCTTACTGTGGGTGAAAGAATGGGTCAGGGGAACATGGAGATAGCCAGTATAGATAAACTTTTTAAAGATGTTTATTATTAGTTTTATTTTATTTTATGGTTGCACTGTATGGCATGCAGGATCTTAGTTCCTCAGTGCCAGTGAAGTTGCTTAGTCGTGTTCAACTCTTTGTGATCCCATGGACTGTAGCCTACCAGGCTCCTCCATCCATGGAATTTTCCAGGCAAGACTACTGGAGTGGGTTGCCATTTCTTTCTCCAGGGGATCTTCCCGACCTGGGGGTCGAACCCAGGTCTCCCACATTGCAGGCAGATGCTTTACCATCTGAACTCAACCAGGGATCAAACTTGAGCCGTCTACAGTGAAAGCATAAAGTCTTTACCATTGGACCGCCAGGGATGTCTGATAAACTTTTTAAAAAAAGTTTGGGTGTGATGGGGAGAAGAATGAGAGGACAGTACCTGTAGAAGGATATAGGGGTTTTGTTTTCTTTTGCAAGAGAGTGGAACATGTTTAAAATCAGGAGGGGAAGTCAGCACAGCTAAGTTTCTGTCCGATGACTTCTATTGGTTTTTTTTTTTTTTTATGAAGTAAGAGGCAAGGCTACTTGATAAACATGTGAGGATAAAGTCTGAGAATGGGGAAGACTATCAATAGTCATTGGAGAGTGAGTGAAGTCGCTCAGTCATGTCCAACTCTTTGCGACCCCATGGACTGTAGCCCGCCAGGCTCCTCTGTCCATGGAATTCTCCAGGCAATAGTACTGGAGTGGATTGCCATTTCCTTCTCCAGGGGATCTTCCCAACCCAGGGATTGAACCCGGGTCTCCCGCATTGTAGACAGACGCTTTACCGTCTGAGCCACCAGGGAGTCAGCATAAATTGACCAGAGAAATGTACTAGGCTGGATGCACAGTGTGAAAGGCTTATTTGAGGTTGGTGATCATGATTTTATAGAAATATTAATTCCTCCTCCTATATGGCTATGTCCAGCAGTGTTTGTCTGCTCAAATGCAGGTGGAGTGGATGGCTGGGTTGGTGGCAGTGAGGTGGGGAGGAGGACTCTATCAGTGTTCTTAAAAGTCTCCTTGCTCTCAGTTTCTTCCCATTCCTACCCATCCTGTACACTGCCATAGAATTCATTTTCCTTAAAGAGTAAGTTCTAAGTGTTAGTCACTCAGGCATGTCCAACTCTTTTCGACCCCATGGACTGTAGCCCGCCAGGCTCCTCTGTCCATGGAATTCTCCAGGCAAGAATACTGGAGTGAGTTGCCATTCCCTTCTCCAGGGGATCTTCCCGACCCAGGGATTGAATCCAGGTCTCTTGCATTTCAGGCAGCTTCTTAACCATCTGAGTCACCTTTTAAAATTTACTTTTTATCAACTCAATCTCCTTGTTCAAGAATTTACATCTTTGCAAATGGGATAGTGATTAAGACCATAGATGATAGACCTCCAAGTGTGAACTTGAGCAATTAATTCATGTAAAGCTTCTAACACTCAGTTTCTTCAACTCTAAAATGTGGTTAATTGTGATATCTACCTTATAAGGTTGTTGGGTGCATTAAATGTGAGAGCAAGTAGCACAGTGAAGTAAAGCTGCTATCTTATCTTCTCTTGTCTGTCTGCCCACCCATCCTAGTCTGACATTCTTTTGTACCCCTATCCAACATAACTCCTTTCCAGTTAGACTGGTCCTTTCAATGCCTCTGTATTCATTGCTGTGTGAGTTTTCTTTCACTATCCAAACCCTATCATTTCTCAAAAGGCCCACGTGTTCTAAAAAAAAAGCTTCCTCATTAGCTTGGAGCTAGTGCACTGATCGCCCTTTGTATTGGGTTGGCCAAAAAGTTCACCTGGGTTTTCCTGTAACATCTTAGGGAAAAATCCAAACGAACTTGTTGGCCAACTCATTACTTTAGAGATGTGAAACCTGAGTATATTCCATTGCTCACTTTATCATCAACTGTATTATTTCATTGTGCTTTTACTGTTTTGTTTTTAAAATATTATGTTACATTTTGTTTAAAAATATTTCAGTAATAAAAGATTTTCCAATAAAAGTGGAAAATCTTTTTTCCTCTGAGGGAAAAATTCTGCCATAAACTCTATACATTTCTCACAGAATCTATAATAGTATTTACAATCATTGTTCAATTTAATTGACTTGAATTGAGACATAACATAGGCTCCAGTGGTCTTCAAAGTGAGGTGCACAATTCTAGGGAGCTTACAGATAATTCATTAGAGTTCAGGAAGAAAATACTGTGAAGTTTCTATTTATTTTTATCATTCTTTTGACATATTTTGACTATGTTTATAATATACATATTGTACATTTATTATTTATATATATACACACATTATTTGTAAATGTACATATATAAATGGCATATGTTCAAGAAATTTTAATCTTGGTGTCCTAGATCAAAACATTTTCAATCTACAGTATTGAGATGAATATAAGCATTTGACAACAGTTAATCATTTTTGAGCACTTACTGTGCCCCAGGTGCTATGCTAAGAGTTTTTACATGCATTAACTCAATTCTCAAAACAATTTAAAAAATCTTTATTTATTTGGCTGTGTCGGGTCTTAGTTGTAGCATGCTCAGTCTTCGTTGCGTCATGTGGGATCTCGTTCCCTGACTAGGGATTGAACCCAGGCCCCCTGCATTGGGAGCTCTGAGTCTTATCCACTGGACCACCAGGAAAATCCCCTCAAAACAATTTTTTTAAGGTCAGTGTTATTATCTTTTATTAGAAAGGAGGAAAGTGAAGCACAGAAAGGTAAACTAACTAGTCCAAGATTCCATAATGAATAAGTGAGGGAACCTAAAAATACATCTATTTGAATCCAAAGCCAATCCTCTTTTTTGGAAGACTTAAAGACATAATCCAACTTCTGTAATAGATACAGGACTATTCAAAGTTATCTATTTCTTCTTAAGTGAGTTTTGATAACTTGTGTCTTTCAAGAGATTGATTCATTTCCAAAGGTAATCCTCTTAATCAGTGTGCTACCATGCATACCTCTGTTAGGAATGCCTTTTTTTTTTTAAATGAAGATATAATGGAATTGATGTCCTTCTACTTGTTACTTAACCAGGGCATTATGAGAACCATATATAGATTTTTGGAAAGTAGAAAATCATCTTAAGAAAAACCAGGTACATTTGACCCTTGAACAAGGAAAAGTGAGGAATGTCAACCCTCCAGAGCAGTGAAAATTCCATTACAACTTACAATTGGCCTTCTGTATCTGCTGTTTCTCTGTATCTGCTGTTCCACACCTGAGGATTCAACCAACCATGGATTGTGAATTACTGTAGTTTATACTATTGGGAAAAAAATCCATGTGTAAGTGGACCCACACAGCTCAACCCCTGTTATTCAACGGTCAATTGTAACCACATGATTTGATTCATATTTGATACTTATCCTCTTAAGAATATGAAAAGCCATTATAGAGCTCTTTCTTAAAGAATCTTTTCTGACTTCTAAAGTTGAACCCAAACTAACATATGCTTTGCAACTTTTCAGTTCTTTCTGAAAATATAATAATTCAAGAAACAAGTACCACTCTTTCACAACAAATAGACTTGACAACTCCATCCCAAGTTACTGGACTAAAACCGCAAAAGACTACATATTCTTCTATAGTGGTGTCTAAAAGCATGCCTGTATTTGCAACTGATTATACAACTCAACTGTATTCCAATACAACATCTCGACCACTGAAAACAATGACTGCACCAATTTTTTTTAAAGACTTCCACAGCTGAGACAGCTACATTTGCAGCAGACCTTTTGTCTACATCAGCAGCCATTGCTCTGTCTACCAAGAGTAACTTCGTAGGCCCAACTACCAATTCCATGAAAATAACTAAGTCCCCATCTTCAGAGAGCACAAGGACAACCAAAATGGCTGAATCCATTGCTACTGAGACTTCTCATTCAGCAGTAGCTGCTCATTTCCTGTACACATCTAGATTTACCAACAATTGAATTGTATCCAAACCTTCAGTAACTAGATCTCAGTTGGCTGTTATGAGGCTAGCATCTTTATTCTCACCTATTGAGTGAACATCCACGTCTACAACATCTTGGCCCAAACACAAATCCACAGGTATTGGGGCACTCCCTATTGCCACAGCTAGCCAGGAGTTTCCTGCATCTACAGCTGCTAGCAGGGTACGTCAGTCCACAGTGGATCCGACTTCAACTACAGCTACTCCCGTTGGGACTGCGTCAACAGTGCCACCTGAGTCTGTGCTTATCTCCACAGCTGTTTCAATGGACTCTGTATTTCCTAGAAATCAGACAGCCCAGGGACGGGGGAGCCTGGTGGGCTGCCATATATGGGGTCACACAGAGTCGGATACAACTGAAGCGACTTAGCAGCAGCAGCAGCAGATAGCATCCACATTGGCCACAACTGATATGGAAATACCGTTTCCAGTTTATTCAACTAGGTCTATTGAGATGACACCTATGCTAAGAACAGCTGAAATAGAATCACCATCTACAAATTTCCAGGCTGACTCTTCACCCATAGTGGATGATGTAATGCTACTGCTGCTACTGCTAAGTCGCTTCAGTCGTGTCCAACTCTGTGCGACTCCATAGATGGCATCCCACCAGGCTCCCCCATCCCTGGGATTCTCCAGGCAAGAACACTGGAGTGGGCTGCCATTTCCTTCTCCAATGTATGAAAGTGAAAAGTGAAAGTGAAGTCGCTCAGTAGTGTCCGACTCTTGGCGACCCCATGGACTGCAGCCCACCAGGCTTCTCCGTCCATGGGATTTTCCAGGCAAGAGTACTGAAGTGGGGTGCCATTGCCTTCTCCAGAAGACACAATAACTACCTTCATACCAACAGAGGCCTCTTCTATGGTACTTTCTTTCAGGACATCCTCTCTATTCACCAGAGCTCAGAGTGTACAGATTGTTATTAATGTTGAGATGACACATACAGCCTTGACTCCTGGGAAAACACTTGCACCTACAGTGGCTGAAGCTATATTTTTCTCCACTATCACTGGGCCAGTATATGCATAGAATATACCCACAGGTGGTGGAAACATGTTTCCTCTGATTTCCACTAGATCAGCTTCCACATCCAAGGAATGAGTCTGGTCCCACATCAACAAGTGATGAAGGTGTCCATCTATCCTTCACAAATGAGATCACTTGGACTTCCAGGCCAGATCAGACCTTGTTGATATCAGTGTTCCATGGGAGTACTTCTAATACAGAGCATTCATCCACAACTACTAATATTATCATCCAACCAGAAGCATCCACAGAGTGCAAGGCCACCACTATCGCTAATACTACTACAGACAGATATACAACAGTTCTATCCAAATTGACATCTCCATGGCTCACTAATTTCTCCATGGTTTCTGGAGTCACATCTGTAACCAAATGACCTGAGTCTAAATTTAGCACCTTACTACTAAAAACCACCCCTGCATCCACAGTACTTGGAAATGAACTTCTTTCAACACCAAGGGAGACAGTTGTTTCACTTGTAGATAGAATATCTGCCCTTGCTGATGTGGAACCAAATTTTTCTACTGAGGAGAGTGCTTCTGAGAACACACAAACAGAGACAAATGGTACAATTGCATTTGGAGAGACAACAGCCGCCGTTCCAGACTCTGCAATGATACAAAGATTCATTGCTACTGTGACAAGGAAAGAAACAACTTTCCATTATGGAAAATCGGCTCTAGCAGTGACGATTAAGTTTTCTCCATTTGCAACAATGCTGGAAGCAACAGAGGAGTCTATTTCCCCCTTTCCTGATGCAGAGAAGCTGACTGCCCGATTGGAATACAACTGCTGAGGTGAGAGAAAGTTGGTTTTCTACAAAATCAATGAAAACAACCCCTAAGAGTTCATACCACGAAACTATGGATATCTTTAATTCCACCCACATCTACATAGGACCTTGGACTTCAGAAACTCCACCTGAGGGGAATCCAGCTCCATCTCCCACTTCTGGGAGCACACAGACTCCATCTACCTCAACCACAAGTAACACAGAAGAGGTCCATGTTTCAGAAATGTCTACTGGTCTTGGGAAAACAGCTCTCCTTTCACAAGCTCTGGCAATTACCACACTTTTGTCTCCTGAAAAAGGGAGCATGAGTGACCTCCCAGTATATACTCCCAGGACTGAGAAAAAGATAGTAAGCACCACTTCTGTGACTCACCCTTTCTCACACCGCCAGGACAGTTCCTTTGTAGATACTGTAACTTCTGGGACAACCAGGATATCAAATCCTATAAACAATAAGACAACTTTTTTACACTTGCTTTCACCTAGGACTCAGCCTGAGGTGTCTTCGGTTGCCTCTCTCATTTCTGAAAGTACACAGATTTCCCCTGAGTCCCCATCTCTTTCCACAGCTTGACTATCTAGTGCCAATTTTATAGCTGTGTCTACTGACAAGATCACTACAGCCCTTTCTGTTTCAAATGTATCTATAGCACTTCTTGGGAAAACTTCTATAATAATGTCCATTCATATCTACTAGATGTCCTCACAGACAGTTAGTGTCACTCCTTTCACTTCTAAAAGTGTTTTGGGCACTCCCACTGTACTAATGACTGGATTTTCTAAAATGGACATTCAGATTGTTTGAAAAGTACCTCTGTAGCCACTTCTGGGCCGGGTCTGAGATGTCCTCAATGTCAGTTAATGTCTCCGCTTTTCCACCTCTTACTGTTTCTTCTGATGCTTCCACAACAGGTGGATCATTCTATACTTCATTGTCTTCACTTACCCCCAGGCCTTCTATGACCATGCAAACATTGTCATTAGATGTCACACCTTTGACATATGCTGGGTCTGCTTCAAAAAATGCAGTGGCTTCCGTTGTTTTCATTACTTCAGAAATAACTAAAAGTATCATCCAGCATCACACCTACATCCTTTTCCTCCCCAGCAGAGCCAACTTTTCCCTCTGGGAAAACCATTCCAACCACTATCATGGCTGGGACAGTGACTCCATTCATAGGCATCCCTGTCTCTCCCCTACTCAGTTCTAAGAACACTGAAGCTATTTCTTCCATTCCAAAGACCACATTTTCATCATTTCTATCAACAGCCCAACAATCATCACAAAGATATCAGGGCACCACTCTGGGCATATTCCCGGGGATTACTAACAGCTCTCTTTCAACTGTATGCAGTGGTAAAGCAACAGCTTTCACAAATACTTATTCCAGACATGGTGCCCCTGAAAGTGTGCTTTCATCTACTCTGGAAAATCTCCGCACTTCCTTGAATATTCAAATTTCCCCATCTTTGACTGGCTTTAAGAGCACTCCTGGATCCACAAAAAGTGTAAAAATTACCATTTATCATTCTTCAAATACAGAAAAGAAGACTTCCTTATCAGAAAATACTTCAACAGCTGAACTGACAAAAGGTGCCATGTCTGTGAATACACCTGTTTCATACCCTCCCTGGATTCCATCCGGTACAACTTCACCCTCTTAGACATCAGTTCTTTTTTCACCTCAAAGTACTGAAGCCAAGTTCTCTACTCCAAAGACTTCTCTTCCTCCTATGTCCCAAAGAGTTGAATTTCCAGTTCTACAAACAAGAACCACATCTAGTAATGCCCAGTCTCTGCTTTTGACTTCCTGGAACACACCCACAGCTGAAGATCTCAATTTTCAGCTTCTACCACTGCTCATGTACCTACATCCAACAAGAAGCAAACAGAGAGTCCTTACGTTAGTCTAGAGTCTTTGTCAACACTCCCAGTCTCTCAGACTGGTCTTGTACCTGGAGATGTAATGGCAATGTCATCAATTTCCGCAACAGGAACTCTTCCTACCTTGGGGATGTCTGAGAGCCCTTCATTATCAATATCTTCAAAATCTATCCCTGTTACTTTGGCTGACATTAAGCACACATTTGAGAAGACAACTACAATATAACTCTTGTGACCACACTCAAATCAAATATTTCTGTTGCTGCTTCAGAATCTATCATTTCAAAGGCTGCTACTTCACCCATGCTGACTTGGATCTTATCTAGTCTTCCTTCTGGTTCACCTCTGGCAACTAGATCCAATACTCTTCACATTATATCTTCCTCTCCAGAAGAGATATTCAGTTCAGTTCAGTTCAGTCACTCAGTCGTGTCTGACTCTTTGCGACCCCATGAATCGCAGCACGCCAGGCCTCCTTGTCCATCACCAACTCCCGGAGTTCACTCAGACTCATGTCCGTCGAGTTGGTGATGCCATCCAGCCATCTCATCCTCTGTCATCCCCTTCTCCTCCTGCCCCCAATTCCTCCCAGCATCAGGGTCTTTTCCAATGAGTCAGCTCTTTGCATGAGGTGGCCAAAGTACTGGAGTTTCAGCTTTAGCATCATTCCTTCCAAAGAACACCCAGGACTGATCTCCTTTAGAATGGACTGGTTGGATCTCCTTGTAGTCCAAGGGACTCTCAAGAGTCTTCTCCAACACCACAGTTCAAAAGCATCAATTCTTCGGCGCTCAGTTTTCTTCATAGTTCAACTCTCACATCCATACATGACCACTGGAAAAACCATAGCCTTGACTAGACGGACCTTTGTTGGCAAAGTCTGCTTTTCAACATGCTATCTAGGTTGGTCATAACTTTCCTTCCAAGGAGTAAACGTCTTTTAATTTCATGGCTGCAATCACCATCTGCAGTGATTTTGGAGCCCAGAAAAATAAAGTTTGACACTGTTTCCACTGTTTCCCCATCTATTTCCCATGAAGTGATGGGACCAGATGCCATGATCTTCGCTTTCTGAATGTTGAGCTTTAAGCCAACATTTTCACTCTCCACTTTCACTTTCATCAAGAGGCTTTTTAGTTCCTCTTCATTTTCTGCCATTCGGGTGGTGTCATCTGCATATCTGAGGTTATTGATATTTCTCCCAGCAATCTTGATTCCAGCTTATGCTTCTTCCAGCCCAGCATTTCCCATGATGTACTCTGCATAGAAGTTAAAAAATCAGGGTGCCAATATACAGCCTTGATGTACTCCTTTTCCTATTTGGAACCAGTCTGTTGTTCCCTGTCCAGTTCTAACTGTTGCTTCCTGACCTGCATACAGGTTTCTCAAGAGGCAGGTCAGGTGGTCTGGTATTCCCATCTCTTTCAGAATTTTCCACAGTTTATTGTGATCCACACAGTCAAAGGCTTTGGCATAGTCAATAAAGCAGAAATAGATGTTTTTCTGGAACTCTCTTGCTTTTTCCATGATCCAGCAGATGTTGGCAATTTGATCTCTGGTTCCTCTGCCTTTTCTAAAACCAGCTTGAACATCTGGAAGTTCACGGTTCACATATTGCTGAAGCCTGACTTGGAGAATTTTGAGCATTACTTTACTAGCATGTGAGATGAGTGCAATTGTGCGGTAGTTTGAGCATTCTTTGACATTACCTTTCTTTGGGATTGGAATGAAAACTGACCTTTTCCAGTCCTGTGGCTACTGCTGAGTTTTCCAAATGTGCTGGAACTTTCACAGCATCATCTTTCAGGATTTGAAAGAGCTCAACTGGAATTCCATCATCTCCACTAGCTTTGTTCGTAGTGATGCTTCCTAAGGCCCACTTGACTTCACATTCCAAGATTTCTGGCTCTAGGTGAGTGATCACACCATCGTGATTATCTTGGTCATGAAGATCTTTCTTGTACAGTTCTTCTATGTATTCTTGCCACCTCTTCTTAATATCTTCTGCTTAGGTCCATACCATTTCTGTCCTTTATTGAGCCCATCTTTGCATGAAATGTTCCCTTGATATATCTAATTTTCTTGGAGAAATCTCTAGTCTTTCACATTCTGTTGTTTTCCTCTATTTCTTTGCATTGATCACTGAGGAAGGCTTTCTTATCTCTCCTTGCTATTCTTTGGAACTCTACATTCAGATGCTTATATCTTTCCTTTTCTCCTTTGCTTTTCACTTCTCTTCACAGCTATTTGTAAGGCCTCTCCAGACAGCCATTTGCTTTTTCACGTTTCTTTTCCATGGGGATGGTCTTGATCCCTGTCTGATAGAGTTCATCAGGCACTCTATCTATCAGATCTAGGCCCTTAAATCTATTTCTGACGTCCACTGTATAATCATAAAGGATTTGATTTAGGTCATACCTGAATGGTCTAGTGGTTTTCCCTACTTTCTTTAATTTATGTCTGAATTTGGCAATAAGGAGCTCATGATCCAAGCCACAGTCAGCTCCCGGTCTTGTTTTTGCTGACTGTATAGAGCTTCTCCATCTTTGGCTGCAAAGAATATAATCAATCTGATTTCGGTGTTGACCATCTGGTGATGTCCATGTGTAGAGTCTTCTCTTGTGTTGTTGGAAGAGGGTGTTTGCTATGACCAATGCGTTCTCTTGGCAAAGCTCTATTAGCCTTTTCCCTGCTTCATTCCATATTCCAAGGCCAAATTTGCCTGTTACTCCAGGTGTTTCTTGACTTCCTACTTTTGCATTCCAGTCCCCTGTAATGAAAAGGACATCTTTTTTGGGTGTTAGTTCTACAAGGTCTTGTAGGTCTTCATAGAACCATTCAACATCAGCTTCTTCAGCACTACTGGTTGGGGCATAGACTTGGATTACTGTGATATTGAATGGTTTGCCTTGGAAATGAACAGAGATCATTCTGTCGTTTTTGAGATTGCATCCAAGTACTGCATTTTGTTGACTATGATGGCTACTCCATTTCTTCTAAGGGATTCCTGCCCACGATAGTAGATATAATGGTCATCTGAGTTAAATTCACCCATTCCAGTCCATTTTAGTTTGCTGATTCCTAGAATTTTGATGTTCACTCTTGCCATCTCCTGTTTGACCACTCCCAATTTGCCTTGATTCATGGACCTAACATTCCAGGTTCCTATGCAATACTGCTCTTTATAGCATCAGACCTTGCTTCTATCACCAGTCACATCCACAACTGGGTATTGTTTTTGCTTCGGCTCTATCCTTTCATTCTTTCTGGAGTTATTTCTCCACTGATCTCCAGTAGCATATTGGGCACCTACTGACCTGAGGAGTTCCTCTTTCAGTATCCTATCATTTTGCCTTTTCATACTGTTCTTGGGATTCTCAAGGCAAGAATACTGAAGTGGTTGGCCCTTCCCTTCTCCAGTGGACCACATTCTGTCAGACCTCTCCACCATGACCCACCCGTCTTGGGTGTCCTCACAGGGCCTGGCTTAGAAGAGATATTAAAATCCACATGTCTTTTGTTAATTTCCCCTTTCATACTTATTAGCATTTGGTTGAAAAACTGGAAATAGAACTGCCTTATGACCCAGCAATCCCACTGGTGGGCATACACACCGAAGAAACCAGAATTGAAAGAGACATGTGTACCCCAATGTTCATCACAGCACTGTTTATAATAGCCAGGACATGGAAGCAACCTACATGTCCATCAGCAGATGAATGGATAAGAAAGCTGTGGTACATATACACAATGGAATATTACTCAGCCATTAAAAAGAATACATTTGAATCAGTTCTAATGAGGTGGATGAAACTGGAGCCTATTATACAGAGTGAAGTAAGCCAGAAAGAAAAACACCAATACAGTATACTAACGCATATATGGAATTTAGAAAGATGGTAACGATTACCCTGTATGCGAGACAGCAAAAGAAACACAGATGTATAGAACAGTCTTTTGGACTCTGTGGGAGAGGAAGAGGGTGGGATGATTTGGGAGAATGGCATTGAAACATGTATAATATCATATAAGAAATGAATTGCCAGTCTAGGTTCGATGCAGGGTGCAGGATGCTTGGGGCTGGTGCACTGGGATGACCCGAAGGGATGGTGTGGGGGTGGAGGTGGGTGGGGGGTTCCAAATTCGGAACAGGTGTACACCCGTGGGGGATTCATGTTGATGTGTGGCAAATCCAATACAATATTGTAAAGTAAAAAAAATAATAATAAATAAATAAATAATAATAATTCTAAAAGCAAAAATGTTAGGTTCTGTTGGTCAAAAAATAAATAAAATCCACATTTCTGACTTCTGACATAACACCAACACACCCACCTACTAACTTTACAATAGGACCCTTTGCTGGTGTAAGTGTTGTACTCACCGAAACCACCCCTACACTTACAATGCACGGTATCACTACGGGCTTCCCAAGTCCTTTCCCTGTGTCTATAAAAATCACAGATGACAGTACCTATATTTCCAAATCTTCTGAAGCATTTTCAGGAATCACTGTGACTGCCAACTCCAGGACTGTGCCTCAAGCTCCATCCTTTAGCAGAATGAGTAAATCACCTCCAGTTGACCATACCCCATCTGTTGGTGCCATGTTTCTACCTAGCCTTACAACAACATCTGCATGGAGCAGAATCCTAGCTGCATCAGCACCCGCTACATTAGTTCTTCCTAAGCCCACACAGGGCTCCCTTCTAAATATAGCCACCACTACATCAGCTGCTACTGGAGCCCCATTTCCGCTCATCTCCACTGGAGTAACACATCCTTTTACAGCAAATGTGTCCTCATTACCTTCTTCCTCTTTTGAGACAACCTGGCTGGACTCCACACCTTCCTTTTTATCTACCGAAACTTTGACTTCACCTATTGCCGTTAAGTCCAAAGATATATTCCGCAATGTATGTGGCATAATAATGTATGCACAATGGGATATGTGTTCTCAAAGAGAGCCAATTCTCTGAAGGCAGAAAGGGCAAAAGAAAGGTACAGGTGTTTCTTATCTCCTTCAGACAGTATCTACAGTGGGTACCTTATTCCAAACACAATTCTCTAGCCATCTTTCTTACCTTTCCTTTATTGACATATAGGCAAATGTATGACACTTTTAAGCCTCCTTTCCATCCATTTTCTTCCTAAAGCTCTGACTTTGCCAGTGTGGACATGGGTCAGGAACCTTACCCCCTTCCCTATAAGAGGATTATATGGCCTTAGGTCCAACATGTTGACCACATACTAGAAAACACCAGAAGATACTCTAGCTTGCTCTTTTTTAATTCTGTTAATGCAGGTTTAAGTCTTATCCAGTTCCTTCCTCCAGCTAGCTTCTAATGCTTATCTGTGGCCAGGGAGTATTTGGCTTCCAAATCATTCAAATATTGGATGTTCCTTCAACTTTTATATATAGATATAGACATATACATAGATTTTTTTTTGCCACACCAATGGCATACAGAATTTCCCCAACCAGTAATCAAACCCATGCCCCCTGTAATGGAAACGTGGAGCTTTAACCACTGGACCACCAGGGAAATTCATTTTCTCAACTTTAATATTCTAAAATAGAAATTTTTTTAAATTGAAATTTGATAGTACAGACAAGAGAAACAAGGGAATAAAGAGAAAAGCTTGAAGCATAAAGAAGGGCATAGGAAGAAACAAACATTTTCTCAGTACAAATGAACCTGTGAGATAATGTTCAGCTTGGCCACTAAAAGGACTAGAAATCTGTTGGCCAATGAAACCTAGGATTTGAGGGGAATTGTAGAATATCTGTCAACTGTGCAGAAATCAAGGAACAGCCCAAAAAATTAAAGCAAAACTGCCAGGGTACATCCTGGTTTGCTTTGGTATATGGATCCAAAAGTACTGGTTCTTGACCTTGGAGTTAAATTAAGCAGAGTTTAAGAATGAGGCTTCGTTGTTTGGTTTCTTTAAAGTGAAGAACAGTTTTGACCAGACTTGCAGAAGTTAAATTTCTTGAACTAAAGGAATGAAATTGATCTCCTTATTTTTACAGTTTCCTTCTACAATATTGAAATGAGCCTCTCTCTCTTTGATGAAGAGCCAAGGATCCCTATTACCAGTGTCGAAAAAGAATTTGCAAAAAAAATGGGTAAATAATCTATTGACTATTTATGCTACATCTAAAAAAAGTGAATAAATATATGTATATAAATATGTAACATCTTATGGAAAAACTTGAACTTTTTAGCCAACCCGATATATATAAAACTAGGCTTCACTTTTTTCTATGCATAATACATTACAGCACATTGGTTTTGATTTTTTTTTTTTTTTGCTGCAAATTTATCCACTCTGTAAGCAACACCATGAAGAAGTATGTGGTCTCTTTTTTATAGTGTCAATACTGGAAATATTTTTATGAGGTGTTATTAATTGGTTTAGAACTGTACATATCTCTCCACTGATATGAATTCTGCACCTTTGCCACGTTTCCCTACTTGGGGAACCTAGGAGAGCTGTGATAACATAGTGTATCCCATTGTACTTAAATATTTTTGTTTTCTGTACTTTCATTTCTTCTCTCTTTTATGCAAGAAATGTCTTATTTATCCTTACGTTTTTCTGATAATAAGCAGTAATACCTACTCTCTGTAAAAAATTCAGACACTAAAATCTGAAACCCAGAAAATAAATATCCTCCCTAATATCATTTATTGTATTAACACCTCTTAACAGTTTGAAGCATTTTCTTTTAGATTTTTTTCTATATATACTAACAGTCATTCATACATGTTTTTTTGCAAAAGTAGCTGGAATCATGTTAATTATGCTATTCTGCAACTTGCTTTCTTTTCACTTAACCATGTGTCTTTAGGCTCATTCATGCTAGTAAACATAGACCTACCTCATACACTTAAAAAAAAAAAAATTTCCCTAGGAAGTTGTAATGTGGTAGCTTTAATCCAGGCATCCTTTGGAGGACATTTAGTTGTTTCTATTTTTTTTTTCTATTTGGAAACAATGTTGACAATAATCCTCTTGCAATAAATTTGAAGGGGGTGTACTTGAATATTTCTGTAGGATAAATTCCTAGAACTGGAATTGCTAGGTCAAAGGACATGGATATTTTACATTTTGATAGCTATCATTAAGTGGCCTCCCAGATAGGTGGTACCAACTTGCACCCTCACCAACAGTAACTGATAATGTCTGCTTCCCCTGTCTTCCCATCAGCATTTATTTTCAAGTATATACGACATGATTATAAGTGCTTGAAAATGGGTTGGTTTATTCATCCACCAGGCCTGCTATAACAAAACATGATGCACTAGGTGGTTTAACTGACAGATTTTTTTTCCTTTTCTTTTAAATTGAGGTATAGTTGATTTATGATACTGTGCCAATTTCACACATCCAGCAAAACGATAAAGTTATGTATATATTATTTTACAGACATTTATTTTCTTACAGTTCTGGAGGTTGGGAGTCTAAGATCAAGGTGCTGGCAAGGTCGGTTTCTGGTGAGGCCTCTGTCCTTGGCTTCTCACTGTGTCCTCACACATGGCCTTTTCTGTGTGTGTGTACACAGAGAGATCTTTAGTGTCTCTTCCTCTTCTCAATATGGACACTCAGTCAGTTCAGTTCAGTCGCCCAGTCATGTCCGACTCTTTGCGACCCCATGAATCACAGCACACCAGGCCTCCCTGTCCATCACCAACTCCCGGAGTTTACTCAAACTCATGTCCATCGAGTCGGTGATGCCATCCAGCCATCTCATCCTCTGTTGTCCCTTTCTCCTCCTGCCCCCAGTCCCTCCCAGCATCAGGGTCTTTTCCAATGAGTCAACTCTTCGCATGAGGTGGCCAAAGTACTGGAGCTTCAGCTTTAGCATCATTCCTTCCAAAGAAATCCCAGGGCTGATCTCCTTCAGAATGGACTGGTTGGATCTCCTTGCAGTCCAAGGGACTCTCAAGAGTCTTCTCCAACACCACAGTTCAAATTAGGGCTCCACCCTATGACCTCATTTAGCCTTAAGTACCTTCTTAAAGGTGTCCCTGGTGGCTCAAATGGTAAAGAATCAGCCTGCAATGCAGGAGACCCAGGTTCAATCCTTCAGTCAGGAAGATCCCCTGGAGAAAGGGATGGCAACCCACTCCAGTGTTGTTGCCTGGAAAATTCCATGGACAGAGGAGCCTGGTGGGCTACAGTCCATGGGGTCACAAAGAGTCAGACATGACTAAGCGACTAACACTCTGTACTTTCTCTACCTTCTCAAAGCTTTTATCTCCAAATACAGTCACATTAGTGGGTTAGAGCTTCAGTATGAATCTTGCAGGGATGAGTTCATCCCACACCAATAGGTAAAATGTAGATCAAAAAGCTGAGTGGAGCAGATGGAAATGGTAAACCAACTGAAATAATAAATGCAGCTTAATGATCACATCAGCTCAGGGAACTTAGCTGAGTTAAGAAAGAGGGGCAGGAGTACTAAAACAAATGTTTTATCTTTTACAGTTGAATTCTATATTTCAAAACAGTGAATTTGTTCTTGCCAATCTGGCTGTTCAAATTAAAAGCAGGTATGTGAATGTCATCTGCTGTGGGTCTGTTCCTATCTGGAAGGTATATCCTCCGTTTTTGTTTGAGACTGCTGCATTTTGAGTTGCATCTTCCCTTCTGACTATAGGTTCTCTTCGGATTGATATAGAGGTTTGTATTATTACTGTGAGGTATAAAGTCAATGAGAGAACAAAACAGAAAAAAGTAAATAGGGGAAGTAGTGGAATTGGACTCAGTTATCCCTAAAATCCCTCTTAGCTTTAAAATGCTATGATTCTGTGACTTAGGGAAAAAAAAATCATGTCTTAAAGGGATGAAACGTTAGGGGTGGCCATTGTATGAGGATTAATAAGGTCTTTTAGTTTTGGATAATGCACTTTCAAGAATTAGAAATTCTAAGGGAACTTTCAATGTTTCAAGTGAGGAATGCTAGCTAGTTCCAGAATTGCCTGGGGCACAGATTTGGAGGGGTGATTGCAGTGAAATTGGCAGGTGCTGAGTACTATCCAGAAGACCATAACAAAGTTAACTGATCATCTGAGGAAAATTTTCTTTGCTCTTGTCCTGCACATATACTAGTCCTCTGTTAAAGGAAAATCCCAAAGAATCCCTTTGAAAAATAAGCATGGTTCTGGTACACCATGGTTAGCTGATTTTTTAAAAAACACTGAGTGTGACTGCCTGTCTTCCATACACTGGGATTTTTGTTTCTTTTGCATGTTCAAACATAAATGGGTTTAAGAAAGTTCACAGAAAGTAACAGAAGTAAATCCATGATAGGTTATAAAAGGAAAATTGGAAATGTCTAAAGTATACACCATTCTTTCAAAAAACTATGTCTATGATTTTTCTTTATTACAGAGGTAATATGTGGTCAATGTAAAAACTTAGAGCTTTACAGAAATATATGACATGGACAGCAAAAATCTCCAGAAAGCTGCCTTTCCCCACCAACTTTAAGAACACTGGTTAATAGCTTATTTTATATATTTATATATTTCTCTAGATTTGTTGTCATGAGTTTACTAAAAGAATGGGACCATATTCTGTTTTACAACTTTCTTTTCTTGCCTTAGAATACATCATGTATATCCTTTCCAGCTAATACTTACAGATGTAGTTTATTTGTTTTAATGACTGCATAAAATTCTTTTGTATGGATGTGCTGTGGTGTATTTATCCAATTACCTCTTGATGGACATTTGATTTTCTTCACCTTTGTATATATATTTTTATACACCCCTGCTGATACTATTATGGAATAGATTCCTAGAAGTGGGATTGCTGAGTCAAAGGCTTACCACCATTTTGATATGCAAATAATGACCCAGCTATTTTTTTTTTCCAAGAGGGTTGAACAGGCATTTTAGACCCAGCTCTTTTAAAGTGTCTCCTTAGAGACCTAGTGTTATCCGAATTTCAAGCAGGGGGATTCTACCATCTACCTCACAGTTGTCTTTTTCCTGAACTTGTTCTCTCATGTATTTGGTACTGTGGTTTATTTTCCTATAATTTTCTGGTGATTTTGGTACAGAGACATTACTGGGGAAGAAATAACCATGGACCAATTTGTAAGTATTTTTTCAAAACAAATTTACTTGTAACCCACCCTATACCTGATTATATATAGGTAAATAGCTCTTCAACTGCATATTATCAGGCAAGGTTCAGCTGTAATAATTGAGGGGCAAACTACATTACTTTCTTTGGGATCTGCACAAGAATCCACTAAGAAAACCAATCTCTGCATTTCTGAACTGTATATGTGGTAATTTTTTGAAGCACATTTTGGGGTCTATGGGAGTATGGAATGATTTGAGGATTGCAAATGATAAATGAAATTTCTTGGTTATAGGCATCTGGCAAAGAAACCTTTTTTTTTCCAAGAGTGACACAATTATTTGCAAAATGGGCATCCACTCTTGTGTAGAATTCAAGTCAATGTGACAAAACTATCTCCCATTATTTGTTCCAGTGTCTTAAAGCTTTACAATGTTAGATTCTGAAAGAATTAGTATGCACCAAGGTTTTAAGTCATTTAAATCTGAGATAAATATTTTGACTACACAAAATATAGTCAAGCCTACAGTGCATTCCAAATTATCTGCCATCACTTAAAATGATGTAAATACCTGAGTCAGAATGTAAAAATTGAAAACAGTATACATAATGTGACATAACTAAAACTCCTCTCAAATAATAGGTGTAAAAGCCTTTTGGTGGTAATGTGGCCCCCAGAGTCAGGCTGCCTAAGTTAGAACCCCTGCTTTTCCACTTTCTGATTATGAGAACTTGGGCAACTTAATTAAACTCCCTGTGCCTCAGTTTCCTCATCTGTCAAGTGGAGATAATAATATGACCATTCCTCACAAGGATGTTGGAAAGAAGGAATGGATTAACCCACATAGAGTGCTTAGTACAGAACGTAGAGCGTGAAATCCTGGTAGTGATTTCTTTGTCATCACCATGTTTGGATTCAGAGCCTGAAGGCTTTGACTCTGCTGCCAGTTCTGTGGGATACTGGGCACATCATTTCAGTTCTCTGAGACTAGAAAATGGAGTGACACATCTGTGCATTATCCACCCTGCAGTGTTGGTGTCAGGACTAAATGCATTGATGTTTTGCAGGTGATTTGTAGATGGCAATGGGTTACATAGATATAAAGTATAATTATGATTGTAGTTGTTAGCAATAGGCCTGTGGTCAATTGTGACATTTGTTTAAAGGTTTCAGTGACTACGTACTTTTCTTTTGCA
Organism: Oryx dammah; assembly: GCF_014754425.2. Taxonomy (NCBI): domain Eukaryota; kingdom Metazoa; phylum Chordata; class Mammalia; order Artiodactyla; family Bovidae; genus Oryx; species Oryx dammah. The sequence goes on from NW_024070207.1 coordinate 40,459,739, forward strand.
TTATTTGAAACAGAGAAGGGCAAGGACTGGCTACAATTTCCCACGTACCATACAGGTAGGAGCTGAGTTTATTCAGAGTTGGTACATTTACTTTTAATTTTCTTTCCATTTAATTCTGTATGTGTAGCCTGTTGGTCAGAGCTGTCAGAGGGAGATCAAAGTACCTGCTGGTTATTTTGCAGATGCTGTAATTGGGCTCTTGCCTTTAAGAAATAAGCTGCTTCAGTTGGTCATGGCACAGCCTAGCAGCCTGCCCGCTGCCTCTTTGTAGTGAAGAGAAAATGGGGTCCAAAGTGGTCATAATTTGGGGATAGGGCAATATAGTGTTGTCATCAAAAAAACTCCACGAAATACTGAGCAGGGAAATTGCAAAACAACCTGGAAAGCAGCCTCGGTCCTGTTCAGGCTCGTGGTCCAGGTCCTCCTGGAACACTGGTTATTATTGTTCTGCTTGATGCAACCCAAGAAGGACATATAGACCTAGAGGGGTGGGATGGGGGTGGGTGGGAGGGAGATTCAAGAGGGAAGAAGTGTATGTACACATAGAGCTGATTCACTTTGTTGTACAGCAGAAACTAACACAACATTGTAAAGCAGTTATACTCCAATAAAAAAAAGAAAGAAAAAAAAGGACATATAACTACAGAAGTTTCATGGGAAGGTCTTTAAAATATTTAGAGTGAGAAGGGTAGAGGGTCTGCTCTACTCTTACAGCAAGAGGAGAGGTTTAAAAAGAAAAGCCCTCTTCAGACTGAGAAGATGGAAGCTGAGAAGAGATTGGCTACCAGTGGAATGGGTAGTATGAACAAGGACTTCACTAAATATGGATCAGTGGTGGGGATGGGGCAGGCGTGGCTTAGACTGGACATAGAGAGAAATTCTGAGTAAGCACAGGCACATCTGACTTTTAAGAGCTGATAGGAAATATAAGAAAGTATTCCTCCAAAAAGAGGGATCTACAAACAGAAATGGAGAAAAAGCATAGGCAAACTTGTGAGTCTGAAATGTGCTTTGTAATGGAAGATAGAGATACTAGGAACGTCTGAGGACCTCGCTATAGAGCTTGAAGTTAAGAACAGCCCTGTTCTTTCACATCATATCTTTAATGGACAGAACATTCCAAAATAAGATATTAGGTCTTTGTGACCTTGGTTAAGGCTCAGTTTCTTCATCTGCAGAATGGGGGGAATAATAGCACTACCTCATAAGGTTCTTGTGATAACATGAATTAAAACATGCAGAACAAGAGCTCTACAAATGTTGGCTACTATTATTATCATCATTATTATTTTATTATAGAAATAGACCTTCTGCAGAACACAGTTTTCTAGACTAATTGAGCATGTGCCTATTTGCCTTATTATTGAGGTAATGATGGATAAATTAGAGACCAGAAGAGTAAAAGGTTTTCTCTGAATGCTCCATCTTCTCTATTAATTATCACAAACCCTAGAAATTGCATAGCTAGTCAATTTCAACATAATGCAAATGTTGCTGACTATTCTTTTAAAAATGGGTTTTGAGTTGTTTGTTTTGGATATGAGAAAATTTATCAGATGACTTCAATGTGCTGTACTCCATCATTTCTGAAGATTTGTCACTTAATAGCTGTAAAATGCTTGATATTTATGGACTACTAATTAAGTCATCTGCACAGAGTTTCAGCACCGCAGGCCAAGTTGCACTCTGTGGCCATAACTGCAACATCTTTCTCTTTTGCTCTGCTTTTTAGCTCTCTTTGTCAGGTCATCATAAAGGCCACCTCTTCTTTAGCGCCCATCAAATTGATTAGCAGGATCAAAAGTAAAATACATGGCAACTTCATGCATGGAAACTTCACACAAGATCAATTGATATTATCAGTAAAGTCTGGACATGCTGCAGTGAGAAAACTAGGTAATTTGGGTGAGTGTTTTCATATGAATGAATTCCCTTTTTTATAAACTTCTAAATGCATACATAGCAAGAAACCCTGACTTCAGAAGGGGGAGAGAAACTATCTTTAAGTTCCTTTCCACACCCTTGGTATTCATCGTGCCCTGACAGCCTTTTTACCTGGAAGAGCTTGTTAAAAAAACCAGAGTACCAGAGGAGTTACCAGAGACCATCAACCCGCTCTGGATATTAGCAGCAGCCAGTTCATCAGTGGAGTGGGAGCACTTTTTCTCTTGCTTAAATACTTAGAGAAGGAGAGGAAGGTGTCTTATGCCCTTAGAGAAGAGACTGGGATGGCTGGGCAAGGCTTGCTGATCTGCTTCTCAGGCCACCCTGATTTATGGAATCAAACAAACCAAGTGGGTGGTCAGTAAAAATTGGGACTTTCTCACAAAAACTAAGCTCAGGACACATCTCCCTTTATGTGACAACACTTGGCAGCAAAACTTTGCTTTTAGCATCAATATCAGAACAGAGCATCCTGATCTATACTACTTATGATGAATACATTGAATTTATTAAAACCAATTCCAGCCCAAAGTCCATTAAGAAAGAGAAGTCAGCCTTTAGTGTCTGGTCACTGCACCCCAAACTATTAACAACTGCACTCAAAAGGAAGGCAGTCGGCAGGTGGGGACTTTCGATTTTTACTCTACTCTTTGTGTGGCTTGACTTTTTTCAATGCGTATGTACCATTTTAATGAAACCAAAGCAGAAGAACTGTCCTGTCAAGTGGTAGTTTTAAAGCAAAGGACCAAATGTGAGATCTGACTGGGAGCCTTATTTTTAAAAAAGATTCAATTTAATGTTATTTTCAACCTGCTTTAAATTGCCTGGTAGAAAAGTTTCCCCTTTTATTTGCTGATGTTTATGTGCAGGGTAATAATGATGGGTGGTAATGGATGTTCACGAAACTTTTAAGTGCCTTTTGCCCTTTCAAATGTGCATTCATTTTCTCTGTAGAGCCCAGAAAGTGCAAAGCCGAAGAAACAGCCTCTAAATACAAAGGGACATATAAGTGGCTCTTAACCAACGCTACTGAGACAGCCCAAAGTAGATGCATAAAAAATGAAGATGGAAGTGCTACTAGACTCTGGTATGCACCGGCTAAGTTCTAATTGCTAGTTGGGTACACAAAGATCTGTTTAATTGGGAGCATGTTTCCAAGTCCTTTGTCTGTGCACACCTCCTCCTTCCCCCTCTAGTGCCCATCTTCCTTTCTTTCACCTTTTGGGTCTACTTAAGCATACACATACCACACAATAACAACCCAGAAAAAATTTCAAGAAGACAAAAGAGAAAAAAACCACCCATGATCCTACCACCTGAACACAGCTGCTTTTAGGTGGTCGTATTTTTTTTCCCATGTAGCCTTTTATGCGTTTTAAATTTTATGTAGTGGTATTCACCCTTCTTATAGCAGTAATGTTATTTAACCTTTCACTCAGTGGTTTATCAAACATTTTCCGTGCTTTACATTTATTGTCTTAATGACCTTTTCAAAAACCTGCCTCAAAAGCTACCTTGTTGATGGGCCATAATAATTTACTAAATCACTCTACTATTCTTGACTTTAACATTTTCCTTTTTCATCAGCCCCTCTTTTCTTGCTCTTTGCTACCGGTTTATGCCATTAACTTAAGTGCGCAGACAGGAGGGACAGCAGGTTTTGACAAAAATGTAAAAGCTGTCTTTTGGAAGGTGACATCTTAGACTGAGTCCTACCTCTTCTTCCCTACGTCTAGTCACTTAGTGAGTCGTGTAGCTTTTATGGTCACAAACAGAGCTCACATCTGCCCTTTCCTTTCTGACCCCACTGCCACTCCCTGGGTGCCTACAATTAGAGCAGTCTCCTGGCCTTCTAACTGCCCACTACCTCCCCATCCCCAGCTCTACTTCACACTGCTGCCAGCATAATTGTCCTGAAGTATAGCTGTCAACATGCCGATTTCCCACTCCAGTTCTATATTGCTTTAAGGATTAAATCCAAAACCCTAAATAAAGTACTTAAGACCCTCAGGCCCCTTTCCTTCCCCTCTAGATGGACCGTTGCCCTTCTGGACTTGAATCTCTTTCTCTGCTTGTGCTATTTGCTCTCTTTGGTTGTGGAGAGGGGGCACTTTCTCCATCTCTGTTCTTTTAGTGCCCAGCTCAGCTCAGCTCAAAAGTTACAAATAACTATAAAACTCCTAGAGGAGAACATAGGCAAAACACTCTCCGACATACATCACAGCAGGATCCTCTATGACCCACCTCCCAGAATACTGGAAATAAAAGCAAAAATAAACAAATGGGACCTAATTAAACTTAAAGGCTTCTGCCCAATAAAGGAAACTATAAGCAAGGTGAAAAGACAGCCTTCAGAATGGGAGAAAATAATAGCAAATGAAGCAACTGACAAACAACTAATCTCAAAAAATATACAAGCAACTCCTGCAGCTCAATTCTAGAAAAATAAACGACCCAATCAAAAAATGGGCCAAAGAACTAAATAGACATTTCTCCAAAGAAGACATACAAATGGCTAACAAACACATGAAAAGATGCTCAACATCACTCATTATCAGAGAAATGCAAATCAAAATCACAATGAGGTACCATTTCATGCCAGTTAGAATGGGTGCGATCCAAAAGTCTACAAGCAATAAATGCTGGAGAGGGTGTGGAGAAAAGGGAACCCTCTTACACTCTTGGTGGGAATGCAAACTAGTACAGCCACTATGGAGAACAGTGTGGAGATTCCTTAAAAAACTGGAAATAGAACTGCCATATTACCCAGCAATCCCACTGCTGGGCATACACACCGAGGAAACCAGAATTGAAAGAGACACGTGTACCACCAATGTTCATCGCAGTTTATAATAGCACTGTGTATAATAGCCAGGACATGGAAGCAACCTAGATGTCCATCAGCAGATGAATGGATAAGAAAGCTGTGGTACATATACACAATGGAGTATTACTCAGCCATTAAAAGGAATACATTTGAATCAGTTCTAATGAGGTGGATGAAACTGGAGCCAATTATACAGAGTGAAGTAAGCCAGAAAGAAAAACACCAATACAGTATACTAATGCATATATATGGAATTTAGAAAGATGGAAATGATTACCCTCTATGCCAGACAACAAAAGAGACACAGATGTATAGAACAGTCTTTTGGACTCTGTGGGAGAGGGCGAGGGTGGGATGATTTGGGAGAATGGCATTGAAACATGTATAATATCATATGTGAAACGAATTGCCAGTCCAGGTTCGATGCATGATACTGGATGCTTGGGGCTGGTGCACTGGGATGACCCAGAGGGATGGTACAGGGAGGGAGGGGGGAGGGGGGTTCAGGATGGGGAACACGTGTATACCTGTGGCAGATTCATGTTGATGTGTGGCAAAACCAATACAATATTGTAAAGTAATTAACCTCCAATTAAAATAAATAAATTTATTTTTAAAAAGTTACAAGTAAGTTCTCCTTGCTTGGTGTTTCAATAGATTCAGTTTCATTTCTACAGTTTTTCCATTTCATATTTTGCCTAATAAATGTAGTTACATTTACAATCTCAAAGCACCAAGTTGCAAGCTCCTCAAGGAGCTGTCTTGTTTGTCTGTAGTACCTACTACCAGTCCTAGAACACCGAAGACTCCCAATAAATGGGTTAGCTAATTTGCAATGAACTGGCTTGAATTGGATCGGGCATAGTGGAGGGTGGATGATGCAGGCCAATGAACCACAATGGGGGCTATACTAACTGTCTTGAGTGACTGAATATGCTGAAATAGAGATCACAATTGTAACAGGAATTTTCTCTTAAAATGAGGGTAAGAAGCAAAAGTGAGGGTAGGAGTCATGTCCAGAGTGGCAAAAATCTCTGCCCTGACTCTTGGTCTAGTGGACGTGGCCCTGCCCCATCTGGGGCTCTCTTGCCTGTCTATGCTTCCTTCATGGGAACCCTACATTCACTTGGTCCCCAAGAGCAAAGTTTTATTCACTGTACAAACACTGGGTTCCTACCTTTGCCATCTCAGCTAGGAAGCTAGCAGTAGGCTAAGGGGAGGCATGCCAAAGACATACCATGTTCCTTCACCATTCGCTTTCAAACTATTCTGACCTCATCCTCCAATGGTGAAGATTCTGTTAGTCTCTCCTCTTTCTCAGCTCAATCAGTATCGACACTGGCAAATCTCACTGGGAAAAACCAAAATTTAAACAATGCAAATTGCTTCAAGCGCTTCCTAATAAGATTGTGGATCTTGCTAATATTACAATAAGTGACGGTAAGACTATTCTGCACACATTAGAGAAATAATGGATCCTCAGTTAGTTTGTCTCCTTGACCTGAGATCAGAGAGAGTACAGGCAAACCTCCCATAGGAAAATCTACCTGACAACAATCAAATTTCAGAAATGAGGTAGTTACTGGTGGTGAAAGTGGGAGTGGAGAGTGAGAAGTCAGAACTGTCAGTGATTTTTGTTTCATAATATTTTCTATTTTATAATGTTTGGTTAGTTATTATTTTTGCTTTATTTTAATTTTTAAGAGTTTTAGTAGATATTACTTCATATAGTTCAATATTGAAAAAATAAAAAAGGGTATGCTGTGAAACCTCTCCTTCCCACAGCTGACCCCAGCCATTTAGTTAGTATCCATGGAGATACCTATGCATCTATAAGGAAATATGCATGTGTATGTATATCCTTCCTCCCTTTTTGTACACATAGTGGAGAGTGATATACATGCTGTTCTGTACCTTGCTTCTTTCTCTTAATGTTATATTGCAGAAATTATCGTATTAATGTATGAAGAGCTTCCTTATTTTTTTTTCACTGCATTGTATTAACACAGATATGCCCCAATTGATTTCTTTAACCTGTTGCCTATGGATGTCCATATGGATGGACATTTAACTTGATAAGTACAACTTGTTTTCTAAAAACTGCTGTAAGGGATATTGTGCATGTGTCATTTTGTGTAAGTATGGTATGCTCAAAGCATAAATTCCCAAAAGTAGAATTGCTGGGTCAATCATACCTTTTTTAAGATAAATTATTTTTATTTGCTATGCCAAAATTTTTTGAATTGATAATGCTGTACTTTACATTAGCATTTCTGTTTTCTTACTTGCTTTATTTCTTCTGGCATTTTTGAATATTGGAGTGGGTAGCCTATCCCTTCTTCAGCAGATCTTCCTGACCCAGGGACTGAACCGGGGTCGCTTGCATTACAGGCGGATTCTTACCGACTGAGCTATCAGGGAAGCTTTAAAATTGAAATATACTTAATTTGGGCTTACCTGGTGGCTCAGTGGGTAAGAAGCTGCCTGCTAGATCCCTAGGTTGGGAAGATCCCTTGTAGGAGGGCATGGCAATCCACTCCAGTATTCTTGCTTGGAGAATCCCATGGACAGAGGAGCCTGGCAGGCTACAGTCCATGCCCTCACAGAGTCGGACATGTCTGAAGTGACTTAGCATCCATGCATGTATAGTTAATTTACAATGTGTTAGTTTCAAATGTACAGCAAAGTGATTCAGTTATATGTGTGGCATATATATAAATTTTCAGACTCTTTTCCATTGTACATTATTACAAAATACTGAGTATAGTTCCTTGTGCTATACAGTGGGAACTTGCTGTTTATCTATTTTATATATGTTGCTGCTAAGTCACTTCAGTCATGTCCGACTCTGTGCGACCCCAGAGACGGCAGCCCACCAGGCTCTGCCATCCCTGGGATTCTCCAGGCAAGAACACTGGAGTGGGTTGCCATTGCCTTCTCCAATGCATGAAAGTGAAAAGTGAAAGTGAAGTCACTCAGTCGTGTCCGACTCTTAGCGACCCCATGGACTGCAGCCCACCAGGCTCCTCCGTCCATGGGATTTACCAGGCAAGAGTACTGGAGTGGGATGCCATTGCCTTCTCCATATAGTAGTGTGTTAATCCCAAACTCCTAACTTATCCCTCCCTGCTTCCCCTTTGGTAACCATAAATTTGTTTTGTCTCCAAGTCTGTTTCTGCTTTGTAAATAAGTTCATTTCTCTCATATTTTAGATTCCACATATGAGTGATATCATATGATATCTGTCTTTGTCTGAACCACTTAGCTTAGTATGATAACTTGTAGGTCCACCCATGCTGCTGCTAATGGCATTATTTCATTCTGTTTTATGGCTGAGTAATATTCCACATATATATACCACACCTTCTTTATCCATTCATCTGTCAAAGGATATTTACATTGCTTCCATGTATAGGTTATTACAAATAGTGCTATGAACATTGGGCTGCATGTATCTTTTCAAATCAATCATACTTTTCATGATATCAAAATGCTCTCTGTAAAAGTTGCACCAACTTATAATCCCACTTACAAGGTGTGAAAGTGCCTGTTTCTGAACATCTTCAGATCAACACAGCATGTTATCAGGTTTTTGGATATTTGTGATTTGATAAGTTAATCTCAATGTAATTAGAAATTTTATGGAGATATTGACATAAAATTCAGCCATGTAATGTGTACAGTTCCTAATTTTTAGTGTATTCACTAGATTGTGCAACCATCACCACTAATTCTAGAACATTCTAATCACTCCTAAACGAAATACCATACATGTTAGCAATCACTCTCCAGTCCCTCTTTCCCCTAGTCCAATCTACTTTCTTTCTTCTTTTAATTTAATTTTATTGTTGTAAGAACACTTAACTTGAGACCTACTTTCTTGACAATTTTAAAATGTACAATGCATTACTATTGACAGCTGACACAATGTTTTATCGCAGATATCTAGAACTTAGTCATTTTGTTTAACTGAATGTTTATGCCTGTTGATTAGTAACTCCCCACTTCCCTCTTCTCTAACCCCTGCTACTGCTAAGTCACTTCAGTCGTGTCCGGACTCTCTGTGACCCCATAGACGGCAGCCCACCAGGGTCCCCCATCCCTGGGATTCTCCAGGCAAGAACACTGGAGTGGGTTGCCATTTCCTTCTCCAATGCATGAAAGTGAAAAGTGAAAGTGAAGTTGCTCAGTCGTGTCCGACCCTCGGCGATCCTATAGACTGCAGCCTTCCATGCTCCTCCATCCATGGGATTTTCCAGGCAAGAGTACTGGAGTGGGGTGCCATTGCCTTCTCTGAGAACCCCTGGTAATCACCATTTTATTCTGTGCTTCTGTAAGTTTGACTATTTTAGATTCCACATATAAGTGAGATCATGCATATTGATCTTTCTGAGTCTGGCTTATTTCACTTAGCATTATACCCTTCTGTTTCATCCATGTTGCTGCAGATGACAGGATTTCCTTCTTTTTTAAGGCTGAATAATATTCCATTTTGTATGTATGTATACATATATATGTATAATAAAATTTTATTTATTTAATTACCTCTCTACAGACTCTTAGGTTATTCTCAAATATTTGCTATTGTGAATAATGCTGCAATGAACAAGGAAGTGCAGATATCTCTTTGAGATAATAATTTTATATCCTTAGGATATATACTCACAAGTGGTATTGCTGGATCATTCTATGTTTAACTTTTTATTATTTTCCACAGTGGCTGCAGCAGTTTGCACTTACATAAACAGTGTATAAAGGGTACCCTTTTCTCCACACCCTTGCCAACGCTTGTTATCTATTTATTTTTAATAATTACCATCTCATTGTGGTTTTGATTTGCATTTCCTTGATGATTAGTGTTGTTGAGCACCTTTTCACATACCATTAGCCTTTTGTATATCTCCTTTTGAGAAGTGTCTGCTCAAGTTCTTACCCTATTTTTAAATTGGGTTCTGTGAGATTTCTTCTATTGAGTGGTTGGAGTTATTTGTATATTTTGAAAATTAACCCCTTATCAAATATATGGTTTGCAAATATTCTCTCCCTTCTGTAGGTCGTCTTTTCACTCTGTTGATTATTTCCTTTGCTGTGAGAAGCTTTTAGTTTGATGTAGTCCAACTTGCTTACTTTTGGTTTTCTCATCCATGCTTTTGGTGTCACATCCATGAAATCATTGCCAAGATCAATATCATGAAGTTTTATCTTATGTTTTCTTCTAGGAGTTTTAAAGTTTTAAGTCTTAAATCCACTTAGAGTTGATTTTTGTGTGTGGTATAAGATAAAGGTCCAATTTCATTCTTTTGTAGGTGGATATCCAGTTTTCCATTTGTTGGAGAGACTCTGCACCCATTGCATATTCTTGGCATCCTTGCTGAATGTCAGTTGATATATGGATTTATTTCTGGGCTTTCTATTCTATTCCATTGATTTATATGCCTGTTTTCATACGAACTTCATACTGTTTTGATTACTGTAGCTTTTTAATATATTTTTACATCAAGGAGTGCAATGCCTTTGATCTACTTTCTCAAGGTCAGTTTGGCTGTTCAGGGTTTTTTGTGGTTCTGTATGAATTTTAGAATTATTTACTTTATCTCTGTAAAAAATGCCATTGGTTAGACCAGTTTGGTGAAGTCTGTTTCCCCTGCAGTATACATCCTTTGATGCTGCTCCTTAAGATGAAGGCTTGGAGATGTACACATTTTCCTTGAGCACTAGGAACAACTGTGGCTCTAGCTGAGTTCTCTCTATTTCTCTGATTTCCCCACTAAGCTTCTGGCTGGCCTTCCTCTGTTGGTATCACAGCCAGTTGTTAACATCCTAGTTGATAGTTGATTGCTCTGCCATTTTTCACAAAACCCTAGGGTACAAATTGCTCCACAGTTTGACCCAATTAAAGTCTGTGCCCTTGTTAGGAGAAGAGTACTACCAATCTTTGAGGCTTTCTTCTATCCTCCTCTGGGCAAAATATCTGTCGTATGGGGCAAGAGCTTGGGTGGGGGGGTGGTGATGGTGAATATGCCCTTCACCAGGTACTTCACTAGAGTCTTCCCTATGCAACAGGAGCGGTGTGTGTGCACTCGGGCACAAGAGGGACTTATTGCTGCCACTCAGCTGCTGCCACTGTCTAGTGTGGATCTTCAACAGCTCAGAGTTGGAAAGGTGGGAACTGCAAACGTTCACTTGCCATCAAATCCACTAAGAATAGTCCTTCCATCTCAGGGACCTGGGGGAGATGGTAAGTGCCACTCAGCTGCCTAGCCCAGTGAAACAGTTCTTTCGCAAGGCAGATCTGTGGAGGATGGGTGCAGTTCCTAGCTCAGACGCCATGGCCCGCCACTGCACTTGACAAATTTCTGTAGATTTTCTTCAATAAATGCTTGTCAGTCTGCTGTAAGATCTCCCATCAATCTCCAGCGACTTTGAATGATTATCTTAGCTAACTTTGACCAGCATCAGAGATCTCTCTTGGTGAACGTTTCCCTTTGCCTCTCCTTCCTTACTACACTAGCCTGAAAGTCCTGCCTCTGCTTGTCAGTGTTTTTTAAATTATGCATAAAGTTTTCTACACAGAATTTTGGTTTATGCACATCCTGTCAGGCATTGCTCTACTGCATACAGTGGTTTTCTCCCATGATGAAGAGTTAGAAATTGAGATGTAAGCATTCCAGTATCCTGCGAAAGGGCCAGGGAAGAGCCCTGAGGCAGTGAACTTCTGAGTCTTGTCTTTTTGCAGAAGATTTAAATTAGAGATCCTTGCCAAAGCATACCTAGAGGAATTAGAAAAGCAAGCACATCTCTGATGGTTTCTGGATCTGAAATCATGAGTCCGGGCAAGAGAGACTGTTGCAGCTTGAAGTGAGTGGGTGGCAAGATAGAAAGGTCTGTGTTTCGTGCTGGCCTCCCTCCTTCTGAGTGACACATTTTTCTTAGACATGCTAATAGAATTTTCTCTGTGGAAGAAAAAGTTAACAAACAACCATAACAACAACAAAAGCATGGTGTTGGATTGGGATTTTTAGAAAATTAACTGTCAGAAGTCACTTTATTTAAAAAAATCTGCAGAGAAACAGAAGAGTGAGAGGGTGACTATAATGTATATGACTGAAAAATAAACTATCAAATTTATTAGCTTTGGAGGAATCCTTCACCTTGTAAGGTAGAACCTTAATGACAAATGAGTACAGTAAAGGAAAGAAAAATGCATTCACGTTGAAACAATTTTTCTTTAGCTTTCACTCTTGCTGACAAGTGTGAGATATCTTGATTGGAGAAAACTCATCATTTCCCCACTTAAATTCTCAATTCACAAAACTCCTTAATATCACAGGTAGAAAAGCCACCCTTATTTCAAAGTTCTGTAGATTCTTTGTTGTGTTGGATTTTTGTTACTTCTATGATGTTGAGGCTGCATCACTCTCTGAAGTTGGCTAGAACTTTTCACAAATCTGTCTCCTGTCTGTGTTCATTCCACCATCAGGGTAGAAGAGTATGTGGTTGACAGAGAATGGTGTAATTCTCAGGATGGCAGGGAGAAGGCCTGCAAAGTACAGCTGCTCCAACCCCAACACAATGGAGAAAAGGGACAAAGGCACAAATGCTGTAGTAGGAAATGATATTGAAGAACACTAGCTTTGGAATCAAGCAGGCCTGGTTTAAAATCTGGGTTAGAATCTCTGTCTTAATTTCTTAATCTATATAAAAGACATGATATTAGTACCCACCACATAGGTTTAAGGTGATGATGAGATGGAAAGAAATGTATGTATACGGCCCTGCTGTGGTATCTTGTCTCCAAAGTAGCCACCATCGATTCATTCCCTCCTTGTCAACTGTGAGTAGAATCAGAGCTAGCTTGTGACTGCTTAACCCAATAGAATTGGGCAGTAGTGACTACTGTGCCATTTATGGAACTAACTTTTAAGAAGACTGGAATCTTCTCCTTCCTTTCTATTGGTACATTCTCATCCTCTCAGAACCCAGACTCCAAAAGCCCAAACAGTGGTGTGCTGGAAAATGTTTAATGGCAAGTTCTATGGGGAAAAAGTAATAAATTTGTAGCATTTGCTGATTTCTTTGCTGTAATACTCCTCCCAAGGCTGAACACAAACTACAACATATAGCATTGAACATAAAGTTGGTAAGAGATGCATGAACACAGTAGACGTGAACAATCACATAGATTATTAAAATGCAGTAAAATATGCTGGGCATACACACTGAGGAAACCAGAATTGAAAGAGACACGTGTACCACCAATGTTCATTGCAGCACTGTTTATAATAGCCAGGACATGGAAGCAACCTAGATGTCCATCAGCAGATGAATGGATAAGAAAGCTGTGGTACATATACACAATGGAGTATTACTCAGCCATTAAAAAGAATACATTTGAATCAGTTCTAATGAGGTGGATGAAACTGGAGCCTATTATACAGAGTGAAGTAAGCCAGAAAGAAAAACACCAATACAGTATACTAACACATATATATGGAATTTAGAAAGATGGAAACGATTACCCTGTATGGAGACAGCAAAGAGACACAGATGTATAGAACAGTCTTTTGGACTTTGTGGGAGAGGGAGAGGGTGGGATGATTTGGGAGAATGGCATTGAAACATGTATAATATCATATATGAAACGAGTCACCAGTCCAGGTTCAATGCGTGATACTGGATGTTTGGGGCTGGTGCACTGACATGACCCAGAGGGATGGTACCGGGAGGGAGGAGGGAGGGGGGTTCAGGATGGGGAACACGTGTATACCTGTGGCAGATACATGTTGATGTATGGCAAAACCAATACAATATTGTAAAGTAATTAACCTCCAATTATAATAAATAAATGTATATTTTTTAAAAAATAAATAAAATGCAGTAAAATAATTAGGAAGTAATGAGTTCTAATTATCACTATTATTTGTAATATGCTTTATTTAATTGTAAGTTTATGTAATTTAACTTTTAAAAATGGCTCACAAAATTCATGAAAATGTAACAGTTGGTTCTCAATAGTTGACACAAGCTGGTTCCAGTACATCGTAAACCAGATCCAGTGTACCACTGAGCCTAAGCCAGCGAGAGAGGTCATGTGTAGGGAAGAGCCTCAACTGACTCAAGAGGCAACAACCTCAACTGACCAGTCCATGGTAGCCTCAACTGCCAGGCATATGAGGGAGCCATCTTGGACTTCCAGTCCAGTCTAACCTTCAGATGACTCCAGTCCCACCTGTCATCTGACTGCACCTACATGAGAGACTCCAAATCAGAAGTGCTCACCTGAGGTTTATCAACACAGAGAGCAATGAGAGATAACAATAAACTGTTGTTTTAAGTCATTAAATTTTGGGGTTGTTTGTTCTGCAGCAGTAGATAACTAGAACACTGGCTTATAGAAGTTGCTCAATGAATAACTAATGTTATTGTTTTTATTATTATAATTACTGGCAGATTAATTTTAACTACTTCAAGCAATGGAGGTTATTTATTCTACAGCTAATAAGGGAGGATTCCTTTTATTGCTTTTGCTTGGGAACTTAGAATTTTTACACAATGCATGTAATTTGTCTTGAATTTTGCTTAAAAACCATACAACCCCCAGTGAAGTCTGTAGTTACTTTCCACAATATATAATAGTCTCCCATTGGCCTATTGTTTACTTTCATTTGACCACAGCAGGGAGTGCATGAAGTGAAGTCCCATCACTGAAACACAAAGAATAATGACCCAAGAAGGCAGCTCCCATTTACAACAAAGCCTGGACAATTTAATAAGAGCAGTAGAAACATCTGTGACTGAGCATGCTCTATTTTTCTGCCATTGCTGGACAGATTGGAGTAATGGTTAAAGAGAGACAATTGAGAGGATCTCAGTTAAGATTCGGAGAAGGCAATGGCACCCCACTCCAGTACTCTTGCCTGGAAAATCCCATGGATGGAGCAGCCTAGAAGGCTGCAGTCCCTGGGGTCGCTAGGAGTCGGACACGACTGAGTGACTTCACTTCCACTTTTCACTTTCATGCATTGGAGAAGAAAATGGCAACCCACTCCAGTGTTCTTTCCTGGAGAATCCCAGGGTTGGGGGAGCCTGGTGGGCTGCCGTCTATGGGGTCGCACAGAGTTGGACACGACTGAAACAACTTAGCAGCAGCAGCAGCAGCAGTAAAGATTATTTAATTTATGTTGATAAGAACAGACTAAAGAGAGAGAGACAGACAGACAGACAGAGATTAAAGCAAGAAATGAGGAAAATGGGGGAAAGAAAAAAATGGCCTTTGTAAGCTATGTTGGGGATAAAGTTGTGGGGTGCTTGGGGTAGGAGAGCGAGGTTTGGAGAGATGCTGCCAACTGTGGAGGACGCAAAGAGAGAGAAAAACAGTGAGAGAAAGAGTTGGTCATCTGTAATGTAACTTGGGTTAAGTGTGTTATGAATGTAATCTTTCTCTGGAATTTTTCTCAACAGACTGTATTTTTGTTTTTAAAAGAAATTTCTCAAAAATCGTTTATTGTTGACTTTCACATTATTTTTCAATTATTTTCCATTATATTTTGGTTATTGGATTTGAATGTGAGTGTTCTAAGCTGGGAGGGCGCCACAAGGGAGCCCAGCTTCATCTACTCTCTCTCTCTTTAGTTGCTAAGTCATGTCTGATTCTTGCGAGCCCATGGGCTATAGCCTGTCAAGTTCCTTTGTCCATGGGATTCTCCAGACAAGAATATTGCTTCATATAGATTATATCAAACTAAAGCCTAGTTTTGTATTTGTCTAATAAAGCTGTTTAACAGTGGGTGATGATCCCAACAAAAAACTACTTTTATAAAGCACTTACGAGACATGAAGACTTTTGAATGCTGACTGGATATTTGATAATATTATTATAAACTTTTAAACGATATGCTGGTATTGTGGTTCTGACAAAGTTTTTTATTTTATTATTTTTTATTTTTAATTGGAAGATAACTGTAGTCCTTTGTTTTAGAGATGCATTCTGAAGTGTTCATGGATGAAATGATATGATGTCTGGGGGTTGCTTTAAAATAATCTGGGATTGGGAGAAGGTAGGCGGAATTGTAGATAAAATAAGATTAGCTCTTCATTGACACTTGTTGAAGCTAGGTGATTCATGAGGTACATTGAGATTCATTATACTATTCTTTCTACTTTTGTGCATATTTAAAAATTTCCATAATAAAAAATGAAGAAAAAAGTGGGTGAATTAATATCTATTGTTCTTACTCTCTAGAAAAACCTGAAGTGCTCTTTTTTGTTATGTGGTCCATATCTGCTTTTGTTCTGCACGTTGCTAGTTCTTGACAGAACAACATAATCACCATCCTTGATTATGAAAGCATAGAGTGAGTGTGATATTTGAGTACAGATGGGATCTACTTAACTCAATCCAATACTCAAAAGTCTTAACTTAATTAGAATCTAATTGCAAGATAATCTTTAGTGACAAGAAAGGTTTCCCTAGGGGAGTATTTTAAAAAGGATTTAGTGAATAAAAATTTGACTTATGTGCTACTTTCTGGGACTCCATCAGTTGTAGAAATTGAAGTCCAGTGTTTCCTTCACAAATTTTGTTAACTTGGTGTATGTTTCCATTTTACTGCCTTTACTTTTTTTTTTAATTTATTTATTTATTTTTAATTTTTACTTTACAATTCTGTATTGGTTTTGGCATAGATTGACATGAATCCATCACAGGTGTACATGCCTTTACTTTTTAAAGGGAAAGAAGCAGACCAGCATGGCCCAAAACTAGGTAATGCAGCAGCTTTTATATTTCACTTTTCTTTCCCCAGAAACTGTGAATGATGTTGCAGAGCACATTTTAAATTTAATCAATGAATCCCCTCTTCTGGATGAAGAAGAGACAAAGATTATTGTTTCAAAAGTATCTGATATTTCACAATGTGATGAGATAAGTATGAACCTAACCCAGACTATATTACAAATAATCAGTGCTGCTATCAGTGCTGCTTTGGGAAAGCAAAACCATTTAGCATCTGATCTGCATGAAGTAAACAATGAATAAGTACTAGTACTTTGGTAAAATAAGTTATTTCAAAATATTTACAATATATACTGTTAATTCCTTTGCATACAGGCATTGCCAGTTCTAAAGGTCAAGTAGCTATGCATTGAATGCTTCGTGAGCACAACATGCGGGGGGGGGGGGTCATCCTCTTGGAATCCCAATTGCGAAAGAATGCATTCCAATTCTAACTGAACCTTAATGACAGCAACTTTCCAAATAAACAGTTACCCCAAGTCAAACGTTCAATCTGTTTCCTGGTGTTCCCCCAATGTTCCCCATTTCTACATAATGCATCCACCCAAAGCTCAAGCAAAAAACTTGAGGACACTAATTACTTCCCTGTGTCGTGTCTCACTCTTTGTGACCCCATGGGCTACAGCACACCAGCCTTCCCTGTCTTGCACTATCTCCCAGAGTTTGCTCAAACTCATGTCCGTTGAGTCAGTGATGCCATCCAACCATCTCATTCTCTGTCACCCCCTTCTCCTCCTGCCCTCAATCTTTCCCAGTATCAGGGTTTTTTCCAGTGAGTTGGCTGTTCACATCAGGTAGCCAAAGTATTGGAGCTTCAGCTTCAGCATCAGTCCTTCCAATGAATATTCAAGGTTGATTTCCTTTAGGATCTCCTAGCTGAGGAAGGGACTCTCAAGAGAGTTCTCCAGCACCACAGCTTGAAAGCATCAGTTCTTTGGTGCTCAGCCTTCTTTATGGTTCAACTCTCACATCCCAGGCTTCCCAGGAGGCACTAGTGGTAAAGAACCCGCCTGCCAATGCCGGAGACATAAGAGACAAGGGTTTGATCCCTGGGTTGGGGAGATCCCCTGGAGGAGCGCATGGCAACCCACCCCGGTATTCTTGCCTGGAGAATCCCCATGGACAGAAGAGCATGGTGGGCTACAGTCCACAGGGTCACAAAGAGTGAGACATGACTGAAGCAACATAGCACCATCTCACATCCGTACACGGCTACTGGAAAAACCATAGCTTTGACTATATGGACTTTTGTTGGCAAAGTGATGTGTCTGCTTTTTAATATGTTGTCAAGGTTTGTCATAGCTTTTCTTCCAAGGAGCAAGTGTCTTTTAATTTCATGGCTGCAGTCACTATCTGCAGTGGTTTTGGAGCCCAAGAAAATATTCTGTCACTGTTTCCATTGTTCCCCCATCTATTTGCCATGAAGAGATGGGACCAGATGCCATGATCTTCATTTCTTGAATGTTGAGTTTTAAACCAGCTTTTTCACTCTCCTCTTTCACCTTCATTAAGGCTCTTCAGTTCCTTTTGGCCTCTGCCATAAGGGTGGTGTCATCTGCATATCTGAGGTTTTTGATATTTCTCCTGGCAATCTTGATTCCAGCTTGCGTTTCATCCAGCCCAGCATTTCACATGATGTATTCTGCATATAGGTAGATAAGCAGGGTAACAATATACAGCCTTGACATACTCCTTTCCCAATTTGAAACCAGTCCCTTGTTCCATATCTGGTTCTAACTGTTGCTTCTTGACCCACATAGAGGTTTCTCAGGAGGCAGGTAAGGTGGTCTGGTAATCCCATCTCTTTAAGAATTTTCCAGTTTGTTGTGATCCACACAGTCAAAGGCTTTAGCCTAGTCAATGAAGCAGAAGTAGATGTTTTTCTGGCATTCCCTTGCTTTTTCTAAGATCCAATGAATGTTGGCAATTTGATATCTGGTTCCTCTGCCTTTACTAAATCCAGCTTGTAAATCTAAAAGTTCTTGGTTCTTATACTGTTGAAGCCTAACCTGAAGGATTCTGAGCATTACCTTGCTAGCATGTGAAATGAGCACAATTGTGTGGTAGTTTGAATGTTCTTTGGCATTGCCCTTCTTTGAGATTGGAATGAAAGCTGAACTTATCCAGTCTTGTGGCCACTTCTGAGGTTTCCAAATTTGCTAGCATATTATTCCTGGAAACCATCTACTTCTCTCCATTGCCACCAGTACTACTCTAGGCCAAGCTCCGTTTCTCTCAGCTGATCTACAATAACCTCTTAACCAATCTCCCAACCTTTGCTCTTGCCTCTCTGTGGTCTATCTTCTACAGAGTGATCTTTTATGCATATATCAGATCATGTTATTGTCTTGCTTTTAAAACCACTCAGTAGATTTCTGTTACGTATAGACTAAAATCCAAATTTCTTGGCCCCTGAGACCCTGCAGGATCTGGCTTTACATATATCAATTTCATCTAATCTTTAATACATTCTTTTGAGATGAGTGCTCATATTATTAACTTTGCAAGTGAGGAGACTGAAGCTTGATGTGGTCATTTGATTTGCCCACACAGTTAGAAATTAGAGCAACTAAGCTTTAAATTTCAGCTGCTCTGACTTCAAAGCCTATGTGCTTATCTACTGATTTCTAAGCAATATAAAGACAGTGATTTAAACTCAAAGAAAATTTTATGTAGAGGAAATTTTGTAAGGAGGATGGGTTTTACATTCAAAAGCTAAGAATACTCTTCTCTACCTGTTATTCCTTACAGAATTCTGAGGATAATTGAGTGTGCTGGCCACAAGATGGAGTTTCCTGGGAGGACATCAAATCTGATGGTGGCCAGGCTGGCGTTGGATGTCCTACGGGTGGACCACACATTTGAAGGTGTGGCCTTTAGCATTCGCTCCTATGAAGAAGGCACAGAGCCTGAGGTGAGTGGAGCTCAGGGTACTGAGAGCAAATCAGCCAAACACTGCTCCAAATCTTCATTCATCTACTCCTTGGAAGGAGATGGGGTACTTTTTTTACCTTCATGGAGCCTTCAGTTCAGTTCAGTTCAGTTCAGTTCAGTTGCTCAGTCATGTCCGACTCTTTGCAACCCCATGAATCATAGCACGCCAGGCCTCCCTGTTCATCACCATCTCCCGGAGTTCACTCAGACTCACATCCACCGAGTCAGTGATGCCATCCAGCCATCTCATCCTCTGTCGTCCCCTTCTCCTCCTGCCCCCAATCCCTCCCAGCATCAGAGTCTTTTCCAATGAGTCAACTCTTCACATCAGGTGGCCAAAGTACTGGAGTTTCAGCTTTAGCATCATTTCTTCCAAAGAAATCCCAGGGCTGATCTCCTTCAGAATGGACTGGTTGGATCTCCTTGCAGTCCAAGGGACTCTCAAGAGTCTTCTCCAATACCACAGTTCAAAAGCATCAGTTCTTCGGTGCTCAGCCTTCTTCACAGTCCAACTCTCACATCCATACATGACCCCTGGAAAAACCATAGCCTTGGCTAGACAGACCTTTGTTGGCAAAGTAATGTCTTTGCTTGTCAACATGCTATCTAGGTTGGTCATAACTTTTCTTCCAAGGAGTAAGCGTCTTTTAATTTCATGGCTGCAGTCACCATCTGAAGTGATTTTGGAGCCCCAAAAAATAAAGTCTGACACTGTTTCCACTGTTTCCCCATCTATTTCCCATGAGTGATGGGACCAGATGCCATGATCTTCATTTTCTGAATGTTGAGCGTTAAGCCACCTTTTTCACTCTCCACTTTCACTTTCATCAATAGGCTTTTTAGTTCCTCTTCATGAAGCCTTATGAAAATACAAGTATCCCGGGGAAGATTCATGTATAACCCTTAGTAGGCCAATAGCTTGGTTGGAACAGTGTCCATGAGGTATGCAATAATACCTCTTTTGGCCCTGTGACCCCAAATCATCTCAAATGTCAGTTTATCAATAACTACCATTTATGGTGGCTCAGTGGATACAGAATCCGCCTGCGATGGAGGAGACCTGGGATCAATCCCTGGATCCAGAAGATCCCCTGAAGAAGGAAATGGCAACCCACTCCAATATTCTTGCCTGAGAAAGCCAGTAGACGGAGGAGCCTGGCGGGTGTAGTCCATGGGGTCACAAAGAGTCGGACATGACTGAGCAACTATCACAAACCATTTATGGAGCACTTACTATATGTTGGGCATTGTGCTACTATTTCATCTGCACACATAAAGAAACAGAGAAATTAATTTGCCCAAAGACACACAGCCTAATGGCTGAGCTAGAAGTCAAATTTATGTCTGGCTGGCTTTAAAGTCTGAACCCTTTTCTCTACTCCACACTACCTCATTTGTCCACCAACCCTGGCTCAGAAAAGTTTGGGAGAGCAGTCTTTTTAAATTTATAGTTTAAAAAATTATGAAGTTTGCATATGGGGAAAGCATAAATTTGAAGTATACTTTCTCTGATTTTCAACAAATGTGTGTATCTGTGTAACTCAAACCCCTGTCAAGATATAAAACACTGCTATCACTCCTGAAAGTCTTCCTGTGGCCATTCCCATCAATCCCTGTGACTGCTACCTCTGTTGCCTATCACTGTTCTGATATTTTTTAAACTATAGTTCTGCCTGTTCTAGAACTTTCTATAAATGAATTATATGATATGTACTGTCTTGTATAAGCCTTCTTCTATGTACTACAGTAGGATTTTTTTGAGATTCATTCTTCTGTTTTTGTAGTTTATTCATTTTATTGCTGAGTAATATTCCATTGTATGGATATATCACAGATTGTTTGGATTGTTTCTAGTTTGGGGCTATTATGTTTAGTGATGCATTGAAGATTTAGGTAAAAGTCCTTGTGTGGATATATATTTTCATTTATCTTGAATAAGGAGATTGGTCTTGGGTGTTCATTGGAAAGACTGATGTTGAAGCTGAAACTCCAATACTTTGGCCACCTGATGTGAAGAGCTGACTCATTTGAAAAGACCCTGATGCTGGGAAAGATTGAAAGCAGGAGGAGAAGGGGATGACAGGATGAGATGGCATCACCAACTCAATGGACATGTGTTTGGGTAAACTCTGGGAGTTGGTGATGGACAGGGAGGCCTGGAGTCCTGCGGTTCATGGGATCACAAAGAGTTGGACACAACTCAGCAACTGAAATGAACTGAACTGAACTGAGTAGATACCTATGAATGGAATTGCTGGTTCATAAGTCATAAGTTTAAATTTGTAAGAACCAACCATATTTCTTTTTAAAGTGGTTAAGGATATGGAGTGATTTTTCATTTTTGTATTGGCCTTTTCTATATCTTTGGTAAAATATCTGTTAAAATTTTTGCCCATTTTTCAGTTGAATTGTTTGTCATCTTCTTATTGAGTTGAAAGTATGTTTTTTTTTTTTTTTACAACCTCTGGATATAAGTCAGATACATGTTTTGAAAATATTTTCTATGTGGTTTATCTATTAGATAAGTGGTGTCTTTTGATGAGCTTAAGTTGTAATTTTGGTGAGGTATAATTCATCAGTTTTTATTTTCTTTTATGAATAACAATATATAACTTGTTTAAGAAATCTTTGCCTATCAACAGATCATGAAGATACTCTTTCCTTTAAAAGATCTATGGTTTCAGTTTTTACATTTAGGATGATAATCCTAATTAATTAAACTTAATTTTTGTATGGTATGAGGTGTGGTATGGTGTGTGGTTTGGAGTTAATTTTGTTCCATTTAGAAATCCAGTTATTCTAGCATCATTTATTGAAGATTTTCCTTTCTCCATAGATTGCTTTGGCACCTTTGACAAAACATCAAATACTCATGTAAGTGTAGGTCTATTTTTTTTTTAAAAAATTCTTTTTTGACCCCACTGCGTGGCTTGTGGAATCTTAGTTCCCCAACATGGGCCCCTGGTAGTGAGAGCACAGAGTCCTAACCACTGGACTTCCATGGAATTCCTTGTGTAGGTTTATTTTTGAGCTTTCTGTTCAGCTCTATTGATTTTTTGTGAAAAGAAAATATCACATATCTTTATTTCTATAGTCTTGAATCAGGTAGTGGGAGTCCTTCAACTTTGTTTTTTTTCAAGATTGCTGTGGTTATTCCAAACCTTTTGTATGTCCATGTGAATTTTCAAATGTGCTTGTCAATTTGTAGAAAAAAACCTTGCCAAGATTATAATTTGGATTGCACAATTTTGGGAGAATTGATTTCTTAGTAATATTGAATCTTGTAATATTTATCCAGGAACATTTATTCAGGTCTATTTTAATTTCTCTCAGCAATGCTTTTTTTCCTTTTATTTATTTATTTTTCTTTTTTAACTTAATTTTTTATTTTAATTGGAGGCTAACTACTTTACAATATTGTGGTGGTTTTGGCCATATATCAACATGAATCAGCCATGAGTGCTAAATGGAGAGGTATTGCCTGTCTTTTGTTAAATTCATCCTAAGTATTTTTTTTGATACAGGTGTAAATGGAATTAAAAATTTTTTTATTAACATATAGTTGAATTCAGTTCATTTCAGTCACTCAGTGGTGTCCAACTCTTTGCAACCCTATGAACCGCAGCACACCAGGCCTCCCTGTCCATCACCAACTCCTGGAGTTTACCCAAACTGATGTCCATTGAGTTGGTGATGCCATCCACCATCTCATCCTCTGTCGTCCCCTTCTCCTCCTGCCTTCAATCTTTCCCAGCATCAGAGTCTTTTCAAATGAGTCAACTCTTCACATCAGGTGTCCAAAGTATCGGAGTTTCAACTTCAATATCAGTCCTTCCAATGAACACTCAGGATTGATCTCCTTTAGGATAGACTGGTTGGATCTCCTTGCAGTCCAAGAGACTCTCAAGAGTCTTCTATAGCACCACAGTTCAAAAGCATCTATTCTTCGGTGCTCAGCTTTCTTTATAGTCCAACTCTCACATCCACTTACAATGTGTTAATTACTGCTATACAGCAAAACAATTCAGTTATATCTCTCTATATATATGTACATTATTTTTCATGTTCTTTTCCATTATGGTTATCACAGGATATTTAATACAATTGTCTGTGGTACACAGTAGGACCTTGTTGTTTATCCATTCTGTATATACCAATTTACATCAAATCAAACCCTCACCCAACTCCATCCCCCTTGACAACAACCAGTCTACTCTCTCTGTCCATGATGCTTTGTTTGATAGATGCGTTCATTTGTGTCCTATTTTAGATTCCACATATAAGTGATATCATATGGTATTTGTCTTTCTTTTTCTGACTTAGTACAAGTGAAATTATTTTTATTTTTTTATAGACTTTTATTTTTTATTTTTATTTTTGTGTATTTTATTTTTATTTTATTTTATTTTTTAAATTTTACTTTACTATTCTGTATTGGTTTTGCCATACATTGACATGAATCCACCACAGGTGTACATGCATTCCCAAACATGAACCCCCCTGCGACCCCCCGCCCCAAGTGAAATTATTTTTAAATTTAAAATTAAATTTTACAATTATCTGCTATAAGTATTTTAAAATAAAATTGATAAGCTATATCTATCACCAATCTCTCATTATCTATCCATCCATCTATCATACATCTAAATTTTGTATCCTATGAACTTGCTAAATTCACTTATTAGCTGTAGTAGTTGTTTTAGAGATTATTTGAGCCTCTCTATGTAATGCCATCTGAAAATAGTGACATTAGCCATCTTTCTCATTAATTTTTATTCCTTTTTTTTCTTCTAATGGACTTGTTTTGATATTAGTACTTGCAATAAAATGTTGACTGGTGAAAGTGAACATCTTGTCTTGATATCAGGAGAAAAGTATTCACTATTTTACTTTTACTATGATATTAGCCATGTTTTTGTTTTGTTTTTTAGATAACTTTATTTGATTAAGGAAGTTTTCTTCTGTTCCTAGTTTGCTGAAAATTTTTACTGTGGGTGGTTGTTGAATTTTGTTAAATGCTTTTTCTGTGTCTCTTGAAATCATCATTTGGCTTTTGTCCATTATCTAATATGGTAAATTACATTGATTTTAGGATGTTAAACCAATCTGCATTTTTGGAAGAAATCCTAGTGGTTATGATGTATTATCATTTTTATACAGTGATAATATTTTGTTAAGTATTTTAGCACTTATGTTCATGAAGGATGTAGGTTTGAAATTATTTATTTGTTTATGGTTGGACTGGGTCTTAGGGTCTACACCGACTTTTCTCTAGTTGCGGTGTGCAGGTTTCTCATTGTGGTGACTTCTCATTGCAGAGCACGGGCTCTGCAGCACAGGCTCAGTATTGTGGAGCACTGGTTTAGTTGCTCCAAGGCATGTGCAATCGTCCCAGATCAGGAACCAAACCCACATCTTTTGCATTGGCAGGCAGATTCTTTATCACTGAGCCACTGGGAAAGCTCACTCTTTCAAAAAGAGTTTGTGTGACATTGGTGTTATTTCTTCTTTAAATACTTGATAGGGCTCACTAGGAAACTTTCTGGGTCTGAAATTTCTTTATGGGAAGTATTGTGATACCAAATCCAATTTGTTTAATGGATGTAGAGCCATTCTGATGTTCTGATTCATCTCGTGTCTATTTTGGTTAGTTATATTTTTCTAAGATTTATTTAAGTTAGCTTTTCAAGTTTATTGGCAGAAGTTGTGCATAACATTCCTATTATTTCTTAACATCTATAACATTTATGAGTGGTCAGCAAAACTTTTCTGTAAAAGGAAGACAGTAAATACTTTAGGATTTGTAAGCCATAAATGGTCTCCCTCTGCTGCACATTTTTTCTTTCCTTTGCTTGCTTCCTTTCTTCCCTTCTTCCTTCCTTCTTTCTTTTTCACACCGTTTAAAATATGAAATATAAAAGCCATATTTAGACCTACCAAATAGGCCCTTGATGTGATTTGCCCTGCTGACCAGTTTGTTAGTCTCTAATCTATAGTGATAATACCTCTTTCATTTTTGATATTGATAATTTTCTTTTCTAGCTCTTTTTTTCTTGATCAGTATAACTAAGGATATTTTCAAGTTTGTTGATCCTTTCCAAGAACCAATTTTTGGCTTTGTTAATTTTTTGTGATAAAGAATCTGCCTGCAATGCAAGAGCCACAGGAGATGCAGGTTTGATCCCTAGGTTGGGAAGATCCCTTGGAGGAGGGCAAGGCAACCCATTCCAGTATTCTCGCTTGGAAAATCCCATGGACAGAGGAGCCTGGTGGGTTGTAGTCCATGTGGTTGCAAAGAGTCAAACATAACTGAAGTGACTTTGCTCGCTCTTGCTATCTTTATTAGTAATATTTCCTTCCTTGTATTTATTGTGGGTTTACCTTGTTCTTCCTTATTTAGCTTCTTAAGGTAGATCCATAGACCACTGACTTCAGACCTTTCTTCTTTTCTATTAATAATGTAGTCATAAAAAGCTATAAATATCTTTCTGTGTACTGCTTTAAGTTGTAGTCTGCAAATTTTGATATGTTGTATTTTTGTCATCAGCAGTTCAAAATATTTCCTACTTTCTTCTTTGATCCATGAATTATTCAGGAGTGTATTCTTTTATTTTTTAAAGATTTTTTGGATGTGGACCATTTTTTAAAAGCCTTCACTGAATTTGTTACAATATTGCTTCCGCTTTATGTTTTGGTTTTTTGGCCATGAGGCATGTGGGATCTTAGCTCCTCGACCAGGGATCAAACCTGCACCCCCTGCATTGGAAGGCAAAGTCTTAACCACTAGACCACCAGGGAAGTCCCAAGAGTGTATTCTCTAAGTCCCAAATATTTGGGATATATCTAAGATATATTATTGCTATTGATTTCATGTTTATTTCATCTTGGTTACAGAATATATTCAGTATAACTTCAATCCACTTAAATTTATGGACATTTGATTTATATCCCAGTGTATGATCTATTTTGGTGTTTCATACACTTGAAAACCTTAGTGCTTCATGTGCACTTGAAAAAATGTGCATTCTACAGTTGTTGGATATGCTGTACTGTAAATATCAATTAGATCTCAAGGTGGTTGATAGTGTTCAGATCATTTACATCTTTACTGATTTTTTCTTAGTTGTTTCCTAGTTTAAAGGGGTGCTAAGATCTCTAACTTGGATTGTGAAATTGTGTATTTATCCCTTTAGTTGCATCAAATTTTACTTTGTTTATGAAGTGAATATACATTTATGTTGTCATGTCTTCCTGATTATACCTCTAATCCTAACCTGTTTATCATTATGAAATAGCCTTTCTTTTTCAGATAATACTCTTTGTCTTGTAATCTATTTAGGTGGTTTTAATAGAGTCATTCTAGCTTTCTTATACTTACTGTATGTATACATATATAATATGTATTTTCAACCACTTACTTTGTATTTGTGCACTTATAGATAGCACAATGGCACCCCACTCCAGTGTTCTTGCCTGGAGAATCCCAGGGAGAGGGGAGCCTGGTGGGCTGCCATCTATGGGGTCGCACAGAGTCGGACACGACTGAGGCGACTTAGCAGCAGCAGCAGCAGCAGCAGATAGCACAGAGTTTGTGTTTCGTTTTTTATCCATCTGAAAATATCTGCCTTTTAATAGTGTGTACTTCTTTAACATTTAACACAATTTTTGATATGGTTGTATTTAAGACTACCATTTGATTTTATTTTCCATCTGTCCTTCTGGTTTTTGTTCCTTTGGATTTAATAATTTTCATAATTGAATTTAAAATTTTTCTGCCTCTTTAGTTGTGTCTATTTGCATTATTTTCTTAATGTTTGCTCTAGAGATTACAATATACATCCTTATATTTTTTGCAGTCTACTTAGAGGTACTATTGTACCACTTCATGGAAAATGTAGAAACTTTAACCATACATATCTATATATACCCTCTATCTTTTTAAAAATGCTTTTAGGTTCATATGCTGTATTTTCATTTTTATTCAGTTCAAGAAACTTTCTCTCTCTCTCTGTTTTTTTTTTTTTTTTCTTTTTGGCTGTGTGGCATGCTGGCTCTTAGTTCCCTGACCAGGGATCAAACCTGCACCCTCTGCAGCAGATACAGAGAGTTTTAACCATTGGACTGCCAAGGAAGTCCCTATACCCTCTGTCTTTTATGTTACAGTTACCATATGTATTATTACTAACAAGATCAGAAACTCCACTAGACAGTAGCCTTTTATGTTTGCAAGCTCAGTCACTTCAGTCATGTCTGACTCTCTTTTACCCTATGGACTGTAGCCCACCAGGCTCCTCTGTCCATGGGATTCTGCAGGCGAGAATGCTGGAGTGAGTAGCCATTCCTTTCTCCTAGAGATCTTCCTGACTCAAGGATTGAACCTGCATTGCAGGCAGATTCTTTACTGTCTGAGTCACCAGGGAAAGTGTGAAAGTTTTAGTTGCTCAGTTGTGTCTGACTCTTTGCGACCCCATGGAACCACCAGTCTCCTCTGTCCATGGGATTCTGCAGGCAAGAATACTGGAGTGGGTTGCCATTCCCTTCTCCAGCAGATCTTCCTGACTCAGTGCTCAAACTCGGGTCTCCTGCACTGCAGGCAAACTCTTTATCATCTGAGTCACCAGGGAAGCCCTATGTTTATCGAGATGTTTATCATTTTCAATATTCTTTTCTTCCTGAAGGTCTCGTGACATTTCCTTTCAATTTGAAGAAATTCACTTAACACTTCTTGTAGTATATGGTCTAATGATAACGAATTTTCCTGGCTCACATTTATCTGAAAATGTTTTGGGTTTTTTTTTGCCTTTATTCTTGAAGGGTATTTTTGTTTACTATGGAATTCTGGATTGACAGCATTTTAGATGTTGTTCCATTCTATTCTGGTCTCTATGTTCTCTGATCAGAAATCAGTAGTCATTTGAATTCTGTTTCTCTATTTGTGATGTGTAATATGACATTTTTCTCTCTTTGCTTTCAGTATTTTCTCTCTCTCTCTCTCTCTTTTTTTTTTTTTTTTGCAGTTTGACTATTATGTGCCTAGGCATGTTTTTCTTTATATTTTTCCCATTTGAAGTTTGCTGAGTTTCTTGAATCTGTAAATTTATGTCTTTCACCAAATTTGGGGAGATTTCCTCCATAATTTTTCTAAATATTGGTTCCTCACCATTTTCTCTCTCCTCTCCTTTAGAGATTCTGATTACATGGATGTAAGATTTTTTGATGCTGCCCCACAGGTCCCTGAGACTGTATTCATGTTTGCAATCATTTTACTATTTAGTCTTCTGATAGTATAACTTCTATTGATTTCTCTTCAAGTTAAATGACCTCTGTCATCTTCATGTTACTACTGAGTTCACTGAGTGCAATTTTTAAAAATTTCAATATTGTATTTTTAGTTCTAAAATTTCCATTTTGTTCTTTTTTGCTTCTGTTTCTGTTATTTACTCTTTTAACATAATTTCAAAAATTATGCTTAAACACTTAAGCATAATTATACTAACTAAAAAAAATCTTTGTTTGCTAATTCTAACATCTGAGTAAACTCAAGATTGATTTCCATTGATTGTCTTCACTTGAAAATGGGTCATTTTCATTTTTTCTTAACATATAGGGTAACTTTGGATTATGTCCTGGCTTTTGTGAATGGTATAAAGACTCTGGATTTTTCTGTATTTCTCTGAAAATTATTTGTTTTTGTTATACCAGACAATTAACATGGTTGGAGTCAAACTA
This sequence comes from Oryx dammah, assembly GCF_014754425.2. NCBI lineage: Eukaryota > Metazoa > Chordata > Mammalia > Artiodactyla > Bovidae > Oryx > Oryx dammah. The sequence goes on from NW_024070207.1 coordinate 40,488,967, forward strand.
GATTCCATCTCTTGGATGGCAGCTCAAATGTCAGTTAAATTCCTTTATCCTTAGTTGAAGTCTGTCCGATATGTATGTGGTTCTGAGGTCAGGCTAAGTTTACACTCAGAATTTTGGCTCCCCATCACTAGCTCTCTCCCTTACAAGATCTCCCCTTGACCTCCCAGGGGCTGTAGTTACTTTGGCCTTTGTTTTCTGGTTCTTCCTGCCACAAAGACTGAAGGTTTTCCATCAGAATTTTGAGTGTCCTTCACAGTGTTTGCTTCAGGCTGCCATCTGGCTAACAGCTGTAAAAACAGCTAATTCATTTTGTGATGCCACTTTTTCCCAAGTGTCTACTCTTCTCCAGAACCTGCCTGGTTTTGTTCATTTTCCAGTGTCTTCAAGTCATTGTATTCTGTATACTTGTTATATGTAGGAAGGCTGAGTCCATCTGGAGCTACTCAACCATACTGGAAGTAAATGTCTTCCCACTGCATTTTGTTTACGTATAGGGTTTTCTATTAAAGACCCTGGTCAAGAAAAAAGCCAAGCAACCCCAGTGAACTTCTTGGTACCAAAATCGCTCACATGTTGAAGCTAAATCATCACCTCTTCACAGTACTTGATTGCTGTAGCGAAGTTCATTTGTGCCAAGAGAAGAGCCATATGGCTTTTGGGCTTACAATTCATTTTCAGAAATATTACAAACTTTCATCTCCCCATGATATACCCAGCAAGATAATAGTTCCTTGAAAAGCAAAATGGATAATGGGGAGAATGTGGGTGCAGATTACATTTATGTTCGTTCAGCTACATCCCAGCTGTGTGACCCTAGACAAGTCACTTAACCTTTCTGAGCCTTCATTTCCTGGTATAATACTACATATCTTTCAGAGTCAATAGAGGGGGTTCAATGACAGGATGCATGTAAGTGTCTCATATACCCTTGTTTTTCCTGGGAAAGTCCAGGTTTGCAACTGTGGTTCCAGTGTAATTATTGATAAAGCCTTCTTTCACTCTCAAAAATATACCTGTACTTATCAAATACTATTACCAGGTGGCGCTAGTAATAAGGAACCTGTCTGCCTATGCAGGAGACGTTAGAGACCTTGGGTTCGATCCTTGGGTTGGGAAGAGCCCCTGGAGAAGGGAATGGCAACCCACTCCAGTCTTCTTGCCTGGAGAATCCCATGGAAAGAGGAGCCTAGCGGGCTATAGTCCTTGGGGTTGCGAAGAGTCGGACATGACTCAAGCGACTTACTATGCTCACACGCACCAATCAAATCAGCAAACTCTTTTAATAGTGAGCCTTTAATTCCTAAGGCCTAATGCCTCACTTCCCTGCCCCACTTTTTAAGAAAAGTGTTGCTCAATAAACTGTAAGACAATGCCTAACGTCACTGTGTTGCGTTTTTTTTTTCCTTCCTCTCTCAGAACTGTAAGGGAGAAGGTAGCCTGCTTTTGAAGACGGGCCTTTATTCCTGAGAATTATGGCAAATCACCTTATTTATCATCCCTCTTCCACCTCTATGAATATCCAGGTGGAAGCAGATTGAAGGGACAGAAATAAGGACAGGTTAAGAAAGGAAAAGTCATGTGTATGTGTGTGTATGTGTGTGTGCATGTCTGTGTGTCTGTGTTCCCCCTCGGGTCACATCTTGGCCTGTAATCTGAGTGTGTGCATGTATTGAGTTGGCCAAAATGTTCATTCAGCCACAACAAAAACTTTTCAATAACATTGTTCAAAAACCTGAAGGAGCTTTTTGGTCCACTCAATAAAAGATTTGCATAGCTGGTGGAGCTAGTTCTCACCCTTCAGCCCTCTGTTAGATCCTCCAGGGCTAAGGCTGGGGTTGGGACAGAAAGTGGGGAGGACCTCAAGCTGATGGATGATGACTCTGTTTTTTATTTCCTGGTTTTTATTGATAGATTTCCCTAGACAAGGTCCCTCTGGGGAGAGTTTTGGCCTCCATATATTTACCTAAATCACTGAGGGAGAGAATTCCTCTTAGCAGCTTACACACCATCTTGTTTAATTTTTTGGCCAAACTTCACTCTTTAAGGTAAGTTCTTGCCTCTGGTAACTGTCATGAACTGACATATGGTGACTCACTGTAATTATGAACTCTTGCTATTTTCATGATGTGCTGTTTATTCTCAAATATGCTCTCTGATTTATTCTGCAAATCTCTCAGCACAACCCCTGGCTCTCAGCATGAATCAACGTCTACTTTAATGATGTTCCTCAGTTTTTCATTTTCATAACTTCTCAGCTTTGGAAGGGACCTTAAGGATTATCTGGTGACCAAACAGAGGCCTCAAGATGTTTCAAAACCAGAAAAGAACAGCGAGTTCTCCTGATGAAATGCCATTTCAGTTTATCTGTGCTCCCCTCCCAAATCTCCCCTGTATCCTCAAAGTCAACACGCACATTTCTCAGGCCAATTTATTTGAAGCTGAGTGGTGTCCAGCAGGACACTTGCCTGCAGACATCGTTGCTCTTCCCCACCGCCTCCACAGAACCTTCTCTAAGGGCTTCTGTCCTCACCTGTTATTAAACAGAGAGGCAGTATGACGTGGTGGTTAACAGCAGGGACCCTGGGGCCAGATGCAGAATTTAAAGCTGGCTGTGCCATTGTCCACCCACGGGAACTCATGGGCAAGTTCTTCAACTCCCAGTGCCTTTGTTTCCTCCTATGTAAGCAGGAGGATAGTAGTACCTCACTGGGCTGTTGAAGGATTAAAGGACTTAATACATATAAAATGCTTAGAATAGTGCCTTGTACACAATTAACACCATGTAAGTGTTTGCATTGATTTTGCTATTTGATTATCTTGGGGCTCTGCCTAATGAAAAGCCCATTTCTTCAGCCTGCTCTGTCCCATCTAGCTGCTGGAAAGAGAGCAATCAGAGATGGCATGATGTTGCTGATGATCACTCTTAATTGTTAGTATTTATAATCCAAGACTCAAAGAGTGCTCTATGAACATTTGTATCCTCTCAAAATTCTTGTGTTGAAATCTTAACCCCCAAGGTGATGTATCACCCGGTGAGTCCTTTGGGTGGTGATTATGTCATGAGGATGGGGCCCTCATGAATGGGATTGGTGCTCTTATGGAAGAAGCCTCAGAGAGTTCTCTCACCCCTTCCACCATGTGAGAATACAGCAAGAAGGTGTCAACCAGAAAGCAAGCCTTCACTAGTACCCAACCATGTAGGCACCTTGGTCTTGGACTTGCAGCCTCTAGAACTGTGAAAAATAAATTTCTGTTGTTTATAAGCCATGTAATCTGGACTTTGTTATAGCAGCCCTAACAGACTAAGACACAGAGGTTAAGTAATTTTGCCCAAAGTCACTCAGCTAGGAAGTGGCATAGCTAGGAATCAAATCCAGGATGTCTGACTCCAAAGTTCAAGTATTTATGAGGTTCATGCATTAGTGCCTGGGTGTGCACATTTTTTAAAGAGACTATCCAAACAAATGAATTTCTAATGGTTAAATTTCCACAGTTATTTGGAGACGGTTGTATTGAGCCAGCTTAAACATACTGCATATCAATTCATTATAACGTTATCTCCAGCTATATCTCCAGGATGCTGTTCTCCTGGAATTCTATAATTGCCCCCCTCCCTTTATAAATTCTATTTGTTCCTATGGGCTTAGCTCAAATTCCACCCAGGAAGTTTGCCTAAAGTTCATGAACCTCTGCTCTCTTCCTTACCCTCTGCTTGTATTCTTGTGTTACACTTCTGCCTAGTTTCTAGATTGGTATTCCCAAGGAGGTTGTGGCATGTGTCATGGCTCAGACATGTTTTATTTTCATAGCACCTAGCATAGGGCTACGTACTCAACATGATTTCACTAGCTATATATTTATTACACATTTTTAATGGAGAAAAATAGCTGGACCCAGGACAAGCCAGTTAATGAACAAATAATTATAATAAAAATTAAGAATGTGATTCATAGCACTCAGACCCTTTTGGCAAGCTTGTAATTTCTGTCACCTTAGATGCCATTATTTTGGTCTTAGCTTCTCTCTTCTTCAGAGAGGTGTGCTTGTTTTGTAAAATAAAAGATAAACCTGTTTAGCATAAATTTCACACCTAATAAGTCATTTTTATTCACTAACACCTTCTACTGAAAAAGATTAAAGATCTTTGCCAAAATTAGCCTTCAGACGTCATAGTGGCAGATGAAGAAGGATTGGAAGTAACCTACCATCAATTTCAGAACCGGAAGCGTCCTTATAATTCATTTTGTCCCATCTCCTCATTTTACCAATGAGGATATTGAGACCCAGAGAGGGGAAGAGACCTGCTGGAGGTGACACAATTTATTCATTTATTCACCCAGTTATTTATTCAACTAACAAATATTTATTAAATTCCTACTATATGTATTGTGTGGTGCTGTATGGGGAGAGTTCTCACATGCAAAAGGGTGACCTGAGGCTGGGACCTGAGCCACTCATTTTGGGGGAGTAAGCACATACAAGAAATGCCACAGTTTAACTACAAACCCTCCCCTGCCCAAGTTCCAAGTCTCACAGCTCTGCTTTCACACTACTTCTTCTAACATCTTTTGGTCAAAACCTTAACTGTCATTACAACATATTACCTTAAGTGAAAGTGTTAGTCACTCAGTCGTGTCCAACTTTTTGAGACCCCACGGTCTCAAAAAAAAAGTTTGTAGCCCACCAGTCTCCTCTGTCCATGGAATTCTCCAGGCAAGAATACTGGCGTGGGTTGCCATTTCCTTCTCCAGGGGATCTTCCCAACCCAGGGATCAAACCTAGGTCTCCTGCATTGCAGGCAGAATATTTACTGTGTGAGCCACCAGGGAAGCCCCATATTGTTAATAAGACACCAGTCTTGGAAAACATGTGTCTCCTTTTCCACCCCTCCACTAGCGGTGGCTCTTGGGGAAAGGGCCAGAGCCCAAGGCAAGTAAAATATGGCCCAGGGGCTCTGGAAGCACAGAGCCCCAGCACCCCAGCTGTCTGGAAGCTCAGGAAAGGCCTCTGTAGGAGAGGTGTCAGCTGAGATGGAGGTCGAGTACCAGCTAGAAGATGTAAAAGGGTGAGGAGAGGGAGGGAGGGGTGTTTCAGGCAGAGGAAACCACTTCTGTAAAGCTTCAGAAGTGGTAATCGGTCCAACCAGAGCCTAGAACTAAAGGGCAGAAGAGTGAGCAAAGGTTTAGTTCCTTTCCCTGAATGGCTGCCACTTTGTAGGTCAAGGAAATAAAGCCAGAAAGTAGGTTAATTCAGTCCCAAGTCAGTATGTGTTTCTCCCCCTTTGGCCTTCTCACTACAGAAAACCACATCTCTTAGACTAAGTTGGGAAGGTTGTTAGGTATTTGGTCCACCTTCCCTCATGTTACCGGTGTCCCAGAAAGGGGAAGGGACTTTCAAGAAACAAGACGGCCTGGGTTAGGACCTTTTTTTTTTTTTTTTTTTGACCATCAGCCAGGACCCTTTCCTCTGGATCTTGCTGCAAACCCTCCTCTACATAAGAACTGCCCAGGGGGATTCCTCTGGGAAGGGAAGCGCTGGCTTTGGTTGAACAGAGCTGATCACGAACAGAAAGTGAGTAGCTTCCTCAGGGAGCCCCAGGCTGTGTTCATAATCCTCATTTTTCAGTGGCTGAAGGGCTCAGAAATTATTTGTTCAATTTCTCAGTCGTGTCCGACTCTGCAATCCCATGGATTGCAGCACACCAGGCTTCCCTGTCCTTCACCATCCCCCAAAGCTTGCTCAAACTCATGTCCATTAAGTCGGTGATGCCATCCAGCCATCTTATCCTCTGTCGTCCCCTTCTCCTCCTGCCCTCAATCCCTCCCAGCATCAGAGTCTTTTCCAATGATTCAACTCTTCGCATGAGGTGGCCAAAGTATTGGAGTTTCAGCTTTAGCATCAGTCCTTCCAAAGAACACCCAGGACTGGTCTCCTTTAGGATGGACTGGTTGGATTTCCTTGCAGTCCAAGGGACTCTCAAGAGTCTTCTCCAACACCACAGTTCAAAAGCGCCAATAAGGAGAGGCTCTCTCAAAGAAAGTAAGGATGGGTGAGGGTTAGAATTGCGATAAACTGCGTCATGTCAACCCACTCCAGCGTTCTTGCCTGGAAAATCCCAGGGACAGGGGAGCCTGGTGGGCTGCCGTCTATGGGGTCGCACAGAGTCAGACATGACTGAAGCCACTTAGCAGCAGCAGCAGCAGCAGCGTCATATCAGAGACTGGAAATCACTAGCAGGCAATAGCTGAACTTTGTTGCAGGTGCAAAACCAGTGCTCATAGGATAGATATTTGGGTATATGGCTGGAAATTGGTCCAGCTGTGTATAATTTAGACCTGATGTGAAGACAGGAGATGAGCTAAATTTTCTCTGAAACCTCCCTCTTAGCTTGTGATTTTATTTTCCACATGTCTGTACCTAATGCGTGCAGTACTTCAGAATTCTAGACTGATGATGAACATGCCAGAAATTAGAAAGGTAGGACCTGAACTCCTCTTCCTTGTATGTTTCATCTGCAGACCAAAAACATCACAAAAGCATTAACCACATATGTCGTGAGTGCCAGCATTTCTGATATATCCATTCAAAACTTGGCAGACCCAGTGGTTATTACTCTGCAGCATATTCAAGGAAACCAGGTACCATATCCATTTTCATCTCAAAATATAAGGCCTCAGATCCCCTTCCTGATTCTCCTGTTAAAAATAATTGGCCACTTAACAGATATGATTCCCAGATATAATGAAGATTGTTCCCCTCCAGGTAGCAGAGGTGTATTGTAATTGGGGACTTTAGAAATAATGCCTTAGTCCAAAGGGATAACCTACTGCAGCAGGTTTCCAGTGCTGTGACAGATTGGCAGGGGAGTGACTCGGGGCAAGTGGATCTTTTGGTTTTCCCATCACTCTAAATGATATTTAATTCCATTTATTTTTGAGAAAGGCAAGTTAATCCAACATAGTGAAACATTTTTATCCTTTGAATTTCCATGAAGAGCATTAAAATATGTATTAATTATCACCAAAGAATTAAAACCATAGTCATATGGCATAACATAAGGTATATATTACTAAATGCTCAAATTTAGCCATGATATAAGAATGAGCTACTACTCCATTCTTTGATGTTAATCTATGTCCAGTGTGGAGTCTTAATAGCTTCCTTCATTGCCAATCTAAAAGACCATATGGTACAGCATATTTTTCACAGGTCTTAATTCTAGAAGGAAAAAAGGAAGAGTGGGAGAAGGAATTCTTTTTAAAAGATAACAAATGAAATTTATTTAACGGGTAAGATCTCTTAATTCTGGCTGTGGCCACAGCTCTCCAGGCACCCCCAATAACCAATTCTAATGGCCATCCAGCTCCTTGGAGGTTGCAGGAGCTGGTGAGGCTTCAGGAATGCTCACTAGACCTGATGAGGAGGCGGATTAATCTTTTTTTATTTTAAAATGTATTTGTTTTACTTTCGGCTCTGCTGGGTCTCTGTTGCGGTGTGGGCTTTTCTGTAGTTGTGGTGGGTGGGGCCGCTATCTGGTGGCGGTGCTCGGGCTTCTCACTGCAGTGGCTTCTGTTGCGGAGCACAGGGTCTATGTGGGCTTAGTAGTTTTGGCTCTTGGACTCTAGAGCGTAGGCTCAGTAGTTGTGGCTCATTGGCTTAGTTGCTCCACAGCATGTGGAATCTTCCTGGATCAGGGATCAAACCCATGTCACACTGGCAGGCATATTCTTTACCCCTGAGTCACCAAGGAAGCCTGAGGCATCTGAATATTGTATCCATAAGGCTTGATCTCAGCTATGAGCCCCAAATTCCAGAATTTCACAAGAAGCACATACTGCACATCAGAGCCACTCCAATCCTCCTCCTGGGCCTTGTACCAGGAAGACATGGCAAATTCTCACTTTACCAAAGATATTAAAGGATACATACCAATCACTATGTAGCACTAACATATTGTTTTGTTACTCACCTGTAAACCCCAAGATGAAGTGAAGTGAAGTCGCTCAGTCATGTCCGACTCTTTGCGACCCCATGGACTGTAGCCTACTACACTCCTCTGTCCATGGGGTTTTCCAGGCAAGCGTACTGGAGTGGGTTGCCATTTCCTTCTCCAGAGGATCTTCCTGATCCAGGGATCGAACCCAGGTCTCGCACACTGTAGGCAGATGCTTTGCCGTCTGAGCCACCAGGGAAGTCCAAGATACTTGGAGTTTATTTTAAAACTGGCTTACAAATGGTGTGTGTGTGTGTGTCTACTCTTTGAGAAAACATCAAGAAGAAAAGACTTGTGTGTAGTTGTCATTATTTGGTGACAGTCACAAGGAAAGCTATTTGCCTCTGATTTTTCTTTTTTCTAGAATTATGATCAAGTTCGCTGTGCCTTTTGGGACTTTGGGAATAACAGTAAGTAATTTTCATAGCAAGCTTTGGCTTTCACTCTCAATGAGACTTTGTCCCTGACCCTGTTGCTATTTGGGAGTTACGTGGGAGCAAGCTGTACTGAAGCTACTGTCTTAACAGACCCTACAGGGAACTCCGAATGACCAAGATATGAATATGCTTCATATCTAATTAAGGCATGGGAGTTTCATTTTTAAAACTTTCTTTTTGAAAAAAAGACTTATTTGGGAGATTAGAAAGAAAGCACATAACTCAGCAAACTGGAAGAAAGAAAGTTGGAAGACAGCAGTACAGAGCAGCCTTGAGCTGTTTGAAGAAAGCTGAGGAATGAAAAACTGGCTCTTTATCTGAGCTTTCCCATGAGATCTGCCAGGTCTACTATCTCTTCTGTTTTCCCTCTTCTCTTCTATATTGACTGTGTGACCTTGAGTGGTCCATTTACTCTCTGCTGCTGCTGCTGCTAAGTCACTTCAGTCGTGTCCGACTCTGTGTGACCCCATAGATGGCAGCCCACCAGGCTCCCCCATCCCTGGGATTCTCCAGGCAAGAACACTGGAGTGGGTTGCCATTTCCTTCTCCAATGCATGAAAGTGAAAAGTGAAAGTGAAGTCGCTCAGTCGTGCCCGACTGTTAGTGACCCCATGGACTGCAGCCCACCAGGCTCCTCCATCCATGGGAGTTTCCAGGCAAGAACACTGGAGTGGGGTGCCATTGCCTTCTCCGGTTTACTCTCTAGGTGCTTCAATCTTTTTATCTTTTCATGGAGGGGATAAGACATTCTGGTTGGTCTCTAAGGACCCTTCCTACCTGATTGAGTATGAGTCTTTGGAGACCATAAGAGAGGGAGTCATGGAAATAATGCCATTTGCAGCAACATAGATGGACTTAGAAAGGCCCTAAATGTGTGAAGTAAGTCAGACAGAGAAAGAAATATCACATGATATCACTCACATGTGAAATCTTAAAAAAAAAAGGGGCTATAAATGAACTTACCTACAAAACAGAAATAGAGTCCCAGATGTAGAAAACAAACTTATGATTACCAGGGGGTAAGCTGGATACATTGGGAGTTTGGGATTGGCATATACACACTACTCTATATAAAATAGTTAATAAGGACCTACTGTATAGTGCAGGGAACTCTACTCAATACTCTGTAATGGCCTATATGGGAAAAAAATCTAAAAAAGAGTGGATATATGTGTATGTATGTGATTCACTTTGCTGCACATCTGAAACTAACACATTGTGAATCAACTATACTCTGATAAAAATTTTAAAAAGAGAGAGAAGAGGTGATGGAAAGGAATTGCTTAATGAGTTCCTCTTAAGTTTGCCATTGCCATTGGAATCTGTAGGGAGGTAGCCCAATCTCAGAAAATTCCCGCACAGAAGCAATTGCTCCTGGAATGCCAGGAGTGTCTCTGGGAGCAGTCCTTCCACCGGTAGAAGCTCTGTCTGGGATGTTTCCTTTTTTAGTATCCTTGAAATTCTGGGGTGGAGGAAGGGAATACTACTTTCTTACAACAGAGATATCATGTCCTTTCCTGGTCCCCTTCAAGTCGTTCAGGGTAAGATTTCTGTAAAATGATAAGCTTTGTCCCCTACAGCCTCAATAAGCTGATCTGTGTGTTCATTAATATCCATTCATGGGCTCCTTCCAGGTCATCTTTTGCCCCCACCCTCTGTCCATGGATATAGAACTTCTAGAATCTCTTAGTGTTATCCTGGATGGACAAATTTTCACCACACTTAGCTGCCTGTGCTAGGAGAACCCCTGTAGTCTAGAACTACTCTAGAGGTTTAACTCTAAATGTCATCTAGTACCCAAGATCAGGAGAAGGCAATGGCACCCCACTCCAGTACTCTTGCCTGGAAAATCCCATGGATGGAGGAGCCTGGTGGTCTACAGTCCATGGGGTCGCACAGAGTCAGGCACGACTGAGCGACTTCACTTTCACTTTTCACTTTCGTGTACTGGAGAAGGAACTGGCAACCCACTCCAGTGTTCTTGCCTGCAGAATCCCAGGGACGGGGGAGCCTGGTGGGCTGCCGTCTATGGGGTCGCACAGAGTCGGACACAACTGAAGCGACTTAGCAGCAACCCAAGAGCTACAGGTTCTCACGGTATGTGGGTTAGTTCTAGAAGCCTGATGTGCTCAGGAGTGAGAAACTTGGCAGGTGTCAAGTAGACCAGAGGCTTTAACTGGTCCTAAGGAGTTCTAGACCATAATTTGACTTGAATGCAAAACACTTGAGACTATTTGAATTCTAGGTTGAGCTGGTTGTTTCAAATGTTTATTCCAGTCCCATTGAGGAACCCCACGTGTCAGCCTGTATTCCATAGCTCAAATGCTTCAAAAAGTTCTAAATCTGTTTCCTCTTTGTGCTACTTGAAAAAAACAGTCCTTACTCTGTCACTCCAACATAGTGGCAGGACTGTTGTTAATCATTAAAGTCTGTCTTAATCTGTAGAAGAACAGGAAAAGTGAGAATCAAAGAAGTTTTGCCATTTATGAAGTCCTCCACAAGTCAATTTTGCCTATTAGGATTAATTTAATTTCAGTGTTCAATTATACTGCTATCCTGCTGTCTTAACAAACAATACTAATTATAGCACACATTGGAAAGGTACATATAATGAAAAGTTAAACATTTCTGAGAAAAGCAAAATTGCTTTGAAATTCCCTTCTGTCACTTGCAGATGGACAAGGTGGATGGAACTCATCAGGCTGTAACGTGAAGGAAACAAACGTAAGTTACACAATCTGTCAATGTGATCACCTTACCCATTTCGGAGTCTTAATGGTGAGTTGTCTCAGTGTGTGAAGTGTTAGTCTCTCAGTCATGCTGGATTCTTTGAAACCCTATGAACTGTAGCCCACCAAGCTCCTCTGTCCATGGAATTCTCCAGGCAACAATACCAGAGTGGGTAGCTGTTCTCTTCTCCAGGGGATCTTCCCAAACCAGGGATCAAACCCAGGTCTCCTGCATTGCAGGCAGATTCCTTACCATCAGAGCCACCAGGGAAGCCTGGTTGCCTCTTAGTCACTCCTTAATAGAATTTGGACAACTTTTATTAGATTACAGACTAGGAATATATGTATGAACTAAGTTATGTTCTTTCAGATTCTTTCCCTATAGGTGTATATTAATATATCTTTTGGTTTTTAAAAAATGGGATCAAATTATACATACTTTTTTTACTACTTGTTTTCACTTAACAATATATATTGGACACCTTTCAGGCAAACATATGTCTATCTACTTAAATTTTAAAAAATATTTTTATGGTATTCCACTGTGTGAATTTAACACAGTGGAATTTAACCAATCTGCTACAGTAAGCATTTGAGTTGTTACTGTTTTTCTCCATTATGAATAACGCTATAGTACACATTTTAATTTATTAGATGACACCACCCTTATGGCAGAAAGTGAAGAGGAACTAAAAAGCCTCTTGATGAAAGTGAAAGAGGAGAGTGAAAAAGTTGGCTTAAAGCTCAACATTCAGAAAATGAAGATCATGGCATCTGGTCCCATCACTTCATGGCAAATAGGTGGGGAAACAGAGTCAGACTTTATTTTGGGGGGCTCCAAAATCACTGCAGATGGTGATCGCAGCCATGAAATTAAAAGATGCTTACTCCTTGGAAAGAAAGTTATGACCAACCTAGATAGCATATTGAAAAGCAGAGACATTACTTTGCCAACAAAGGTCCGTCTAGTCAAGGCTATGGTTTTTCCGGTGGTCATGTATGGATGTGAGAGTTGGATTGTGAAGAAAGCTGAGCGCTGAAGAATTGATGCTTTTGAACTGTGGAGTTGGAGAAGACTGTTGAGAGTCCCTTGGACTGCAAGGAGATCCAACCAGTCCATTCTGAAGGAGATCAGTCCTGGGTGTTCTTTGGAAGGACTGATGCTAAAGCTGAAACTCCAGTACTTTGGCCACCTGATGTGAAGACTTGACTCATTGGAAAAGACTCTGATGCTGGTAGGGATTGAGGGCAGGAGGAGAAGGGGACGACAGAGGATGAGATGGCTGGATGACATCACCGACTAGATGGACATGAGTTTGGGTGAACTCTGGGAGTTGGTGATGGACAGGGAGGCCTGGCGTGCTGCAATTCATGGGGTCGGCCACGACTGAGTGACTGAACTGAACTGAATACTGGTGTATTTCTATAGAATAAATTGATGGAAGTAGAATTGCTTCCAATTAGAATATTAAATTTTAATAGTTACTGCCAAATTGCAGTGTAAGAAAGAAATATTAATTTTTTAATACTTGCGATAGTTAACCAAGCAAAAGTTTTCTGATCAACTTGCATATCTAGGCTTAGAGCCTTGGAGTAATTGTTAATCCTTCTCTCCTTCATTTCCTGTGGTCCTCCCTAACATCAGGACTTGATGAGTTTTCCTTCAAAATGGCTCTCAAATGCATTTCCTTCTTCTTTACCCACCCTTGAATGCTTTCTTAGTTCTCCTAAGTTACTGTACTGTATATATTATATACTGGTATATGAATATGTTGTGTATGAGTTGTTTCTTCTACTAATGGTAAACTCCCTGAGGGCTGAGAGTCTGTTTATAGTTTTCTTTTTCTTTCTTTTTTTTTTGCCATGTGTACTCAACAAATAAGAGGTAAACCCATTGATACTTATTGAACTGTAAGAATTTTGTTTACCCTCTTGCAAATTGGTTAGAACATTACAGCATGAGTCAAAAGACCATGGTTCACAGTCTAGCTCTGTTACTAGCTATCTATGTGATCTTGGTCAGGTTATTTCACTTGTTTGGATCTTAAATTTGTCTTCTGGAATGTGAAAGATTGGAGTAGATGAGGATGTCTTAACCTTAGTGCTATTGCTGTTTTGGGCCAAATATTTCTTTGTTGTGGGTGCTGTTTTGTGCATTCAAGGTTGTTTAGCAGCATTACTGGTCTCTACCCACCAGATGCTAGTAGCACCTTCTTCAGGTGTGACAACCAAAAATGTCTTGAGACGTTGCCACATGACCCAGGGGAGGGATAAAACTGTGTCCAGTTGAGAACTACCAGAGTAGACCAGCATTTGGTAACATTTTAGGAGTCATGAAGCTCCATTGCCATCTGATGACAAGTATGGACCGTCTTCCCAGAATGATGCACAAATATATTCAAGTAATTTGCACACTATTTCAAGTCTTTCATAGTTCTCAGGTTAAGAAATTACTGGTTTATGTGATCTCTAAGGTCCACTTTGTCTTTTAATTTATGAAAATTATTGAAGGTCTAAGGGAAAGGAACATTTTTTTTTGATGTTCTGTGCAATGTTTTGGAACGCTCAGTTCAGATAATAATTCACAGTGTATCTCAAATTCACATCTATTAGTTTGGTTATATTTGAAGTGTGGAACATGTTAATGACAATAAAACCAAGGACTAAATGTTCTTCCAGTGCTGTTGATGGCTCTCCATACCCCATACACAGTAAGTTGCACTAGGCATAATCAATGAACAATATACAGTCTTATGTATATCCATCTACATACTCTGGTTTTATGTGAGCTTTAACAGAGATGCTGTACATCCTGGGAACCTACTGTTAGTGAGCACTGGAAACTTTTTACCATAAACTTGCCCAGCCAAATGTATAAAATACAACACATTGCATTCCCTAGGATTTATCCAGGCCTGCAGTGGTTGCAGTGAATGAATGGATATTAGTGATTATAACATACATCAGATGTGGAATCTCCTCCATTTTCCTGGGAGCTGCAATAGTGACATACCTAGCTTTTCAGTAAGTTGGTAGAGTTTTACTCTGAGTTTAATTTGGTTTGATGGATGCTCTTGGCATTGTAACCTTGTTAATTTCATGTTAATTTAACAAAAATGTTCTTATTCATCACAATAGGCAGAGGTCAGATCCTTTAGATTATGAAGTTGCCAGGTTAAAAAAAAATCAAGGCTCCTCTGAAAAAAAGATTGTAATTGAATTTTTTTGTGATTGAATTTTTAAAACAACAATAGGTTTGAGATAGGAAAAGATTTCTCCAACAGGGTACAAAAACATTAAGTATTAAAGAAAAAGTTAATCAATTGGACTCCATTAAAATTAAGAGCTTTTTTTCATCAAAAGATACCATGAAAATAGTGAAAATGCAAACCACAGATTAAGAGAAGATATTCACTATACATATATCTGACAAAGGACTCGTATGCAGAATATATTAAAAACTACAAAGCAAAAAGCAAAAGAAAGACAATACATTAAAAATAGGCAAAAGACTTGAAAATTCTTTTCAAATGAAAATTGAAAATTCTTGAAAAATTCCATGAAGTCAAGTGTCTGGATCTTTGAAATACCCAAGTAACTATGTGAAATGGTTCCTGTAGTCATCCTCCTACTTGGTCATGTGTAGATTTAGTCTTGAGTCAGTTGAAGGAGTGATGGTGGAATTGTAGTATCCAAGAAAGTCTTTCTTTCCTTTTCTTCAAAAAAGGAGACTGCTTAGCTAAGAGAAGCTATTATTATTCCTATTACTAAAGGTCACCTTACTTGGAATATTTTGATTCTACCTGGAAAGATGGTGGGAGACTAAAAAATTTGTACATGTACTTACATAGTACATGTAAGGTAATATGAATAATTAAATTTTAATAGGCAGTTCTTTTATTCTTTTATTCTTTTAATTATTATACATACAAAGCATGGCCATGCTTGATCAAAAGCAGAGACCCTGCCTCACATTGCGCCTTTTTCTTTAACAAACTTCAAAAAGATCATCCTTCCAAAATCCTGATCAACTTGTACACAGCACTACTGATGCTAAACCTGGTATTTCTAGTCAATTCCTGGTCATCATCATTTCAGAAAGTGGGCCTTTGTATCACAGCTGCTGTGACACTTCATTACTTTCTGCTTGTGTCTTTGACTTGGATGGGCCTGGAGGCAGTCCACATGTATTTTGCTCTAGTCAAAGTCTTCAACATATACATTCCCAATTATATCTTTAAATTTTGTCTGGTTGGTTGGGGTAAGTATATCTGCCATTGTCCTTGATGTCTCTGTTTCTAGCCTGTGTCTGTCTAATTCTATTATACAAGTATTAGGGACCAAGCTTCTATTATCATAGGTAAGGAATTAAGCATTGCCTCACTGGTTTTGGGGTGGGCATTTCTTTTTCTGTCTGTATTGCTCTGTAAATCAAGATTCGGACCTCTATGGCGAGACACTGGTTCACATATATTTACTGAGCAGCTGCTGCTGTGCTGTGCTCAATGCTGGATCTATAGTAGTGAGCCTGTCAGCTTTTATCCTTCTCTTTGTCAAGTTACAATCCCAACAAATACACATGGATACAATAGCCAACACTGAGGTAGTGTTCCATGTGGCCAACGTGGTTCAAAGCGTCTCACTGAATCTCAGCTTGAATCTTCAGGGTTTCCTTGGTGGCTCAGTGGCAAAGAATCCACCTGCCAATGCAGGAGATGTTTGACCCCTGCTTGGGGAAGATCTCCTGGAGAAGGACATGGTAACATTCTCAAGTATTCTTGCCTGGAAAATCCCATGGACAGTGGAGCCTGGCAGTCTACAGCACATGGGGTTGCAAAGATTCAGACATGACTGAGCAACTAAACAACAGCAACAACCTTTAATCTTCACCATATCTCTATGGGAAAGGTTTCATCATTATTCCCACTTAACAGATGAGGATGCTGAGGCACAAAGAGATTATGGAATTTGCCAGAATTTGCACAGCTAATAAGTGGCAGAACTGGGGTTTGAACCAGGGAGTCTATCTCATAGTTTGGACGTTGACCTCTAGGATGTAGTCAGATGGTTTAAGGGCCAGGGAAAACACCTGAAAGATGTGAGAGGGTGCTGGATCAGACATACTCCGTTTCACACCACGTCTTATAACTGTCACCATTCTGTTGCCCTAGAGAAGAAGCCAGGAAGGAACTTAGCCTGAATAGTTCTCATTGGTGGCTTTCCTGTAATTCTAAGTGACATGAACAGCTCAGCTATTCCCCACCCCTTGCCTATTCAAACAAGATTTAGCATTCAGAAAATATGTTGGATCCATAGGAGATGGAAAAAGGCAAAAGGGTAAAATGGCTAGTGCAAAAAGGCAAAACGACTGTCTGAGGAGGCCCACAAATAGCTGAGAAGAGAAGAGAAGAGAAAGGCAAAAGAGAAAAGGAAAGATATACCCCTCTGAATGCAGAGTTCCAGAGAATAGCAAGGAGAGATAAGAAAGCCTTCCTAAGTGAACAATGCCAAGAAGTAGAGGAAAACAATAGAATGGGAAAGACTAGATCTCTCTTCAAGAAAATTAGAGATACCAAGGGAATATTTCATGCAAAGATGCACTCAATAAAGGACAGCAACGGTATAGACCTAACAGAAGCAGAAGATATTAAGAAGAAGTGGCAAGAATACACAGAAGAACTATACAGAAAAGATCTTAATGACTCAGATTACCACGATGGTGTGATCACTCACCTAGAGCCAGACATCCTGGAATGCAAAGTCAAGTGGGCCTTAGGAAGCATCACTATGAACAAAGCTAGAGGAGGTGATGGAATTCCAGTTGAACTATTTCAAATCCTAAATGATGATGCTGTGAAAGTGTTGCACTAAATATACCAGCTAATTTGGAAAACTCAGCAGTGGCCACAGGACTGGAAAAGGTCAGTTTTCATTTCATTCCCAAAGAAAGGCAATGCCAGAGAATGCTCAAACCACCTCACAATTGTACTCACCTCACATGCTAGCAAAATAATGCTCAAAATTTTCCAAGCCAGGCTTCAACAATATGTGAACCAAGAACTTCCAGATGTTCAAGCAAGATTTAGAAAAGGCAGAGGAACCAGATATCAAATTGTCAACATCTGCTGGATCATAGAAAAAGCAAGAGAATTCCAAAAAAAACATCTACTTCTGCTTTGTTGACTATGCCAAAGCCTTTGACTGTGTGGATCACAACAAACTGTGGAAAATTCTTCAAGAGATGGGAATTGCAGACCACCTTACCCACCTCCTGAGAAATCTGTATACAGGTCAAGAAGCAACAGTTAGAACTGGACTTGGAACAACCTACTGGTTCCAAATCGGGAAAGGAGCATATCAAGGCTGAATATTGTCACCCTGCTTATTTAACTTATATGCAGAGTACATCATGCAAAATGCTGGACTGGGTGAACCACAAAATGGAATCAAGAATGCTGGTGGAAATTATACTTCCTTAGAAATGCAGAGCTTATGTTGGCATCCAGAGATCTATGGTGTTTTATTATCTTTTTCTAAAATTTATTTATTTTTTAATTGAAGGATAATTGCTTTAGAGATTAACATCTTTGTACTTCAGTTCAGTTCAGTTCAGTCGTTCAGTCATGTCCAACTCTTTGTAACCCCATGAACTGCAGCATGCCAGGCCTCCTTGTCCATCACCAACTCCCGGAGTCAACCTAAACCCATGTCCATTGAGTTGCTGATGCCATCCAACCATCTCATCCTCTGTGATTCCCTTCTCCTCCTGCCCTCAATCTTTCCCAGTATCAGGGTCTTTTCAAATGATTCAGCTCTTTGCATCAGGTGGCCAAAGTATTGGAGTTTCAGCTTCAACATCAGTCCTTCCAATGAACATCCAGGACTGATCTCCTTTAGGATTGACTGGTTGGATCTCCTTGAAGTCCAAGGGACTCTCAAGAGTCTTCTCCAACACCACAGTTCAAAAGCATCAATTCTTCAGCACTCAGCTTTCTTTACAGTCCAACTCTCACATCCATACATGACCACTGAAAAAACCATAGCCTTCACTAGATGGACCTTTGTTGGCAAAGTAATGTCTCTGCTTTTTAATATGCTGTCTAGGTTGGTCATAACTTTCCTTCCAAGGAGTAAGTGTCTTTTGATTTCATGGCTGCAACCACCATCTGCAGTGATTTTGGAGCCCAGAAAAATAAAATCAGCTACTGTTTCCACTGTTTCCCCATCTATTTGCCATGAGGTGATGGGACCGGATGCCATGATCTTTGTTTTCTGAATGTTGAGCTTTAAGCCAACTTTTTCACTCTCCTCTTTCACTTTCATCAAGATGCTCTTTAGTTCTTCTTCACTTTCTGCCATAAGGGTGGTGTCATCTGCATGTCTGAGGTTATTGATATTTCTCCCTGCAATCTTGATTCCAGCTTGTGCTTCTTCCAGCCCAGCGTTTCTCATGATGTACTCTGCATAGAAGTTAAATAAGCAGGGTGACAATATACAGCCTTGATGTACTCCTTTTCCTATTTGGAACCAGTCTGTTGTTCCCTGTCCAGTTCTAACTGTTGCTTCCTGACCTGCATACAGGTTTCTCAAGAGGCAGGTCAGGTGGTCTGGCTCTTTCAGAATTTTCCACGGTTTATTGTGATCCACACAGTCAAAGGCTTTGGCATAGTCAATGAAGCAGAAATAGATGTTTTTCTGGAACTCTCTTGCTTTTTTGATGATCCAGCGGATGTTGGCAATTTGATCTCTGGTTCCGCTGCCTTTTCTAAAACCAGCTTGAACATCTGGAAGTTCACGGTTCATGTATTGCTGAAGCCTGGCTTGGAGAATTTTGAGCATTACTTTACTAGCGTGTGAGAGGAGTGCAATTGTGCGGTAGTTTGTGCATTTATTTGCATTGCCTTTCTTTGGGATTGGAATGAAAACTGATCTTTTCCAGTCCTGTGGCCACTGCTGAGTTTTCCAAATTTGCTGGCATATTGAGTGTAGCACTTTCACAGCATCATCTTTCAGGATTTGAAACAGCTCAACTGGAATTCCATCACCTCCACTAGCTTTGTTCGTAGTGATGCTTTCTAAGGCCCACTTGACTTCACATTCCAGGATGTCTGGCTCTAGGTGGGTGATCACACCATCGTGATTATCTGGGTTGTGAAGATAGTTTTTGTACTAAGATTTTTGTAAAGAGATATAATTAGTTCCAAATATACCAATTGTAGTGTTGAATTGTTTAGTAAGTAGATTTAATACATTAGAGTTTTTCAACATTGTATTGGAAAAGGAGGAAAACACAGATGTATATATTTTAATTTCTAGATTCTTTTTTCTACAAGAGAGAACTGTTTATTTTTGGTACCTCTGTCTTATGTATGTGAATTTCATAAATTTTTTTATTAATTCTAGTAGTTGATGGGAATATCTTAGATTACCTAAGCTTAAAATCATGTTAGTATAAAAATGTTGTCTAATAGTTTTCTTTTCTTATTGCTCCAAACTCCAATGTTAAATTATAGTTTTGATAGTTATCACTATAAGCTTTCTGATATTAATTGAAGTGATTTTTAAGTTTTGTTATTTAAAGTGATACTTTTTTTGAATACAGTAAATAATATTTGTCATATTATAATAGGGTTATTTTTGCTTATTTCTTTTTACAAAGTTTATGGGAGGACTGCATCTATTAACATGCTACTGCTGCTAAGTCGCTTCAGTCGTGTCCGACTCTGTGCAACCCCATAGATGGCAGCCCACCAGGCTCCCCCGTCCCTGGGATTCTCCAGGCAAGAACACTGGAGTGGATCGCCATTTCCTTCTCCAATGCATGAAAGTGAAAAGTGAAAGTGAAGTCGCTCAGTCGTGTCCGACTCTTTGCGACCTCATGGACTGTAGCCTACCAGGCTCCTCTGTCCATGGGATTTTCCTGGCGAGAGTACTCGAGTGGGGTGCCATTGCCTTCTCTGCTATTAACATGAATATTATTATTTTCCTGGGTGGTTAATTTTTTTTAACTTTTCCTCCTGTTTTATCTGTTCTGCTGGGAATTTATGAGGTTCTTTGCTTTTTTGATAACATTTGTACTTCAGTAATTCAGCAAGAATATATCTAATGTTATGATTTTCTCATTATTTATCTTTTCATTGCTGATCACTTTAATCTATCGACTCCATTCTTTTTAAGCAAGTGAGATTTTCTTTGTTTACTTATTGCCTCTTATATGCTTCCATAGATTTGCAAATTGTATGCTTCTATAGCAGAAGCATGACTGAATATAGTGGAATAGACTGTTAAAAAGCAGTACAATAAATAAACTACAGTGGCTTGCTGATTTAAAAATAAAAGATTGCTAGGGAAAATAGCCATAACCTTAGATATGCAGATAACACCACCCTTATGGCAGAAAGCAAACAAGATTAAAGAACCTCTTGATGAAGGTGAAAGAAGAAAGTGAAAAGCTGGCTTAAAACTCAACATTCAAAAAATTAAGATCATGGTATCTGGTCCCATCACTTCATGGCAAATAGATGGGGAAACGAAACAGTGACAGACTTTATTTTCTTGTGCTCCAAAATCACTGCAGATGGTGATTGCAGCCAGAAAATTAAAAGTTCTTGCTCCTTGGAAGAAAAGTTATGACCAACCTCAACAGCATATTGAAAAGCAGAGTCACTACTTTGCCGACAAAGGTCTTGTAGAGTCAAAGCTATGGTTTTTCCAGTAGTCATGTATGGATGTGAGAGTTGGGTCATAAAGAAAGCTGAACACTGAAGAATTGATGCTTTTGAACTGTGGTGTTGGAGAAGACTCTTCAGAGTCCCATGGACTGCAAGGGGATCCAACCAATCCATCCTAAAGGAAATCAGTCCTGAATATTCATTGGAAGGACTGATGCTGAAGCTGAAACTCCAGTACTTTGGCCACCTGATGTGAATAACGGACTCCCTGAAAAAGACCCTGATGCTGGGAAAGATTGAAGGCAGGAGGAGAAGGGGACGACAGAGGATGCGGTGGTTGAATGACATCACTGTCTCAATGGACATGAGTTTGAGTAGGCTCTGGGAGATGGTGAAGGACAGGGAAGCCTGGTGTGCTGCAGTCCATGGGGTCGCAAAGAGTCAGACATGACCGAGCAACAACAAAATAGGAGCTGTGCGTGAAGTGGGATGCATAGGATACCTGGAAAGATAGATTTTACCTTCTGCTGCCTTGTGAAGACAATAGTTTCCCAATTAGCTACTCATCCTTTTAGTGAGTTCATTAATGTAGTATTGTGCTTTCTTTGGATACACAGTTAATGCTATTACCCATGTTAATGTGGCAAATAGAGACAGGCTAATTTTAAACAAAGCACAATCTAAAACATGTTTCTAGTATACGTTGGAACCGTCAGATGTACAAAGACAAAAATAGTCAATATTCCCCTTTATGCCTGGCAACCCTCACCTCGAGTCAACTGAAAGACTGAAAAATGTTGTGGAAGAGGTTTCATGAATAATCCAGAAGGTGGATAACACACATGTAGCTAAGTGTGCAGGGGCTGGAAATAGCACTCAATCCCTGAGCATCACTCGTTCTCGGCTTCCTCTCCTGACCCTTCTTCCTTCACCTGTTCCTTCCATGTTGGTATTCCCTAGGGCTGGCTTCTCATCTGTTTGATCTGCACATCCCCCACACACTTGCTGGGATGCAGGGGGAGACAGGAAAGGCTAAGGCTTGGTACTTTTATTGTGCAACTCTGTTCTGAGGGGGCAGGGTGCAAAGCCCCGCACCAGGAGAGGTGATGAGAACCTGCATCATGACAGCCTTCCAGAAGGTGTGAGGTGGCAAGTAGTAGATGGCCTCAGAGTGCCTCCTCACAGGACTGCCTTGTCTTCTTGAATTCGTCGGGGGTCACATGGCTTTCCACCAAAATTCATATCAGCCATGGTTCAGGCCTTTGTCTGTTTGGCCTCTGGATCCCTGCCGCGTTGGCCAGGGAACCACTGCAGAGCTGGCCCGCTACAGGGAGTCTCAGAGCATTTAAATATTAGACAAATGCAGTCAACTGTAAGGGAAACAAATATTAGCCTCTGTTTATGTTTGAAGTTCTATCTTCCTAATGCCAAAACAGCCTGTTTCAAAGGTTTTATTCCTTTATTTAAATCCCTGTCCAAGGCAGTAGATTTAGTTGTCCACATTTCTTAATAACCAGTGAAGTGAAAGTCGCTCAGTCATGTCCGACTCTTTGAGACCTCATGGACTATACAGTCCACGGAATTCTCCAGGCCAGAATACTGGAGTGGGTAGCCTTTCCCTTCTCCAGGAGATCTTCCCAACCCATGGATCGAACCCGGGTCTCCCGCATTGCAGGCAGATTCTTTACCGACTGGGCCACAGGGGAAGCCCTATAATAACCAGTAGACACCTTTTTTTTTTTTTTTGTCTCAGTTAGCAAAGTATAATTACAGTTTGGAGACTGTCCCACAAATTTCTTCTTAAATGAGAGGCCTCCCTCCATCCCTCCCTTCAGGGTGGGAGTTTTTTCAGGGTGGTATTTTTTCCATCGACATAACGCTGGGCCCTGTGCTAGGTGAGGCACATACAGACCAGAAGGGACTGTCCTGTTCATCACAGGACAGGTCAGTGGAAGTGGAGGATTTCTCAAGATACTTGACACTCTGGGCTTTGAAACAGCTTTGGAAAGTATCTTACAAGACCCCTAAAATGTGTGCCAGTATAATGCTCCTCGTTTAGGAGAAATACATTGTGAGAAAGAGAGAAATCATTTAAGTTTTGCAAATGTAAATGTAATTGGATTTTTTAAACCCCATGTCTATACTCACATCACGTTTGACCACTTTGACTGAACTGATTGCTTTATTATACTCAGGCTAAATTGACTGGTTGTTAACTGGTCGATCTAGTCAAAATGTCAAACTAGTAACGAGTGTGCAAGCAGCTCCCCTGTCAGAAAAGCACTGAAGGCTGCAGCTGATTGCCTATGCCCTTCCTTCAAGGTGACCTAGACAAAAAGAGACCAGAACTAATGGGCAGTATTGTAAGGGACACAAATTGGCAGCTGATCATCTGAGCAGAAATGCTTGATGTGAACTTTTATTCCCATGAACGAGATACTTTCATTGCCAAGTTGATATTTTGGCACTTGTGCTATTTTTAATAACCAGTGGGTGTTGTATTGAAGCCATTGGCATGCTGTTTAGTTTAGCAGATTGGAGAACTCCTAGAAATGTTTAACTTGGAAGAATTCACAAACATTTTGCAAACAATGGTATTCTGATGCCCGCACATCTGTGGCTCATTTAAACAGTGCCTTAGTGTACCAGCACTCACAATCATTGATCAGGAACTCTCCCCTGTTTCCTAATGGGATGCCTTTGGCTTGCTTCCCCACTCTAGGAATCCCAGCCATCATGATGGCAATCATACTCACTGTGAAAAAGGATCTGTATGGGACTCAGCTCAACAACTCCATTGTAAGTACCAGCATCTCTGCTTCTCCAGTGGTGGTGGTCTCGACCATCAGGGTATGGTGAGGTGTTCCTGGCCTGGGCCTTGGTCTTGAAACACTGGCTTCAGGGAGGAAATTAGCCTCAGCCTTTTTACTCTAACAAAGTAATGGGCGCACTGATATAATGGTTAGGTGGGTATCTGAGGCGTCTGGACTCCATACGACCTTGGTCAACTTACTTTACCTCTTTTTTCCATTTCCTCCTCTGGAAAATGGGCATAATACTCAGTGCTGGGTGCAGATTAAAATGATGCCATGTATATAAATTGCTCAGCATGTGGCCTGTTCCATGGTAAGTAATATGCATCTGGCAGCGATTATTAATTAGTTTATCTATTTAAAAAAAATTTTGGCTGGTAAAGAGCTCTCAAATTTACGAAATGGGAGTATGATAATGATATAGACACAATGCAAGGAAACAGTAAAAGAACTCGACATAATAGACATCGGCAGCTGTCATGATTAGAAAGCTCTCAGAACTTAGGAGCTGGAGGAATTTCTTTCTATAAAGAAATACTAAAGTGGGTTGGAAACCTTTTTGTATTTCAGCCACAAAGGTCTCCTAAAGAGGACTCCACCACTTTCCTTTGTAAATTGGCTTGGCCTTATTGTCCTGTTGTTGTACTTTCTCTTTTTTCTTTTTGATATACAAGCCCAGCTCTTTGGCTCTCTCACCCACCAGTACCAGAGAATAGCCATTCAAATCGCTCTACCTTTCCAGAACCTTCTTTCACAGGCCTGTAGATAGTTACCATGCAGTCCTTCAGGCTGTACAACCTCACTTTATCCTTCGAGTCACTTTTTACTTCTCCATTCTTCATTATCTTCATTCTCTTTATTGTAGCCTCTCAAGTTCTTTTTCACTATAGATTTCCTCTCCCGCTGGACTGCAATCAAGTGCACGAGGTCTTGCCCCCCAGACCTCTCTGTCTTTCATATTGAGATGAGAGTTTCCAGAGGGTCAATATTATATTACCACTGCCAGCAGATGCCTTCTAATTGTAATTCCCTGTTATCCTTTCTTTCTCTCCCCTTTCTCTTCCCTTTCTTCTCATCTCCTCCTCCATCCTCCCTCCTTGCTTGTTGTGTGACTTAAAGGGTCCCCAATGTCTAACGGTGATTCTTCTTCAAAGATCAAAAGCAAAAGCAAAAGCAAAACCAGAACAAAATCCACTCCACTCTCCCTGAAAAGAACCCTTTCATATGTGAATTGGTGAGGAAAAGGCAGAGTACTCTAAGAGCTTTTGAAAAAATAATTGTATTTTGAAGAAATAGTACATGCCCAACGGTATAAAATTCAAATGTACAAAAGGGTAGAGGATGAAAAGTAAAGTCCACTCTCAAAGCCCAGCTCCCCAGTTTCATCCCTCTATGAAACTCTCATTACCAACAATCAAATTTGTGTAGATATTCTCCTGCACACTTTATCACCCAAATAGTAGATATACACTGCTTTGTACTTAATATGTCATGGAGATGATTCTCTATGCAAACATATAGTGCTACCTTTTATAAAGAGTTTTCTATAGCTTTCCCTGGTGGCTCAGATGGTAAAGCGTCTGCCTACAATGCGGGAGACCTGGATTCAATCCCCGGTCAGGAAGATCTGGAGAAGGAAATGGCAACCCACTCCAGTATTCTTGCCTGGAAAATCCCATGCATGGAGGAACCTGGTAGGCTACAGTCCACAGGGTCGCAAAGAGCCAGACATGACTGAGCGACTTCACATCACTTTATAGCCTTTTTCAAGGTTGAAGATGATATTTGGGGAACCTTAAGTTCTGGGTTGTTGTTTTTTTTACCACAAGGTCGAACATTTTTATTATTATAAGCTACAGACATTTTGCAATAAATGCCCAATTCATTGCACTTCAGATTGGCAAATAAGCACATACAGGAATGCAGTAACAATATTTATTAAATCTAAATCTATTTTAAAAATCTATTTTATCCAGTCTAGTTGATTTATAGTGTTGTGTTAGTTTCTGGTATACAGCAAAGTGATTCAGTTACACATATATGTAACAGTTTGCATTTGCTAATCTCAAATTCCCAATCCATCCCTTTCCCATCCCCATCCCCACTGGCAACCACAAGCCTGGGGAACCCTTAGTATTAGATTCTACTGGGAGAATTAAATGCATCCCTCACCCTGAATCCCATCCCACCCACACAAACACACAAAAGGCACTTGTATATGAAAGTAACCATACCAACGTGAACAATATGACCACAGGGGATTTTCCTGGTTCTGGAAAAGAAGTCTCAGCTAAGTTGACACACAGTTATACTAGTAAAGCTTGTCTATGTTAAAAAATCAGAGATATCAGGATTGGGAACTCATGTACACCTGTGGCGGATTCATGTTGATGTATAGCAAAACCAATACAGTATTGTAAAGTAAAATTAAAAAAAAAAATCAGAGATAACGTCTATAGTAACTGGCATATTATGAGATGAAGTATCTGTTCATATAAATTACTACATATTTCTTCTTTAATAGAAACTGTAGAGCCATTAATCAATCCAGTGGCCAGAGTTGCCTTTTGAAGTCTAAATCTCTAGCTGTGGTGGGAGGTCAAAAATAAACATCATATTTGAAAGTAATACAGTTAGAGCTGTCCTGTTTTTGTTGCATTTTCATTACCTCTGATGATCTCATTACTGTTTGATATAACATTCTGAAAAGCCAGTCATTACCTATGTCCTTTCACTGTGATATTTATCATGCAAAGCAGAATCTATCCTGCAAATAAAAACTCAGGTGTAAGCCACATTGGGGGAAAATATATAATTTCATTTTCTGCTGTTGAGGAAGAAAATAGCCTCCTAGGGAACTGGACTGAGAAGTTTCTGCATCCGTAGGCAGAACTGTCCTCTAGGAATTCCAAATTGAAGCTGGGAAAAACCCTGGACTGAGGCTCAGGAGACTGGAGTTCTGGTCTCAGCTCTGCCCCCAGTGAGCATGAGTGAACTCTTTTGGGTTGGTTTACAGGTGTTCTCACGTGAAATGAAACTGACTCAGTGATCTTCAGAGTCTCATTTAAAAATAGCAGTTTAAAAACAAACAGAGTCACAGATGTAGAAAACAAACTTATGGTTACCAGGAGGGAAAGAGGGGGAGGGATAAATTGTGTGTGTTGACATATACACACTACTATGTATAAAATAAATAACTAATAAGAACCTACTGTATAGCACAGGGAACTCTACTCAATACACTGTAATGGCCTATATGGGAAAAGAATCTAAAAAAGGGTGAATATATGTGTCTATATAACTGATTCACTTTGATGTACAGCAGAAACTAATGCAACATTGAAAATCAGCTATACTCCAATAAAATAAGTAGCAGTTTATGTTTCTCTACCTCACAACGGGCTTCTCTACTTGGTCTCTTCCAGCTGTTGGATTAAAGATGATCCTATCTTCTACATCTCAGTGGGGGCTTATTTTTGCCTCATATTTTTCATGAATCTCTTCATGTTCTGCACTGTTCTTACTCAACTGAACTCCATGAAATCCCAAAGCCAGAAGACTTGATGGAAGATGATTCTACAAGACCTCAAAGGCACAACTGGCCTGACCTTCTTACGTGGTCTCACCTGGGAGTTGGCCTTTTTAGCCTAGGGACCTGTGAGGATCCTTTTCTTATATCTTTTTGCCATTTTTAACATTTTGCAAAGTAACTTGTTTCTCTGTACCTTGTGTGGCTCAAGCTAGACCTCCATCAAAGCTCTTACTGCTTTAGAAAATCTTACCTTTAGTCTTCAGTATTTTTTCAAAGGAGGAAAAAATAATCCAAGAGGCCTCTCTTGTCAGTGACTGACAGGAAGCCATTAGAAACATTGGCTAGATGTTAGGGCTTCATTAAATGAGCCCTCTCTCTCTTACTCAGGGATGTAGACAGAAACCCAGATAGCTAACTCAGCTCCAGCTAGTTGGCCATGTCTCTATGGAACACTAATTGGCAATACTTCCTACAGTATTCATTGCATCGATACATCATGCTCCTAAGTGTACAGATTCAAATCCTGTTGAACATAGAAATTACTGAGCAGTGGAAACGTTGAACTGTTGACCCTATAGACTCTGGCTGCATCAGATATCCTCATATTGTGGGAAGGAACCTGGTTAGGAAGTTCTAGAGCCATAGAGGATTGAAGATGGAGAGCAAAGAGCAGTGGGTCCTGGCAAGAAGCCAAGGTCTGATCTTGGTTTTGCTACAAACCAATCTTGAAAAAGTTACCACAGCTGGTTGAATTAGCTGATCCTAAATTAATGACTTTATAGCCCTTCACTCTACTTTCTGGTGAAAGGAGCAAAAGATTGCTGAAAAAATTAAATGGAAGACCAAGGATGCCATGAAAAGTAAAAGCTAGGGCTCTGGTTAACACACCTCCAAGTAATTGCTGCTGTTTGTTTTAATCTGACGTTGCCTGGTTAAAATTTTTGGCAAGAAGAGGCACACAGAATAATCCTGGGTGTCTCAAACTCTACCACACACTATTATCCTCAAGATTGGCTCAGTTCATTTGGGCTACGGGGGCAGGCTGTGAATCGACCTGGGAAGTCCACTGTGTTAGGGCCTCCTTTATTGCTCTTATGGGCTTCCCTGGTGGCTCAGACAGTAAAGCTTCTGCCTGCAATGTGGGAGACCCGGGTTCGATTCCTGGGTTGGGAAGATCCCCTGGAGAAGGAAATGGCAATCTACTCCAGGACTCTTGCCTGGAAAATCCCATGGACGGAGGAGCCTGATAGGCTACAGTCCATGGGGTCGCAAAGAGTCGGACATGACTGAGCGACTTCACTTTCACTTTATTGCTCTTAACCCTTTTACTAGAGTGAAGGCAGCTGGTGATCCCATAGGGTGCTCAGCAAGAAAGAGTACTATGGTCAAAGAACTTTGGGGAATGCAGAAAAGTACCTCCCTCACTCTTGAAATGGCACAATGTACCTTGGCATCTACAAGCTCTGAGAAATGCTGCTGGGGAAAAAACGTTAAACTTTGTTTCAAATTTGGCGTTTTAAAAACCTCAGAATCCTTTATCCTTGTGGTTGTTAACCGCTGAGGAAACTTGGGAAATGTGAATTGCTCTGCAGTTACTTTAGGCCAGTCATTTACAAGGTGCTTCAGGGGGTGGGGGAACAATTCAGAATAAGGTATACTCTTTTACTGCAAGTCCTGTGATTCAAGAAACCATCTCATTTTAGAGCAATGAGGTGTATCAACTTAAACTTTTTGGGACTTCCCTGGCAGTCCAGTGGTTAAGACTTCACCTTTAATGCAGGGTGTGCTGCTTGCATCCTTGATCAGGGAGCTAAGATCCCACATACCTCATGGCCAAAAAACCCCAAAAAGCAATACTGAAGCAATGCTGCAACAAATTCAATAAAGACTTTAAAAATGGTCTACATCAAAAAAATCTTTAAGAAAAAAAGAAAGAAACTTTCTGTTCCACTGGATTCCACCAACCAGCCAATTCTTTTTAAAAAAGTTTTTACTTTCTGGCCACACCGAGTGGCATGCAGGATCTTAGTTACCTGACCAGGAATCGAACCCATGCACCCTGCATTGAAGTGTGGAGTCTTAACCACTGGACTACCAGGGATGTCCCTTATATAGCCAATCCTGATTGGAATATAAAGAGACACAAAATGTGTTGTTTTTGTCTGCATGCTGTCTTTATTCCTTCTGGCAGTGGGGACAGAGTTTTTAAAAGTGCTGCACACCACTGTCACATGGCTTCCTTTGAGGCCGCCAGCACTTGGTCATATCCGAGGGAGGCCCTGGCGATGGTTCTTCATTTTACTTCCTGACTTTACCTGGCCTCCACTGAGATACCCCGGTCTCAGCAGCATGATGCTTTGAGAACGAAAGTGCCTTGCTCTAGACTGTGTACGGAGGTGGATTCAGAACCAAACGCCTGTGTGGATTGCTTCCTAAGCAGTTAACTCCAGGCTTCTCTCAGGCACACGAGCTCTGAGGAGAAACACACTCAACCTTATGGAAACAGGGATTAAAGCAAAAGCTGACGAAAGAATCAGAAAGCAAAGAAGTTTAGAGCTAAAAGCAGGGGAGGGGTGTTTGCAAAACAGCACGTGGTCCATTCTCACACTGGAAGGAGAGAGTCATCTCTAAATGGGAAGCCTGGATGGGTACATGCAGAATCCAGGGAGATATCTCCTGAGGACGAAAACCAAAGCCCCACAGATCCAGCATCAACAGAGCCAGGCTGTCTCTGTCTGTCAGATAGGCTTTATGTCAATCACCAAGCCTTCCTAGTTCCTAGTCCAGCCTGCAAGATAGAATGTGCCATCATGCAGAGAGGGGGTTTTCGGATCTCGGAGTTTCAAACTCAAGTTCCATAGACATACACACGCACGTACACGTCCCAAACATTCAAAACAAGAATGCAATGAAACACATGAACAAATTAGCCATTTAAAAAGACAGATGGCAAGTTTGCAAGTTTGGCTGAAGGGGGTTGCCCTGTGGTCAGGTGTGAAAAAATGATGCTCTTGATGAGCTATTTCTGAAGGAGGGATGCACAAATAAAAATACAGGTGGCAAAAACCTGCCATCTTCCCTCATGGCTATGTGCTAGTGAGTAAGCAGATCAATCTGTTATTGGAAAGAAAAAGGGAGGCTGTCAGGCAGAGAGGGAGAGCTGGCACGCAGCTCATTGCAATTCACAGAATAACCTTTAATTCTGAGAACTAGCTAAACTCCGTGCAAGAAATCAGAGCAGTAAGAGGGGCTGCTTTATTACTGTGGCCTCCTTATTCCTGCTGAAGCTGAAGGAGTTTTAACTGCCCTGAGACCGAGACTGGGGTGTGCTCTCAAGTTGCTGGACTACCTTCCAGATGGTCGCTGTTTAGCCAAAGAGCGAGTGCTGCTGGCTTCCTCACCACAGTGGTTCGGTTACAAATGGAGATAAACCCTTCAGGGGAGGTAGTGAGATTTCTCATTCTGTTTAGCCTCCAGATTGCTGCCTCCCACATGAAATCAGAGAGTCTCAGGGCTGGGGCTTGGGAAGCCAGATCTTCCCATCAAGTAACAGTAAGCCTCCACCTGAAGCTTCCTAGAGACAGAAAGCTCCCCACTCCATGAAGCAGACCATTTAATGTCCCTTTTTTCTTTCTTTCTTTTTTATTTTTATTTATTTATGGCCGCACTGGGTCTTCATTGCTGTGCAAGCTTTCTGTAGTTGTGGTGAGCAGGAGCTACTCTCTCTAGTTGCGGTGTACAGGCTTCTCATTGAGGTGACTTCTCTTGTTGCTTCCCTGGTGGCTCAGCGGTAAAGAATCTGTGTGCAATACAGGAGATCAGGGATTGATCAGGTTTGATCCCTGGGTCAGAAAGATGCCCTGAAGAAGAGAATGGCACCCCCCTCCAGTATTCTTGCCTGGAGAATCCCATGGACAGAGGAGCCTGGCGGGATACAGTCCATGGGGTTGTGAATGAGTAGGACATGACTTAGCAACTAAACAACAACTCTTGTTGCAGAGCATGGGCTTTAGGTGCACGGGCTTCATTTAGTTGTGGCACATGACAAGCTTAGTTGCTCCTTGGCACGTGGAATGTTTCCAGATCAGGGGCTGAACCAGTGTCCCCGGCATTGCAAGGTGGATTCTTAACCACTGGACCACCAGGGAAGCCTTTATGGTTTTTATTTTTATTTATTTAAAAATTTTTAAGTTGCATATATTTATTTATTTACTTAATTTTGGGCCATGTGGCACGTGGGGACTTAGTTCCCCAACCAGAGGTTGAACCCATGGCCCCTGCATTGGAAGCACAGAGTCTTAACCACTGGACCACCAGGGAAGTCCCTTCTCTTTTTTTTTAAATTGAAGTAATGTTGCTGTACAATGTTATTTAAGTTATGGGTGTACAATATAGTGATTCACAAGTTTTAAAGCTTATACTCCATTTTACCCATTATATATTGTAATATGATTACCATTGTAGCTTCTAATCAGCTCTGAGGGTGGGGGCAAGGTGGGTAGGGAGAGAAAGACAAGGAGCCAGAGAGAGAGAGATTGTACAATGTCTTTTATAATCTAATCTTGCAAATGACGTGCCATCACTTCTGCCATATTTTATTCTGTTGGTACAATATGGGAGGAGACTATATAAGGATGTGAATGCCAGGGTCTGGGCTACATTGAAAGCCATCTCAGAGGCTGCTTCTCACTGCACATCTGACCTCTCAAGCTCTAGAATGGATAGTAGCCCAGGAGGAAAACTATGGTTGATGTGAAATCTTGATACACTTTCTTATTATCACTGCCACTGGGAGGGAGCTAGAAAGGTGACCTCAGAAAACTAGTAATAGCCTTGGGTTTCCTTAGGAGTATTGATGGTGGCAAGAGTAGGCTTGAGTCTAGGCACTGGTGACCCGGAGTGAAAGAAGCTGAAAGAGACTGACCTTCTTCTCCTGACTTCGGGTTCCTCATTTTTGTGTTCCACTGTGCAATGAAGGAGCATGTGCGGAAGCAGTGGCAGCTGCTTTTCTGTTATGGGTGGTTGCGACTGGATAACACTTCTGGTAAGATGCCGTTTGGGGTAAAGTTTTGATTTTTGCAACTTTTCCAAACTGATGAGGTTAACTGGCCTCCTGACTTGAGTTCATACAGTGTTAGCATCAAACAGAGGCTGTTTCCTTGCCAGGAAAATGATTTGTACTTTTGTGTGGAGATGAATGAAGTCAGGTGAAGGATGTGATTTGGGCCATATTTTAACTTAGTGAGGCTTCACCTTTGGCCTAAATTCCTTGGACTGCTTGTCCTTGCTGTCACTTGAGTCTCAATTCAATTAAAAGAACATTGATTGAGTGCCTACTGTGTTCCAGGCACTGGGTCCCAGGGGCTTTCTGGCCCATAGCCAGATGTGGGAAACAAGGAGTGATGGTAGAGGAGGAGGGAGCTTGTCAGCCTCCCTAAGATGGCTGGTGGGCTGCCCAGATGCACCAAAGGTCCTTCCTGCACAGTGAGAGATGTAGTGGACTCTGGTGTTGCCACTGAAAAGAGCTCCAGTCCAGGCAAACCAGTTTTTTACACATCCAAAGGCTCTTCCATCCCATTTAGGTAGCTTCTCTCAGTCTCCATGCAAAGCTCAGTTTATTGCCTTT
Organism: Oryx dammah; assembly: GCF_014754425.2. Taxonomy (NCBI): domain Eukaryota; kingdom Metazoa; phylum Chordata; class Mammalia; order Artiodactyla; family Bovidae; genus Oryx; species Oryx dammah. The sequence goes on from NW_024070207.1 coordinate 40,521,768, forward strand.
AGGGAAGGTGGAGCTTGAACTAGAAGATTCTATAAGCAGCACAGAGATCCTGTTCCTTTTTGCTGGGCATGTCAGTAACCTGCTGGTTCCTGTACTGGGCTCTAGGGAAAGAGGCATCCTTGGTAAGTGAATTGGCTCTGCCTGTACTACACATTATGGTTCAGACTTACTTTTCGCTCTTTGAGGTACCCAGAGTGAACAGTCTGTACCTTGAGCTTTATATTTTTAAGAGGATTCTTGAGGTATAATCTACCCATTTGAAGACTACAATTTGATGAGTTTTCTATTTTTAACTGTTTGGGGTGTCGTTTCAGATGGCAGCAACTGGTGTGGGCTCAGTGTCAGGCAGAAACAGGAAAGACTGAGGAAAACCTTTGTGCACAACTTGTTGACATCATCAGTCAAGTCAACTACAGCTAGTTTCTTTGTGAAATCTTTAGGCTCTGCCCAAGGCACTCCTAGAGAAACAAGCTCCTCAGATGGTGACAGAAAAGGCTGTGCTAACTACACTCACATTCCAGAGACACTGAATTAGTGTGAGGCCACAGATGCGGTCTTGGGAAATGATTCTTCCTCAAGACGACATGCACAGGTCCATGTGTACACCCAGGCTCACTCTGGGCTGAGAAACTGCATAGAAGCACATACTGAACGTAGTGTGTACAGTGCAGTGGGTGGTTAGATTAACGGAGGAGAGAAGACTGGAGGTAAACAAATCATTCATGGGTAGTTGCAAATGATCATCACACACTGTTAAAATCCAAGGGCACCTTATATGCTGCTCAGTGCAAGCCCCTATTTTACAGATGAGGGACCTTAAGCAGGAAAAGGACTATGCTTTATGGACAGCCACTCAGCCTACCAGCAGCAGAACAGGGGCCAGAACTCAAGTCTTCTGGCTCCCAGGCTAGTTGCTCATCGCACACCCTTGAGAATACAGGGTGTGCTGCACGTCGCTCTTAGATGCTCACCTTCTTCCATAGGAAGCCAAGTTTCTAGGTACAGTGAGTTGGTGTTGAGTTGAAGTTGGGTGTTAGGAGGGAAAGTATAGCAAAAGGATTGGTCTGAAAGCCTAAGGTAAAGAGAAAGGCAAACTAGAGCAAGAACTTGAGAACTTCAAGGTGGTGATATAATGACTTCATGTTCTGTGCTTCCGGCTGTATCGTACTGCAGGTTGTTTTCTTTTCTTAAAGACCAAAGTAGATTCCAGTCAACACACAGAATACCTCTGGTGGCCTGGCTGTAGTCATTCTCCCACCATGTCAGTGCTGGTGGTGGAACAGCCTCATCCATTGTAGTTTTCATTCTATTGGCTCCTCAGTAGTCCTATTTCCAAGAGTTGCAGCCAATCTAGAAGCAGTATGATGGGTTAAAAAAAATAAAGGCACCAAATGTGGAGTCAGAAGGCTTTGGCTTAAGCCACTAACTCTGTGACCTTGGGCACATCACTTCCCTACTCAGAGTGACATTTCCTTACCTTCAACATGGTGCAGGGTGGAGTGGGGGCCAAGATGGACCATCTCCAAAGTGCCTATCAGCTTCAGGACCGTGTGAAGCAACATGATTTTCCAGTTTAGGCTCATTGACTAGTGTGGGGGTCTCTGTCTCCATTTCCGCCTGGTGGTGCGTATGAAGAAAATCTTTCCTTGGCCACAAGCATCCATCAAACTCTGGCCAGCTAACCTGAAGATATGTTCATGCTCATATGGAGGCACTGATGAAGCATGGCATATAGGGGGCCAAATTGTGGGAGTTCCTTGGATGGTAATAGCTGTGACTGATTGGGGAATATTTTTCTAAGAGGGTGAGTTACTCCTGGCTCCCCTGCTGCCTCTGAGGGATATTGTTTCATTAGCAAATATGCAACACAAATGGACATGTTTTTCTTTGAAAGAGCAGTAGTAAATACCACATCCTGGACTGAAATGTTGTTAGACCAAGCTATAGACCTGGAGAGCCCAGTGCCTGCAGCCAGCACCGAGATGCTCATTATTTGTGACAGTAACTCAGCCAATGGGGCAGGATGTCCAGCCTCTTGGGCCACAGGTTCTAAAACTGCAATCTGGCTGCTGCCATCAGACGTATGGCAGCCAGAAACTTGATTCCGTTAGCACTGAGTGGAAACTTGCACCCTCTGTACTACTAGGCACTCTCAGACTTAGAGAAACAGCTGAACCTTCAGAGCAAGAATATCAGTTTCATAGGGGATACAGATAGGTGTGCTATTATTTTATGTTATCTCTTCCTGAAGGACTCCAGTCTTTGCCCATGACTAGCCTCCCCTTGGTTAGGGTTACTGTGAATAACACAGCTTGTAAGTCATAATGCAGGTTGAACGGATGCACTTGTAATTGCCTAACAATGCTGTCAGAATGAATTAATTCACCCCAGATTTAGATTAAACTATCTGAGGAAAGCACCACAGCTTTTACTTCCTTTCTAATTGTTCTATTCATTCCTTCAATTGATAAACATCTCTTTTGATGCTACTATGTGCAAAGCCTGTAATGCCACAGCTGAAAATGCTCTTTTTTTTCCAATGCAGACTACTTTGATGAAGATCCCAACTGTTTCTCTTCCTTGAGTTGTGAAGCTGTGTCTAATAGTGTGAGAAGAATATGACCTGAGAAAATCAAAATGAATTCCATTCACAAACAAGATTTTATAAATAAATCTCGGCAGAAATCCCACTTTCCCCCACCCCCAGATTGTGGAAAATGTTGAATTTGTAAAACCATCTGTTCCAACTTCGTATTCTAAATATTATTTTGGAAGGGGCAGAATGAGATAGCATTTAGTGAATATTAAAGCTAGAATAATTCTCCTATTCATTATAATAGTTGTTTCCTCTCTTTTGGTAGAGAAGACATGAGCCTATATTAGGGGAGAACTGTCTACAGAGTTGGAGATTTTGTTTCAAAAACTCTCATGTCCACATCCTAAAAGGAAAAAGAGATCATGGTCAGAGTCCTCACTGCACTGGGAGTCTAGCAATTTCAGGAGGCCCAAGTTTCCAGGTGCCCAGTTGGTCTGACACACATGCAGGAAGGAGAGAAGAAAAGTCACAAGGTCATACCTTTCGAGGAAAAAAAATGCTATCCTGTTGGCTTGTCATGACAAAGCATCTGAAATCCCCATTATTCAAGTTACTCTTTTGATTGAAGCCCTTTGTTAAAATGTCAACATGTTTTGTGAAAACGGTGGCTCATCAATCCAGACACCCATCAGTTCCTTAGGGGGGATGAACTCAACCAAGACAGCCCCTGAGGCACAGCAGGCAGGGTTCTGAGCAAGGGAACAGGACAGGAGCTGTCTGAAGCCAGTGGTTCTCCCTTGGGAGGAAAGGATAGGTCAGGGTAAGCAGGCCAGTAGAGGGATGGAGGTGAGAAGACTCACTGAAATGGAGTGACCCTGAGGATGAATTTTGCCTACCTTGCTTTCTGTGGCTAAGCACAGTGAGTGGCCTTCTTGATCTCATCTCAAATGCTGTCACCAAGGCTTCCCAGCCAAGGTAGGTTGCTCACATTTGCCCTTAGGTATAAACAAGTAAAGAAATGAACATTCTGGAAGGATACACAAGCAGCAAGTATGAGTGATAGTCTTCAGGAAGGGGAACTGGGTATCTGGGAACCAAGGAGGAAGGGAGATTTTCTTTTCACCCTATATCTCTTTGTGTCTTTTGAATTTTGTGCTGAGTGTACTATTTCTTCAAGAAATAAATAAATGAAAATAAATAAAGGTAACTGGACTCTTCCAATGAGGAACAAAGAGATAAATTCTTGGGTTTCAATATCATAAACCGAGTTCCCCATTACTCTCATGAATGTATATGGTGCAGTGGGTCATGCAGAGAGCAGAGCTGAGTTCATATCGCAGCTCTTGGCAGAGATGTGACGGAGATTCCTAGATGTGAGGCTTGGGGTAGTAATATTACATTCATCTTAGAGTTGAAGTGAGGCTTAAATGAGATGAGGGCTATACATTTTCTAGCACAGAGAAACATGATACACCTTAACCACTTTCTCTTCATATTGGTAACTCTTACCTACTCAGCTCTCACTCCCTCATGGTCCAACCCACCAGGTCTACTCCCATTAAAGCTATTGTATTAACCCCTCTAAGCAAGATTTAACACTGACGACTAAACAGACTGGAACATTGGTGCTAGTCACTGGTATAAAGCTCTTAGACCCCTGTGTGCGCCCTCTACCGTCTCACATAACAAAAAATTGTAGGTAGGCACTTAGGCCCCTGGATATCTGACTGAGCCAACCCTGTTGTTTATGAAATGTCCTCATGAAATCTCACCTCCATTGTTCCCCATAGGGCTTTATGTATACTTTTTTTTTTTGGTAAGGGAAGGTGAGTGAGTGAGAGAGAAAGGACTGACATAAATGATGAACAATATATCTTGAATGTTAGAAAATGTCTTTGATTTGGCAACATTAAGTCGCTTTCATTCAAAAATAGATTTAGGGACAAGATTTGGGTATAATTAGCAAACCTATGCATATTTATGGGCTTCTCCAGTGGCTCAGCAGTAAAGAATCCACCTGCAATGCAGGAAACATGAGTTCAATTCCTGGGTTGGGAAGATCCCCCGGAGAAAGAAATGGCAACCCACTCCAGCATTCTTGCCTGGGAAATCCCATGGACAGAGGAGCTTGGCAGGCTACAGTCCATGAGTTGCAAAAGAGCTGGACATGACCTAGTGACTAAACAGAAACAATAAAATGGATTCTGGAAGTGCTTTGATTTGGGGGGACTATTTGGGACCTTGGAAAATGCCCCCTGATTGTATTTATTTTCAGGGAGTAATAGGATTCCGATCGTTCTGAATGTGCAGCTTGTCTCTAATGATCTGACATGCTGTCAAGAATAGAAACACCAGTTTATAGAAAAGTTCATGATTCGTTTCATGACTACTCCTGCTAATTAGTAAAACATGAGTTTATGGCAAATTAGACGACACTGAAAGACTGTAGGGAAAACACTGATTAAATATCCTTCAGGTATCCTTTGGTTTACTCTTCCTAGACCCACAAAATGGCAGACACTGGCTTGAAAAAGGACTTGAGTAATTATGGGACAGAGACTCTAGAACCTTTAGGCTGTTTTCAATCAACAGTCAACCTCCAAGCATTCGTTGAGCTCTGACGAGAAGAGAAAGATTCAGACATGTAGTACTTAGGCCACTACCTCCTGCAGCTTACTGTTTACCTGGGGAGACAAGATACACACATTGGAAGAGTGAATGATTAAAGCAAGGATGTGGTGAAAGAGAAGTGCATCCCCTGCAGGAAATGATGTGCTGTTTAGTCAGGCTGAGAGTGGGGTATTCTAGTTTGGGGGTGCAGTTTGGGTAAGGCAAAACTCTGTTTCTCAATACCACAGGTAAGTGCTCTTCATTAAATATTGGTTTAAATTGAACATCAAAAAAGGAAAGAAATAATAAATGTTGTGCCTGCTGCTGCTGCTGCTGCTAAGTCGCTTCAGTCATGTCCGACTCTGTGCAACCCCATAAACGGCAGCTCACCAGGCTCCCCTGTCCCTGGGATTCTCCAGGCAAGAACACTGGAGTGGGTTGCCATTTCCTTCTCCAATGCATGAAAGTGAAAAGTGAAAGTCAAGTTGCTCAGTCGTGTCCGACTCTTAGCAACCCTATGGACTGCAGCCCACCAGGCTCCTCCATCCATGGGATTTTCCAGGCAAGAGTACTGGAGTGGGGTGCCATTGCCTTCTCCAAAATGTTGTGGAGAATGTAGCAAAAAAGGAATCCTGTACACTGTTGCTGGGAATGTAAATTGGTGCAGCCAATTTACAGAATGAAGGTTTCTCATAAAACTAAATATAGAGCTACCATATAATCCAGCAATCCCCCTTCTGGACATATACCCAGAGAAAACCATAATCTGAAAAATACATGCACCTCAATGTTCACAGCAGCACTGCTTGCAATAGCCAAGACATGGAAGCAACCTAAATGTCCATCAACAGAGGAATGGATAAATAAGGTGTGGTACGTCTATACAAGGGAATATTACTCAGCCATAAAAAGGAACAAAATAACACCACTTGTAGCAACATGGATGAACCTAGAGATTCTGATACTGAGTGAAATAAGTCAAAGACAAATATCATATGATATCACTCATACATGGAACTAAGTTTTAAAATATGATGTAAATGAACTTATTTATAAAACAGAAACAGGCTCACAGACATAGATTTATAGAAACAGGGGAGGCATATGACATTCAGGGCCCTGTGTTGCAGGACTCCGGTGTGAATATTGAAAAAAGATGCAAAAGAAATCAATAATAAGTGGTAACTTCAAATATTGAAAAAATTCATGTCATCTAAATGCATAAGAAAACTACAGATGTTTCCTTAATGTATGCAGTCCTATGCAAATGATTATGCAAATTAAATAAAAAGTTAGGACTGGCAAATTCCCAAGTTTTCAACATTTACTTCTGTGAACCTAGTATTCATCATAGAAACAGGGTTGGTGGCTTTTGCTCACACCTCCTATCACTTAGATGGGGGGAGGCGAGCCTGAAAGATGTGCTACATTAACAGGGGGAAGGCACTCAGATCAGGGGACGTGCTAGATAGATGGTTAGATAGATAGATAGATAGTTTTCACCTTCAAAATGTTAACCAGCTCATCCATCATGCTTAGTTGGTTTTGGACAGCAATGGGACTAGAAATGGAAATTAATCTGAGTTGCAGTGAATTTTGATGAAGGCCTAGTTCATGCGAGAAAGATTAAAAAAACAACCCTCAGCCCACCAATTCCCAGAAGAATGGAAAACTTTAGAGCAATTATAGGGGAAGAATAAGAACCTAGTGTAGAGGCTCCATCAAATCCTCAGACACTGGCCCTTTCAGGAGTAGAGACAGAGGGGTATACTTAATAGTGGATCAGACGTCCCCAGTTGGTGGACCTAAGAAATCAGGTTGTGAAGGCTGTCAGTGAGCTGGATTGGCTTCTAGCTGCCTTCCACCCGGGAAATATTCCGCTAGGTCTTCTCCCCGTCTTGTCTTAACCCTCACAATGGTCAGGTAATATACCTACTCCTCTGCACCTTGACTTTTTTTTGATATTGCTGTTGTTTTACATTTAGTAATATATCAGTATATAAAGAGCTATTTCTTTTAAGACTGCATGGCATTCCATTGTATGGCTACACCATAACTTTTCAAGCAGATTTCTTAATGATAGTTTCCAAACTTTTTCTATTTCAAAAAAATGTTGCAATAAATAGTCTTGCACAGGTTAAAAAAATCGGAGGGTGCACTTGAGGATGGGGGACTGTTTTTCCTAGTATTAGAGCTAGGGGCCACACAGCTAGTGACAACTAGAAAAGAATCCCTCTCTGCTCTGCCTCCTTTTGACTGAGTCCAGAAATCTGAGAAAATAAAGGTTTCACGGAGGTCTGACCTTCTTTTAAGCTGTTTATCTGACCAAGCACTGCATGTTGGTCATTATAGGTGCTTCCTCTGGACCCAGTCCCATGCTAAAACACCAATGAAAGTGAAAGTGAAGTCGCTCAGTCATGTCTGACTCTTTGCGACCCCGCGGACTGTAGCCCACCAGGCTTCTCCGTCCATGGGATTCTCGGAGGCAGCAATGTATGTCACAGTGCTACCCATAACAAACTCGGACTGTCCTGGGGGTAATAAAACATCCACACCAGAAACAAATTGTCCTCAGGAACACGTGTTCACTCTTCTAGCTGTGTGGTAGAGATCCTCAAGTATAATATATAGAGGTCATTTAATTACAAATCTAATTCCTCAAATATTTATTTTTAAATTAATTCATTTATTTTAATTGGAGGCTAATTACTTTACTTGGAATCCCTTACAAGAAATGGAACAGCCAATATAGTCAACAAAAGAGTCCAAAATGCAGTACTTGGATGCAATCTCAAAAACGACAGAATGAACTCTGTTCGTTTCCAAGGCAAACCATTCAATATCACGGCAATCCAAGCCTATGCCCCAAGCAGTAACACTGAAGAAGCTGAAGTTGAACGGTTCTATGAAGACCTACAAGACCTTTTAGATTTAACACACACAAAAACATGTCCTTTTCATTATAGGGGACTGGAATGCAAAAGTAGGAAGTCAAGAAACACCTGGGGTAACAGACAAATTTGGCCTTGGAATACAGAATGAAACAAGGCAAAGGCTAATAGAGTTTTGCCAAGAGAACACACTGGTCTTAGCAAACACCCTCTTCCAACAACACAAGAGAAGACTCTACATATGGACATCACCAGATGGTCAACATTGAAATCAGATTGATTATATTCTTTGCAGCCAAACATGGAGAAGCTCTATACAGTCAGCAAAAACAAGACTGGGAGCTAACTGTGGCTCAGATCATGAACTCCTTATTGCCAAATTCAGACTTAAATTGAAGAAAGTAGGGAAAACCACTAGACCATTCAGGTATGACCTAAATCAAATCCCTTATGACTATACAGTGGAAGTGGCAAATAGATTCAAGGGTCTAGATTTGATAGACAGAGTGCCTCATGAACTATGGACGGAGGTTCGTGACATTGTAAAGGAGACAGGGATCAAGACCATCCCCAAGAAAAAGAAATGCAAAAAGGCAAAATGGTTGTCTGAGGAGGCCTTACAAATAGCTGTGAAAAGAAGAGAAGTGAAAAGCAAAGGAGAAAAGGAAAGATATAAGCATCTGAATGCAGAGTTCCAAAGAATAGCAAGGAGAGATAAGAAAACTTTCCTCAGCGATCAATGCAAAGAAATAGAGGAAAACAACAGAATGGGAAAGCCTAGAGATCTCTTCAAGAAATTTAGAGATACCAAGGGAACATTTCATGCAAAGATGGGCTCGATAGAAGACAGAAATGGTATGGACCTAACAGAAGCAGAAGATATTAAGAAGAGGTGGCAAGAATATGCAGAAGAAGTGTACAAAAAAAGATCTTCACAACCAAAATAATCATGATGGTGTGAACACTCACCTAGAGTCAGACATCCTGGGATGTGAAGTCAAGTGGGCCTTAGAAAGCATCACTACAAACAAAGCTAGTGGAGGTGATGGAACTCCAGTTGAGCTCTTTCAAATCCTAAAAGATGATTTTGTGAAAGTGCTGCACTCAATATGCCAGCAAATTTGGAAAACTCAGCAGTGGCCACAAGACTGGAAAATGTCACTTTTCATTCCAATCCCAAATAAAAGCAATGCCAAAGAATGCTCAAACTACTGCACAATTGCACTCATCTCACATGCTAGTAAAGTAATGCTCAAAATTCTCCAAGCCAGGCTTCAGCAATACGTGAACCGTGAACTTCCAGATGTTCAAGCTGGTTTTAGAAAAGGCAGAGGAACCAGAGATCAAATTGCCAACATCCGCTGGATCATTGAAAAAGCAAGAGAGTTCCAGAAAAACATCTATTTCTGCTTCATTGACTATGCCAAAGCCTTTGACTGTATGGCTCACAATAAACTGTGGAAAATTCTGAAAGAGAAGGGAATACCAGACCACCTAACCTGCCTCTTGAGAAATCTGTATGCAGGTCAGGAAGCAACAGTTAGAACTGGACATGGAACAACAGACTGGTTCTAAATAGGAAAAGGAGTACATCAAGGCTGTATATTGTCACCCTGCTAATTTAACTTCTTTGCAGAGTACATCGTGAGAAACGCTGGGCTGGAAGAAGCACAAGCTGGAATCAAGATTGCCGGGAGAAATGTCAATAACCTCAGATATGCAGATGACACCACCCTTATGGCAGAAAATGAGGAAGAACTAAAGAACCTTTTGATGACAGCGAAAGAGGAGAGTGAAAAAGTTGGCCTAAAGCTCAACATTCAGAAAACGAAGATCACGGCATCTGGTCCCATCACTTCATGGCAAATAGATGGGGAAACAGTGGAAATAGTGTCAGACTTTATTTTTCTGAGCTCCAAAATCACTGCAGATGGTGATTGCAGCCATGAAATTAAAAGATGCTTACTCCTTGGAAGAAAAGTTATGACCAATCTAGATAGCATATTCAAAAGCAGAGACATTACTTTGCCAACAAAGTTCTGTCTAGTCAAGGGCTATGGTTTTTCCTGTGGTCATGTATGGATGTGAGAGTTGGACTGTGAAGAAAGCTGAGTGCCGAAGAACTGATGCTTTTGAACTGTGGTGTTGGAGAAGACTCTTGAGAGTCCCTTGGACTGCAAGGAGATCCAACCAGTCCATTCCGAAGGAGATCAGTCCTGAGTGTTCTTTGCAAGGACTGATGCTAAAGCTGAAACTCCAGTACTTCGGCCACCTTGTGCAAAGAGTTGACTCATTGGAAAAGACCCTGATGCTGGGAGGGATTGGGGGCAGGAGGAGAAGGGGACGACAGAGGATGAGATGGCTGGATGGCATCACCGACTCAATGGACGTGAGTCTGAGTGAACTCCGGGTGTTGGTGATGGACAGGGAGCCCTGGTGTGCTGCGATTCATGGGGTTGCAAAGAGTTGGACACGACTGAGTGACTGAACTGAACTGAATTACTTTACAATATTTATTGAGAGTCCATTAATTTTGAGGTGCTGAATGAGAGAGACACTATTCTTACAACTGACTGGGGAGAAAGAAAACCAAATACTCAGTAACAATACTGTGTATGATACTCTCATACACTTCGTGGAGGTCCCAATTTATATGACTGGTGGGAGGACAAACAGATACAGCCTTTTTAGAAAACTGTTTTGTAATTTCTAATAAAAAATTAAACCACCCTATGACCCTGCAATTCTACTGCTAGGTATGTGCTTTAGAAAAATGCAAACAAATGACCACAAAAAGACTTGAAGACAAATGCTCATATCCACTTGGTATTCATAACAGCAAAAACATGGAAAGCACCCAGATGCTTATCAGCACCCGGAGTAAACAAATTGTGGGAAACCCAAACATAGTCATACTACATGATGGTGAAAAAAGAATGACCTATGGGTACACAGAACAACATGGGTAAATGTCAACACTATATTGAGTCAAATAAGCCAGACATAAAACATTATATACAGTATGATTTCATGTATATGAACAGGCAAAAATAATTGATGAGTATAGAAGTCAGATAAAGGTTATCTCTGAGGGAGGGGATATACTGGGTAGGTGCAAGAGGAGAACTTCTAGGGTGCTGAAACTGGTATATATCTTGATAGAGATGTTGGTTACACAGGAATTTACATATATAAAAATTTATGCAGCTGCACACTTAAAATAGAGCATTTTATCCACTTTACTGTATGCATGCTGTCTCTCAGTTGAAAAGTAGAAGGTAAAAAGTTTTTTGGAAGATATCTTAGCAGTGTCCATCCAAATATAAATGTACATGTAATTACCCCAAGAAATCCCATTTCCAGCATTTTATCCTAGCACAGAAATACAAAGATTTAAGGGCAAAGGTCTTTACTGCAACCCTGGAACAGTGAAAACTGGATATAAACTAAAGCCCAACAATATTATAATGGTTAAATAAATGTGGACTATATATAATGTGAGATAATATGCAGCTAATAGAAAGAATGTTGCATCAATATGATTAATAATGTAAAGATATCTATAATATATCTTATGCTAGAAAGCAAATTGCAAAACAGTACATATAGTTTGATAAAATATGTCTAAAAAGAAAACTGTGTGTGTATTCATTTCCATATATATGTAGCTCAAAATGTCTGTAAGGATATACTTGTTTAGTCAATAAGTCGTGTCCAACTCTTTTATGACCCCTTAGACTGTAGCCCACCAGGCTCCTCTGTCCATGGAATTCTCCAGGCAAGAATACTGGAGTGGGTTGCCATGCCCTCCTCCAGGGGATCTTCCCAACCCAAGGATCAAACCCTCGTCTCCTGCATAGGCAGGTGGATTCTTTACCACTGGGCCATCTGGTAAGCCCTGGATATACCCTCCTGTCAATAGTGGTTTACCTGTGGGAAGAGTGATTGGTGGGGACTTTCACTTTTTATTGTATATAATTGTGGATTTTTAAAGGTATTTCTTATTTATTTCCTTATTTGGCTGCATTGGGTTTTAGTCACAGCAAACTGGGTCATCATTGTGACATGCAGGGCCTTTTGTTGTGTTGTGAGGGCTCCAGAGTGCATGGACTTAGTTGCTCTGAGGCATCTGGGAATCTTAGCTCCCTGACCAGGGATGGAACCCACATTCCCTGCATTGCAAGGTGGATTCCTAACCACTAAGGAATCCACCAAGGAAGTCCCACTTATGGATTGTTTTAATTTTTATGTAATTAAAGCATCTATACTTTTTGTAACTTAAAATTTTAATAATGATCAGAATATTTATAGTGCTTTTGAGTTTCCCTGGCTTAGCTGATGCCATTCACTCACTGAGATAGTAACAGTGGAGGTGATCAAATGGAGATTGCTGAGAAAGATGATAAATTCAGTCTTGGACATCTGATTTTGAGATGCCTGTGGATTCAGGTGGAGATGTCTAAAAAGAAATTAGATATGTGGTCTGGAGCAGAGGGGAGCAGTTAAGTATGGAAATAGAGGTTTGGGGCATATGGATGGTAATCAAAGTCACTATAGGAATCAGTGGCATTACTGAAGGATAGAATATAGAAGATAGAATAATGGAAGCAAGGAAGCCCAGACATGAGAAATACCAAGGGTCAGACAGAAATGGATCAGCCTGCAAAAGACATCCTGAAGGAATGGCTAGAGAGGTAGGAAGGAAACCAGAACTATGAGGTGTCATGCAAGGCAAGAAGGGAGAGGTTCACAGCAAGACAATCTAGTGACAATTTGCTGGGGAGAATGGAAATATGACAAGGGAGAAATGTCTCTTCTGGATTTAGGGACAAGGAAACTCTGGTGAGATCTTGGAGGATGAGTGTGTAGGGGCACAAATGTAGCTCTTTCACACCTAAGGAAACTTATTCAATATAGAATTTTTTCGTGGGAGTCAAACTATTAAAATGATTGCCAATACTCCCCTCCTGACTAGTTATTATTTTTCTTGTAAACATTTCACTAGTTCTTAGAGAATGATTTCATGGGAAGCGGCTCTGATGTACTTTTTCAGTTGCATGAGTCCACAATTAGTGGTAAATTGCTGGCAGCCATTTTGGTGAAAGATCAAGCCATAGTTAAAAAGGATGAGGCCAGTGGATGGGTTCTAAACTTACACTGATTGCTCAAAAATGTAGCTCTTCCATATGACCCAACAATTCCTTTACTAGGCATATACCACGAGAAAACTATAATTCAAAAAGATACATGCCTAAGGTGAGCTCAGGCAGGACAGAAACCTCCCGTGGAGCAGAAGCGCAAAAGCTTGCTTGATCTTGATTTTCAGCACGAATACAGACCATGAAAGTGGGGCCTCACACACACACAAAAAAAGCTACATGCACCTCAATGTTCATAACAGCACTATTTACAATAGCCAGTACATGAAAGTAACCTAAATGTTTATCAACAGAGGAATGGATAAAAAATATGTGGTACATATATACAATGAAATATTATTCAGCTATAAAAAAGGAATGAAATAAGGTCAGTTGTAGAAATGTGGATGGACCTAGAGAGTGTCATACAGAGTGAAGTAAATCAGAAAGAGAAAAACAGCTATCACATAATATATGTGAAACATAGAAAAATGGCATAGATAATCTCGTTTGCAAAGCAGAAATAGAGACACAGACCCAGGGAACAAAGGTATGGATACCAAGAGGGAAAAGAGAGTGAAAGGAACTGAAAGACTGGAATTGAAACATATACACTATCGATACTATGTAAGCTCCAGTCCATGGGGTCACAAGAGTCAGACATGACTTAGCGACTAAACCACCACTATAAAATACATAACTAATGAGGACATACTGTATAGCACGGGGAACTCTGCTTAATCCTCTGTGGTGACCTGAATGAGAAGGAAATCCAAAAGAGAGGATATATGTATATACATATGGATGATTCATTTTGCTATACAGCTGAAACTAATACAACATGGTGAAGCAACTATACTCCAATAAAAATTAATTTTTAAAAAACTATCGCTTCCAATAAATTATTTGCTATGTTTCAGGAGTTGGTGCTGGAGATAGGTGGAGGTCACTGGAAGGGATTGAGGCTGAAAATTTTTTTTTAATTAACTTATTTTGTATTGAAGGATAGTTGCTTTACAAAATTTTGTTGTTTTCTGCCAAAACTCAACATGAATAGGCCATAGGTATACATATATCCCCTCCCTTTTGAACTTCCCTCCCATCTCCCTCCCCATCCCACTCCTCTGGGTAAATACAGAGCCCCTGTTTGAGTTTCCTTAGCCATAGAGCAAATTTCTGTTGGCTATTTTACATATGGTAATGTAAGTTTCCATGTCACTCTTTCCATTCATCTCACCCTCTCCTCCGCTCTCCCCATGTCCACAAGTTTATTCTCTATGTCTGTTTCTCCACTGCTGCCCTGTAAGTAAATTCTTCAGTACCATTTTTTTAGATTCTGTATATATGAGTTAGAATATGATATTTATCTTTCTCTTTCTGACTCACTTCACTCTGTATAATAGGTTCTAGGGTCATCCACCTCATTAGAACTGACTCAGTGGTGTTTGTTTTTATGGCTGCATATGAAAGAGGAGAGTGAGAAAGTTGGCCTAAAGCTCAACATTCAGAAAACGAAGATCATGGCATCTGGTCCCATCACTTCATGGGAAATAGATGGGGAAACAGTGGAAACAGTATCAGACTTTATTTGGGGGGGCTCCAAAATCACTGCAGATGGTGACTGCAGCCATGAAATTAAAAGACGCTTACTCCTTGGAAGGAAAGTTATGACCAACCTAGATAGCATATTCAAAAGCAGAGCCATTACTTTGCCAACCAGGGTCCATCTAGTCAAGGCTATGGTTTTTCCAGTGGTTATGTATGAATGTGAGAGTTGGACTGTGAAGAAAGATGAGTGTTGAAGAATTGATGCTTTTGAACTGTGGTGTGGGAGAAGACTCTTGAGAGTCCCTTGGATTGCAAGGAGATCCAACCAGTCCATTCTAAAGATCAGTCCTGTGTGTTCTTTGGAAGGACTGATGCTAAAGCTGAAACTCCAACACTTTGGCCACCTGATGTGAAAAGTTGACTCATTGGAAAAGACTCTGATGCTGGGGGCGATTGGGGGCAGGAGAAGGGGACAACAGAGGATGAGATGGCTGGATGGCATCACCGACTCGATGGACGTGAGTTTGAGTGAACTCTGGGAGTTGGTGATGGACAGGGAGGCCTGGCGTGCTGCAATTCATGGGGTTGCAAAGAGTCGGACACGACTGAGTGACTGAACTGAACTGAACTGAACTGAATAGTCCATTGTGTATATGTACCACAACTTCTTTATCCATTCATCTGTTGATGGACATCTAAGTTGCTTCCATGTTCTAGCTATCGTAAATAGTGCTGCAATGAACAATGGGATACATGTGTCTCTTTCACTTTGGTTTCCTCAGGGTATATGCCTAGGAGTGGGATTGCTGGGTCATATGGTGGTTTTATTCCTAGTTTTTGAAGGAATCTCCATACTGTCTTCCATAGTATCAGTTGTATCAGTTTATATATCAGGCTGTATCAGTTTACATTCCCACCAACAGTGCAAGAGCATTCCCTTTTCTCCACACCCTCTCCAGCATTTATAGTTTGTAGGTTTTTGATGATGGCCATTCTGACTGGTGTGAGGTGATATCTCATTGTAGTTTTTTTTTTCTCTTCCAATCATTATTCTGTGATTTATTTGAATTTCATACAGATTATTAAAGATAGGCTTTGTTATAAGATCATGTTTTTAAAATTAATTTATTTATTTTAATTGGAGGCTAATTACTTTACAATATTGTGGTGGTTTTTGCCATATATTGACATGGCTGATTCATTGTAGTTTTGATTTTCATTTCTCTAATAATGAGTGATGTTGAGGATCTTTTCATGTGTTTGTTAGCCATCTGTAAGCCTTCTTTGGGGAAATGTCTGTTTAGGTCTTTCCCCCACTTTCTGATTGGGTTGTTTGTTTTTCTGGCATTGAGTTGCATGAGCTGCTTATATATTTTGGAAACTAATCCTTTGTCAGTTGTTTCATTTGTTATTCCTTTCTCCCATTCTGAGGGGTGTCTTTTCACCTTGCTTCAAGTTTTCTTTGCTGTGAAAAAATTTTTAAGTTTAATCAGGTCCCACTTATTTACTTCTGTTTTTATTTACATTACTCTAGGAGGTGGGTCACAGAGGATGTAGCTTTGATTTATGTCAACAGTGTTCTGCCTATGTTTTCCTCTAAGAATTTTATAGTTCCTAGTCTTACATTTCTTGCCCATCAGAACATGACCCAGTTTCCCCCTCAGTCAGTCTCTCACATCAGGAAGCTTCCATAAGCCTCTTATCCTTCTCCACCAGAGGGCAGACAGACTGAAAACAACAATCACAGAAAACTAACTTATCTGATCATGTGGACCTCAGCTTTGTCTAACTCAATGAAACTACAAGCCATGTCGTGTAGGGTCACCCAAGATGGACGGATCATGGTGGAGAGTTCTGACAAAACGTGGTCAACTGGAGAAGGGAATGGCAAACCACTTGCCTTGAGAACCCCATGAACAGTATGAAAAGGCAAAAAGATAGGACACTCAAAGCAGAACTCCCCAGGTCGGTAGATGCCCAACACGCTACTGGAGATCATTGGAGAAATAACTCCAGAAAGAATGAAGAGATGGAGCCAAAGCAAAAACAACACCAAGTTGTGGGTGTGATGGAAGCAAGGTCTGATGCTATAAAGAGCAATATTGCATAGGAACCTGGAATGTCAGGTCCATGAATCAAGGCAAATTGAAAGTGGTCAAACAGGAGATGGCAAGAGTGAACGTCGACATTTTAGGAATCAGCGAATTAAAATGGACTGGAATGGGTGAATTTAACTCAGATGACCATTACATCTACTACTGTGGGCAAGAATCCCTAAGAAGAATGGAGTAGCCCTCATAGCCAACAAAAGGGTCTGAAGTGCAGTACTTGGATGCAGTCTCAAAAATGACAGAATGATCTCTGTTCATTTCCAAGGCAAACCATTCAATATCACAGTAATACAAGCCTATGCCCCAACAGCAACACCGAAGAAGCTGAAGTTGAATGGTTCTGTGAAGACCTACAAGACCTTCTAGAATTAACACCCAAGAAAAGATGTCCTTTTCATTATAGGGGGCAGGAATGCCAAAGTAGGAAGTCAAGAAATACCTGGAGTAACAGGCAAATTTGGCCTTGGAATACAGAATGAAGCAGGGCAAAGGCTAATAGAGTTTTGCCAAGAGAACACGCTGGTCATAGCAAACACCCTCTTCCAACAACACAAGAGAAGATCTTACACATGGACATCACCAGGTGGGCAATACTGAAATCAGATTGATTATATTCTTTGCAGCCAAAGATGGAGAAGCTCTATACAGTCAGCAAAAACAAGACCGGGAGGTGACTGTGGCTCAGATCATGAACTCCTTATTGCCAAATTCAGACTTAAATTGAAGAAAGTAGGGAAAACCACTAGACCATTCAGGTATGACCTAAATCAAATCCCTTATGACTATACAGTGGAAGTGGCAAATAGATTCAAGGGACTAGATATGATAGATAGAGTGCCTGATGAACTATGGATGGAGGTTCGTGACATTGTACAGGAGACAGGGATCAAGACCATCCCCATGGAAAAGAAATGCAAAAAAGCAAAATGGCTATCTGGGGAGGCCTTACAAATAGCTGTGAAAAGAAGAGAAGCGAAAAGCAAAGGAGAAAAGGAAAGATACAAGGAAAGGAGAAAAGGAAAGATACTCTGAATGCAGAGTTCCAAAGAATAGCAAGGAGAAATAAAAAAGCCTTCCTCAGCAATCAATGCAAAGAAATAGAGGAAAACAACAAAATGGGAAAAATTAGATCTCTCTTCAAGAAAATTAGAGATACCAAGGGAATATTTCATGCAAAGATGGGCTCAATAAAGGACAGAAATGGTATGGACCTAACAGAAGCAGAAAATATTAAGAAGAGGTGGCAAGAATACACAGAGTTATATGAAAATAATCGTCATGACCCAGATAATCATAATGGTGTGGTCATTCACCTAGAGCCAGACATCCTGGAATGCAAAGTCAAGTAGGCCTTAGGAAGCATCACTATGAACAAAGCTAGTGGAGGTGATGGAATTCCGGTTGAGCTATTTCAAATCCTAAAGAATGATGTTGTGAAAGTGCTGCACTCAATATGCCAGCAAATTTGGAAAACTCAGCAGTGGCCACAGGACTGGAAAAGGCCAGTTTTCATTCCAATCCCAAAGAAAGGCAATGCCAAAGAATGCTTAAACAACCACACAATGCACTCATCTCACAAGCTAGCAAAATAATGCTCAAAATTCTCCAAGCCAGGCTTCAATAGTAGGTGAACCGTGAACTTCCAGATGGTCAAGCTGGGTTTAGAAAGGCAGAAGAACCAGAGAACAAATTGTCAACATCTGCTGGATCATCAAAAAAGCAAGGGAGTTCCAGAAAAACATCTACTTCTGCTTTATTGACTATGCTAAAGCCTTTGACTATGTGGATCAAAACAAACTGTGGAAAATTCTTCAAGAGACGGGAATACCAGACCACCTGACTGACCTCTTGAGAAATCTGTATGCGGGTCAAGAAGCAACAGTTAGAACTGGACATGGAACAACAAACTGGTTCCAAATCGTGAAAAGATTACGTCAAGGCTGTATATTGTCATCCTGCTTATTTAACTCTTATGCAGAGTACATCATGAGAAACGCTGGGCTGGAACAAGCACAAGCTGGAATCAAGATTGCCAGGAGAAATATCAATAACCTCAGATATGCAGATGACACCACCCTTATGGCAGAAAGCGAAGAACTAAAGAGCCTCTTTTTTTTAAATATAAATTTATTTATTTTAATTGGAGGTTAATTACTTTACAATATTGTATTGGTTTTGCCATATATCAACATGAATCCACCACGGGTATACACGTGTTCCCCATCCTGAACTCCCCTCCCTCCTCCCTCCCCATACCATCCCTCTGGGTCGTCTCAGTGCACCAGCCCCAAACATCCAGTATCATGCATTGAACCTGGACTGGCGATTTGATGAAAGTGAAAGAGGAAAGTGAAAAAGTTGGCTTAAAACTCAACATGATCTGAGAAAACTAAGATCATGGCATCTGGTCCCATCACTTCATGGCAAATAGATGGGGAAACAGTGGAAACACTGGCAGACTTTATTTTGGGGGCCTCCAAAATCACTGCAGATGTTGACTGCAGCCATGAAATTAAAAGATGGTTGCCCCTTGAAAGAAAAGTTATGACCAACCTAGACAGCATATTAAAAAGCAGAGACATTACTTTGCTAACAAAGTTCTGTGAGTCAAAGCTATGGTTTTTCCAGTAGTCATGTATGGATGTGAGATTTGGACTATAAAGAAAGCTGAGTGCTGAAGAATTGATGCTTTTGAACTGTGGTGTTGGAGAAGATTCTTGAGAATCCCTTGAACTGTAAGGAGATCCAACCAGTCCATCCTCAAGGAAATCAGTCCTGAATGTTCATTAGAAGGACTGATGTTGAAGCTGAAACTCCAGTACTTTGGCCTCCTGATGTGAAGAGCTGACTCATTTGAAAAAACCCTGATGCTGGGAAAGATTGAGGACAGGAGGAAAAGGGGATGACAGAGGATGAGATAGTTGGATGGCATCACCGACTCAATGGACATGAGTTTGCATAAGCTCCAGGTGTTGTTGATGGACAAGGAGGCCTGGTGTGCTGCAGTCCATGGGGTCAGGACACGACTGAGCAATTGAACTGACCAACTAACTGACTGACTCTTATGTTTAGGTCTTTAATCCATTTTGAGTTTATCTTTGTGTATGGGGTTAGGAAGTGTTCTAATTTCATTCTTTTACATGTAGCTGTCCAGTTTTCCCAGTGCCATTTATTGAAGAGGTTCTCTTTGCCCCATTGTATATTCCTGCCTCCTTTGTCAAAAATAAGGTGCCCAGAGGTGCATGGGTTTATTTCTGGGCTTTTTATCTTGTCCTGTTGGTCTATATTTCTGTTTTTGTGCCAGTACCATACTGTCTTGATGACTTTAGCTTTGTAGTATAATCTGAAATCAGGCAGGTTAATCCCTCCAGCTCCATTCTTCTTCCAACATAGTAAAGGCCATATATGATAAGTCTATAGCAAATATTATTCTCAATGGTGAAAAACGGAAAACATTCCCCTAAGATCAGGAGCAAGACAAGGATGTCCACTTTCCCCCTATTATTCAACATAGTTCTGGAAGTCCTAGCTATAGCAATCAGAGAAGAAAAAGAAATAAAAGGAATCCAAATCATAAGAGATTTTTTTAAAATATAGTATTAAAATCAGAAAGACTTGAACACATTTGCGTGGTGACGAGAAGTGGCTAGTAGAAGTATAGAGATTGAAATATTGAGAGGGAGAGATTGAAATATTGAGAGAATACAATTTAACCCAAAGAGCATTCGAGAGGATGGGATCCACAACCCAGATGGAAGGATTCCTCCTAGACAGAGATGGAGCATTCTATTATAATAAGAAGAAAGGATGGGAGTAGATGCAGGCAAATTATAGATTTGGTAACAGGAATCGAAGGGAATTCTCATCCAGTGGCTTCTATTTTATTTCTGAAGTACAAGGTGATGTAACCTGCTGAGAGTACAGAGAGAAGTGATAAAATCTAGAAGGTTTGAAATAGCTGCTATAGATAACAGGAGGAAGTGCTGAGTAAGGAGACAGAAGAATTTGTTGACCTCCTTCAAGAGCCACTTGAAGTCAAAGACCATGGTCTTGCATCACTGGGGGATGGGGAATGGTGTGGGTTCATCTCCTGGGAGTGAGGGCAGAGGTGAAGGGTCTACCCAATGTCAAAATCTCTGAGTAACTGGGTTAATTGATTCAAACAGCTGTTCAGTGGAAGAAACCTGCTAACATAATGACTTGGCACCACAAGAGCTCAGATCCTGATTACTGCCCTGGAGGAAGTATTTGCATTGAATTCCATCACCTGAGGCTTTATAGCCTGTTGAAGAAAAGACCTAACTAGCATTCTAGTCACAGTTCAAAAGCAGCTGCCGTTCTTATTCTCACCTTCATCTACAATTCTTCTTTAAATTGGAATGCCTCTTATTGCAGCATTATTTATGGTGACAGGGAGTTGGAAACAATCTGGTATTCATCACCCAGAGAGCGGAGCAGCAAAATGTGGTGGACACAACGTTTGGGAGTCATTTTCAGTGATTAGAAGCAAGGGATTAGATTTAAATAGAGCAGCATGTATAGAATTTGAAAATACTGATGGGTTAAAAAAAAAAGCAAGAAAGAATATGTACTGTAATACCATTTACAGAAATGAAAAAGACATTCATTGAAAATGATAATACACATTTTATAAGAATACGTACCAACAAAAATATAGTAAATTAATCAGAAGAGAATGGTGGCCAATGAAGGAGGAAGGAGTGTGTGAATGAGATGTAGGGATGTGCTGTGCTTAGTTGTTCAGTCATGTCTGACTGTTTGTGACCCCATGGACGGTAGCCTGCCAGTCCATGGGGGGCTACATGTAGTCCTCTGTCCATGGGGATTCTCTAGGCAAGAATACTGAAATGGGTTGCCATGCTCCCCTCCAGGGGATCTTCCCAACCCAGGGATCCCACATTGCAGGCAGATTTTTTACCAGCTGAGCCACATGGGAAGATCCAAAATGCGGGGATAAGCCAGACAAATAAAGTCAACAAGACAAGAGTGATGATAAATGTGTCATGAGATGTGTTTGATTAGCTCAATCTTCTGCACCTAAGGCACTAACGGCTGAGCCACTTCACTTTCACTTTTCACTTTCATGCATTGGAGAAGGAAATGGCAACCCACTCTAGTGTTCTTGCCTGGAGAATCCCAGGGACGGGGGAGCCTGATGGGCTGCTGTCTATGGGGTCGCACAGAGTCAGACACGACTGAAGTGACTTAGCAGCAGCAGCAGCAGCAGCAGCAAGGCACTAACTAAATACAGAGACCAAGAAATACATCGAAACACTTTCTAATCTCTTGAAGACTCTGTTTCAAGCAACACCTTTATCTCCAACACAGAATAATGGACACACACAGGATCAAAGCTGGGAGAGAGTATGCAGGTCATCTAGGATTGCCTCTCACCTCATCATCATCACTTATTTATGGAGGAAGAAACTGAGGCTCTGAGAAGAGAAAGGAGTTGGCCAAAGCTGCACTCTCACTTGTAAAGCTTAGACTAGACTCAGGTCTCCCAAGCCCTGTACTCCTTTCCCTGAACCCTGCATATCAGAGAATTCTCACTTGTTTTGTTGTTGTTGTCTGCATCTTAAATAAATTCATCTCCATCATATGGTTTCAGCTTTTTTTTTTTTTCTGAACCACACAGCATGTGTGATCTGACCAGGAACTGAATTCAATTCCCTGACCAGGAATTGAACCCCTGTCCCCTGCAATGGAAGCATGGAGTCTTAACCACTGGAAAGTGGAAGTGTTAGCCACTCAGTCGTGTCCAACTCTTTGTGACCCCCATGGACTATAGCCCACCAAGCTCCTCTGTCAGTGGGATTCTCCAGGCAAGAATACTGGAGTGGGTTGCCATTTCCTTCTCCAGGGGATCTTCCCGACCCAGGGATTGAACCTGGGTCTCCTGCATTATGGATAGACTCTTTACTGACTGAGCCACCAGGGAAGACCTTAACCACTGGGCCTCCAGGGAAATCACTCTGCTTATTTGTATTTTTTTTAATTTTTTAATTAAAAAATTTCTTTTAAAGATTTTTTGATGTGAACCATATTTAAAATCTTCATTGAATTTGTTGCAATACTGTTTCTTTATTTCATATTTTGGCTTTTTTGGTCTCTAGGCATGTGAGATCTTAGCTCCCTGACTAGGGACTGAACCCGCACCCCTGTATTGGAAGGCAAAGTCTTAACCATTGGACGACCACCAGGGATGTCCCCCCTCTGATTATATTTAAAATTTCAAAATAAAAGCAAGAAAAAGGTATACTGCCCTGCTTTGCTTACACAGAGGGAGAGTGGTTAAAGCCAGTGAAACTTAACCTGATTGCAAGGGTTCTCAACCATCTTTTTAAAAATCTATGGCATGCTTTTAAAAAAACACTTTTATTGAGATATGACACACTTTTGAATACTAGAATTTTTGGCAGCAAGCTTGAAGGGCTTTCGAAAGTTTACTAAACAAGTCAATAATAATAAAGTGATCCTGGGTCTTCCCTGATGGTCCAGTGGCTAAGAATCTGTGCTCCTAATGCAGGGGGCTCAGGTTCAATCCCTGGTCAGGGAATTAGACCCCACATGCCACAACTATGAATTCACATGCCTCAACTAAAGATCCCACCTACAATGAAGATGGAAGATTCTGCATGTTGCAAACATGACCTGGCACAGCCAAATAAATATTTAAAATAATAATAAGATAGTCTCTACTGCACTAAAACAATGCTTTACAGGGCCTAGAATAGCGTGGCTACATTTATTCTCATGTTTATCAACACACACCAATCCTGTGTCACGGTTTTAGTAGAAAAATTCACTATTCTGACCACTGTCACCTCTATGCCCATGAGGCACATGAATTTGCTGTCTTTCTGGACACTGGGGTGATGTTGTTCTGTGACATTCATTTGATGCTGTTTGATGTTGCCCTTTGCCTCTTCCTCCCTTGCAGGTTGAACTCCAATCTATTCTATATTCCATGGTCTACTCAGCACAATATTCTTTGTGATAGCCATCATCATATCATTTTGCATGTTTGGGCATAGTAAAAGTACTTCTCTTTCTTGACTCACCAGAGGGGTACAGGGCACACCTGCTGAGACCCACTGCCACAGGCTATAATGGAAAGCAGTAGAATGGAGTCATTATAGTATCAGAGAGGCTGGGGTTTAAATGCTAGACCTGTCACTATGTCACCAACCCTTGGCAAGATACTTAAGCTGTTTGATACAATCCAACAAAAAACCATGGGGCGTGCTATAGGCAAGGTTCTGCACTCAGTGCTTGAGTGTACAATAGCAAATAAAACAGATGAAAATCCTTGCCTTCCTGAACTGACATTCTAATAGTGGGGGATAGACAACAAACAATTAACATAATAAATAACTAAGTTATGTGATGTGTTAGAAGGTAGAAAGTGTCATGGACTAAATAAAAAGCTGGGAAGGGTACTTGGGCATTGGGTTGCTGGCAGGAGGGTGCAGGTTGTAGTATTAAATAGAGTGGTGAGGGTAAGTCTTATTGAGAAGGTGACATTTGGGCAAAGGGGTAAGGAAATTAACCATAGGGCTTCCTGTGGTAGACAGAGGTATTCCTGGCAAGATAAAGGAAAAGAGAGATGACAGTGGAGGGGGTGAGGAATGGTTGAATTCTGGATGTATTCTGAAGGTGTATCCATCATGATTTCATGACAGATAGGGTATGGTGATTGAGAAAAATAAGATGTCAAAATGACTCCAAGGTTTTTGGCCTGAACAACCAGAAGGATGGAAATCTTGTCTCCATCTGCTGAAAGGTATAGTTACGGCCTCCATCTGTGAAAGGCAGAGTTTGGAGCAGGTTTCATTCTTTCTTACTTGTTTATTGTGGGGAAAGATCAGAAACAGTGTTTTGGACACATGGAGATGTCTATTAGAAATCCTGGTGGAGGTGATATTGAGTAGGAACACAAATCTGAAGCTCGAGGGAGAAGTCTGGGAGTCGTGGCCATGAGACTACCCAAAAAGGGGGTGGAGATAGGGAAGAGCTTTAAGGACTGAGTCCAGAGGCCCCTCTGCGTCAGAGATAGGACATAGCCAGCAGAAACTAAGGATTAGTGAAGCTGGAGGAAAAGCAAGACAGTGAGGTGCCCTGAAAGCTAAGGAAGGAAACGTATTGAGGAGAGAGTGATCCACCGTCTTCAACGCTGCTGACGAGTCAAGGACGATTGTGACTGAGAATTGACCTGTGGATTGGGAATGTGAAGCTTATTGGTGACTTCACTGGAGCAGGTATTATAAATGGTGGAGACAAGAGCTTGGCTGGAGTAGCTCTAAGGAGAAATTGGAGATAGGGAGCAGAGACAACTCAATGGTGTTTGCTGTGACTGGAAAGAAAGAAATGGGTAGTAGATGGCAGATGATCCCTTAGCCCCTCCTCTGTGAAAAGAGATTGATAATATTGTCTATCTCCTAGCAGGGCTTCCCCAGTGGCTCAGTGGTAAAGAATCTGCCTGCAATGCAGGAGCCACAGGAGACGCTGGTTTGATCCCTGGGTCTGTAAGGTCCCCTGGAGGAGGACACAGCAACACACTCCAGTATTCTTGCCTGGAGAATCCCGTGGACAGAGGAGCCTGGAGAGCTGCAGTCCATGGGGGTCACAAAGAGTCGGACATGACTGAAGTGATTTAGCACACACACATTTCTGAACATTAAGGACAAAATTTAAAAAGATTCAATACAAATTTTTGAGTACTGTGATAGTACATGTAAGATGTCTATCACAGAATCAGCATTCAATAAAAGGTAGTTATTATATTGTTTATCCATCAAACCTTATAATATTAAAATAGAATTAAAAGCATATTCCAATACCTTTTAAAATAATACAGACTTTAGTGTCCTAAACCAACAAATGAGTCTTTGTGTGGGGAAGCAAACAAAAATCTTAGAATAAGTTTTGTTGTAATGCACATCAAACCACATCTCGCAAGATGACCTCCAAAGAACACATTGGCTGAGTTTTCATCACATTTGTGTTCCCTAGGATGTGGTAATTATATGTAACTACCAGAGGCCTGGGAAGAAAGCTTCTTTCAAAAACACAATCTTCTCTCAAAATGGAACAAGCATCTCCATTAGCGAGCATATTTCTTGAGTGTGACAAGGCCATAAAGTTGGCCTCCATTTTCCCTGTATATACATTATATTTTTCCTCTCTCAGCCCCTAATTGCCAAGTTAAATGTCACAGAAGTAAACTGACATCTGAGAATTTTCTCCTGTCCAAGCTAATACTCCTTCTAAAACCTTTTTAAGGTAGTGAACAAACAATATTACATAAGCTACAAGTTGTGAAGCCTGAGCAGACCCGAAGAAAATTTAGCTGTGAAATAAAATAAAACTTAAAATGAAGTTGAAGGACTTCCCTGGTGGTCCAGTGGTTAAGACTCTGCACTTCCACTGCAGGGGGCATGAATTTGATCCCTGGTCGAGGACTTAAGATCCCACATGCGTGTGCATGGTGCAACCAAAAAAAAAGTTAAGCTGACAAGTATGTATTAGTATACACAATAGTTAGCATGCCACATGCTAATTAGGCATAAGTGGTGAGCTATTAGCATGAGTGATTCAAATTAGTTATTCTTCTACACAGCCAAGCCTGATTACATCTTTCCTCTTTGCTAATTTTCCAGGCACTAATATTTCTATTAATGGTGAAGATGTTCTCCAAAACATTACATTCTATTCTATTGTGCTTGTTTACTTGTTAATTCCTTTCTGTTTCCATGAAAAGGTGTTCCTTTCTAAGAAACACATTTCCATCACCTCCTGAGAGATCTATCTCCAGCACCAAGGACCTGCTAATTAACTGATCTAATTACTTCCTCTCAGCCCGTAGCCTTTTCAACCTTTTGTAGTGTTCCAAAGTATTGACGACCCCTTCATGCTGAAATTTTGTCTCGCCTCAGCTTCCTTGGCACCATTCTGTCCTGGCTCTTTTCCCACAGGCATTCTCTCCTCAGTCTTCTCTTCTTGTGTTGTGAATTCTCTCTGAGAGAGAGAATTCGCTCTATGGCTTTTGTTAGCAACAATATGCTTATAGATTTCATGTCTGTATCTCTAGCCTAAACCTCTCCATTGAACTCCAGCCCTATATTTCCAAGTTTCATTGAAACAAACATCTCCACCTAAATGACTCCTAGACACCAAGTCAACATGTTCATGCCCCAGCTCATCTTCACCCCATCTCCCCAAATGAGAAATCTAAGAGTCATTCTTGTGTCTTGCCAATGTCTGGCCACCCACATTCAATTTTTTCCCTAGTTCTGAAATGCCTCTGGAGTCCTTACTTCCCTCTTTTTCTCCAGGTGAACCATGAACTTGATTCGGTGTCTCTGCGTCTTTTACATGAAGTCTCTCCTCCCCCTCCCAGCCCCACCAACTCTACTGGCTTCAACTGCATGCTATCCCTTCAACATAGCCATCCCTGAAAGTCCAATCATGTCTTACATTAAAGAGGAGAGCCTAAATTACTTCTATTTCTCAAGTGTATTTCTCATATTGTAGAAAATGCCATCTGTGTTCAACCTACAGTAGTATATGCAGGCTCCAAGCCAATTATGCTGCATTACTGAATATTTAGTGCAAGAAAGCTCTCGGGCTGCTGGGCTGCGATGTGCTTTGTTGTATTAACAGGGCCCAGATGGGCCCCTTTGGGTCCCTGGCTTGCTGGCCTGAGACCCCCTCCCTCTGCACTACTCTGGCAGTATTATGCAGATTATGAAAGATAGACTAATGACCAGATTTCATTCAGGGGACCACTGCCTTATTCTGTGCAGTGAAGATCTGTAAAAGGAAAATGCCCATTTTCTCACCCAAAGCAAAATGGAACCCCACGGTGAGCTGGAAAATGTCAGCCTGATTCCTGGTAGCGGCCTTTCCCAATGCCCTCCACTCAATCCATTTGGAGAGAATGGGTTTGATTGCAGTTTGCTCAGCTCATTGTCAAGGGGCATTCAGATTTGACAAAAGTGTATTTTAAGAATATCTCTGTCTCATTGTCACATTTCTCTTTCAAAAAAGAAATACTAGCATGATACAGTGTTTCTTAGATCTTTCCCTCATTTCTCTAGCCATAGCCCCTGTGCAGATCTTAACCATATTATTCCTGGGCAATTATCAGGTCTCTCCACCTCCCATGTTAGTCTACATGATTCCTTTTTCCAAAGCCATTCATTTATTTACCCAGTCTGCCTGTTGGTTCATCAGTCATTGAACAGGCATTCATTAAGTTATGCCCTGGCCACTGTGCGAGGCCCTGAAATAAGGGAAGGGAAGGAAGATATAAACTAAACCAGAGCCCAACAGAAGGTCCATGATTCAGTGCGGGAGAGAGACATCTCTGCCTGCAGAGACAACTTTCTCCTCTCTGTGTAATTAATTTTTTGTGATTCAACTCAACACTCAAATATCACAAGGAGAGGGGTTTGCTCCTCCTCTGCACTTCCCCCAGCACTTTGTTTACGTCTTCACTGGCAGTTCCTGTTGCAGTGGATTGGATATTTTCTTTTATCTCTGTGACCTTGAGAACAGGGATTATGAGCTTTAGATGAGTAGGGCTTAATGCATCAGAGATGGTTCAAATAACGCCAAAGGAAGTAGTACAAGAAGAGTTCAAGTTTTTTCCACACTGAGTTCCAAGCAGAGTGTCATCTTCTTTACTCTGAGTGCCCTCTTCTGCAGCTAGACAAACCTGCTTTCCAGTTCAATGAATAAGCATTGACTGTCCTGTCTCCAACTCCAAGGAATCCTGTTCCTAGCCCAGCTCCTGTTTGTAGCCTGGTGTTTCTCAAACTCAAATGTCCACCCAAATCAGTTAGATATCTTATGATAATGCAGACTCTCAGTCAGGAAGTCTGGAAGAGGGGCCTGCGATTTTGCATGTCTAACAAGCTCCCAGGTGAAACCCATGCTGCTGGTCCAAGGACCAGATTTTGAGTAGCAAAGACTCTAGCCAGCTTTCCCTATTCTTAGACTTGCTAGTTACTTAAATTGGGACCACTCCACATGGCTGTGTAGAAATGCCCAGCATCAGGCACCCAGCGGAGAAGGATAATGAGGGTTGAAAGCTAAACCGTGCTCATCAGACCCTGCATCCTGGCACTGGTCACATTTGTTGGCAGGAAGGGGTACCCTCCACCACTTTCCCCCTTTTTCTACTTCCCACATAGGCTCTGTAAGCTCCGTGTACTTCCAGGACTGCATCCATCAGAAAGGAACATCTTTTTTTCTAATTCACACAAAGCTGCCCTATGGTCTAGCAGCCTCGGGCATGAGTGACACCGCAGCCCACCTCATCTCACCCCTGTATCTTTTGCTCCTTTCTGACTGATCACTCAGGTTGCTGATTCTGTATACAGTTTTATTTTGCTCTACTTCTTTCATGGGTGCCCTGCATTTGTTGATAAGTGAAAAGTGACAAGACGTTAAAGAGCACTTTACTCTTCCTCATAGGACTTCGTCTCTAGCCCCGGATCCTTTTTTACTCACCTCAGACAAGGCACATAAATCTTCTGAGCCTGGGTCTCATCATCTATCAAATGAGGATTGGTAAGACCTAGTGTACTGGCTTCTATCAGTTATTGTGAGGATAAAAAGTGATAACCTAGAGGAAAGCCCTTTGTAAATTGTAAGGTTCTGTGCAAATGTTAAGGATTATTATGAAGGGGTTAGGTGGCATATCTTTAAATCCCTTTGTAATTCTCCTCAGCTCAGAAGCACAGTGCCTTGCACTGTGTTGGAGTCAGAGCCTACTACTGGTCGACCGGCTGACTCCAGAAGAACGCACTCTGCAGATTCTAAAAAGCCCAGCAACCTTGGCGCATGCGCTGTGGGCCAACTTTGGAAGGCGCTGTAACTGAAGTCCATCAACTTGCAGAGTCAGCAGGAAGATAACATCTTTCATGCAATCACAATGGTTTCACAAGAATTAGTCAATACAGAAACACCAAAATAAAGACACCAAATTCCAAAAAGTTGCTTTTAAAGGTAATCATTCAGCGATCTTTTTTTTTTCAGATATGGAAGGTTGACTCACTTGTTTATATGTTAAAAAGAATCCCTTATTTTGATTTCTGAATACTTTCTCTCCTAGTAGTCAACTTATTATGGAATAAAACATTTTGATAATTGCTTTTTAATATGATGAAAGGTTGGAACCTTTTCCAATGACAAGGAAATGAGAGAATATAATGGAATGATGTCTTGTAATTTTTATAACTTCCAAATAGCAACGAGAGAGTCGTTCATTTATTCACTGAAGTTTCCTTCCAGAATCACAGAATTACTCCTACACAGCAATTAGAAGGGGGAGATGAATGTTTAAACGTTAGCTGTAACTTGTCTTTCTAGGGAGGAGGGGACTAGGTTTAAGCTGTTGGCAATGGGAAAAGTTAATTAACAAATAGAAAATCTTAGTTATTACTGCCCTATGTTCTGAGAAGGTTTTCCAAATTGAGAAGTTAAATAAACCATCACTGTAATTTTCAATGGTTTTCTTTTTAAAAAGGAGCTCAAGGTAAATAACCTAAATGATCATATTTTCAGTGTTAATATTTGTTTTAAAAACATGATTCTTTGGAGGAAGGTTTCTTATCTATCACTTGTCAAAGTCCATGACTGGGTGGCTCAGTGGGAGGAGCACAGAGCCAACAATTCCACATGTTCAGAACCTTGTAGACCCCTCAACTCCCCTTCCCTCCTTCTCAAGGTCACAGCCAAACCTGCCACTGTGGGTCACCAGTCACAAAGGGCAATGGCTAAGAGAGTGGGAGGGTTTCAAACAGCCATTCTCACTCCTGGAGAAACAGAATTGATGACTTACTCTTGGGGCCATGTTTTCTTTAGACAGAGAGAGATTTGTAGCCCCTTGTGTATCATTTCCTTGACTGCCAAGAAGGCCAGTTACTGTAACTTTAGTTCTACAGTAACTAAAGGTAACTTTCTACCTTTAAGTCCCAGTCCATTCCTGTTCCTCCTTTCCTGATGGAGTTGCTGATTTTTCTTCCTATCTTTCCTTAATTTATTTATTTTTAGCCACACCATGTGTCTTGTGGGATCTTACTTCCCTGACCAGGGATCAAACTTGTGTGCATTGGCAGCATGGAGTGTTAACCATTGGACCACCAGAGACGTCCCCTTATCTTTCCTTTAGCTTACTTGGGAATATGTTCTCTCTCTGTCTCTGTCTCTCTGTGTCTTTCTCTCTCTCTTTAAATCTTTAAATTAAGCCTCTTTAAATCTTCTTTAGAAGTTGGTGGCTGTTAGATTTAAGGACAGCTGACTCACTTAACAGCATATCCCAGTGGGCAAAGGTTACTTCATCTTTTACCTTGAATCTTTATTTTTTTTTGACACTTCTCTTCTTTGTCTCTCCTTGACATTTGTTTTCTCACCTATGTACTTTACTGGTTAGTGCTGAGAAAAGAATAACAAAAAATTAATGAGAAAGGACGTGTGTGTTAGTATCCCGTGTCTTTGAGTTCTTCTAAGAGGGTTACTGTTTTGCTGAAAGTTGTGTACTTCTGTCAAGAGTGAAAAAGCAGAAAATGGGATTTTTGAAGATGGATTTTTATTTCTTACTGCTTTAAACCAAGAGACTAATTACTACCACAAAAGTTGCTCACTTTCTGTTCTCTTCAGCAATGTTCTAACTTTATATTTGTCCTAATGTAAATATATATGACTTTCAAGCCATATCAAGTCCTTTTGGGAAAAAGATGGAGTATAGATAAAATAGGGTGTCTTTTTTTTTTTTTTTGCCTTGCCAGCTGTTTTAATATTTTATATGCTGTGGTTTGTCTTTGGTATTCATTCACTCCTCACTCATCAGTCATTCATTCATTCAATGAACACTTTGTGCCAGGTCCTTTGCCAGGCCCTGAGGACACAAAGATAAACAGGACAAAGATTAAAAATTCCCTGTCTTCAAGAAACTAGGTATAAGAAACAAAACTGCTCTCATAGAGCTTACACATTAGTGAGCAATGCAGACATGTTCACAAAAAACTACAATATAACACAGAATTTATGTGCTATGAAGCGTACAAGTAAACTTGATAGCATAGAGGATGCAGTGACTAATTTTAACTTGAGGAGGATGAGGAAGGCTTCATGGAGGAGGTGACTTTTAAGTAGATCCTTGAAAGGTGAATTGATTTCTGTGGGCCAAGGTGTACAAGAAAGGTATTCCAGGCTGAGGGAACAACCTATGAGAAATCTCAGAGGTATGGAAGAACTTTCTGGGATTCATATTGTTAGGTGGGGGGAGGATGGTGACAGAGGACCCTGGAAAGGAAGCGGGAGCACTCAGAATGACCACTCAGCACTCCTGGGCCTTCTCAACCTGCTCCCAACCTTCTTTTCATTCTGCTCTCAACCTTGTGTCCCATTTTCCACCCCACTTCTGCTGATGGGAGTATAGTGAGTATAGTGACTACGCTAGTTTCCCTAGCTTAAGTCACAGTTCTCACAAGTTGCACTGGTGCTTCTGCCTCTTCCTACTCTTGGAAGCTTTGGGTAATTCCCTGTCTTAGCCTCCAGCCCTTGGGATCCAAATCCAACCACCTTTGTCCTGGTTAATTCCCCTCTCCCAGGCCAAACTTCCCTATACTCAAAAGGAGGGCCAGAGAGCAATGTGATCAGATAGGAAGTCAGCTAACAGCATGGGGCTGTGAGCTGATGACTAGTTTCCTAGCAGCCTAGCTAGATGCTGGGATGGGGGAGGGGGTGGGTGGAGAGTTCTTGCACCAAAGATCACCCTGAGAGGTAGAATAAGATTGCAATTCATTTGATATTTTAGGAAACTGAGTTTTGAAACCTCAAGATTCTAGATTTACATAAGGACAAATATCACACCAGCGTGGCACCAGTGAGTGGTGCATGGAAAAGAAAAAAAGAAATTACGGGTGATTGAGAGGAAGTCAAGATGGCCTTATTTTCACCTGAAATATAGTTATTTTCCTGGGTTTTTCAATGATATTTGGGGTGGGAGAAAGTTTGGAGAAACATTATTGATATCTTCAGGCATTTCCATGTAATAGTTTGTATTTATCCATTGTTGTTTTTCTTCACTTTCTTTTCTTTTTTTCCAGGTTAGCAGAGTGAACTGTAGTGTGGGTTTAGGTAAGGAAATCTGCATTTGAATTCAGGCTCTGCCACATATTAGATGTGTGACCTCAATCAAGCCATTTAATCTCTTAGAGCCTTAACTTCTTATTCTATAATATGGAAGTAACAAGTAGTACTTATTTTATAGGGATGTTGTAAATAAGGTAATAAATTAAATAAGGAAATGTATATAAGGCATTCAGCACCAGTGCCTGACAGATAGTAAGTATTCAGTAAGTATTTATTTTTACTGTTGCTATTGTCATCATTATCCTTGGGTAAGAAGAGTTGGGCTATAGCTTGCAAGGACTGGGTCTGGTCTTCATTGGAAGAAGGAAATAGTCTTCATTGTATCAGGAAAGATGAGAGGGCATGTACAGATGAAGGCAGAATTATGGATTTGGTGACGAGACAATTCATTCATTCAGTGAACACACACCAGGCACTGTTCTGGGCTCTATCTCAGGATAATGTGAAATAGACAAAGTCCCTCCTTTCCTGTCATGGAGTTTTTGTTCTAAGGGAGAAGACATATAACGAAGAATTAAAAGCACAGAATATGTAACAGAATTTCAGAAAAAAATAACTGTTAGGAGGAAGCATAAAATAGGTTAAGAGGTCACTGTGTGGTTGTGTGTATGGGGGAATTGAAGTAGCTATTTTTCCAAGTTAACCCAAAAAAAATGTCCTTTGTGAGGAGAAGAGACCTAAAAGAATGTGAGAAAGTTTCAGAGAAATGGAACAATGAGCAAAAAAACCCTGGGGGAGAAATATGCTAGTAGCACTGATGAAAAAGATAGGAGTCAGAGCTGGAAAGGTGGGCATGGGAAGTTTATGATCACCTTTACAGGCTTTGGATTACATTCTAATAGCAATGAGAAGCCTTTTCTTTGATAAAGGATCAGTCTGGCTGGTCTGTAGGTAATAGATTGTAGAAGAGCAAGAGAAGAAGCAGGGAAACTAGGCAGGAGGTAGGGGAGATATGATCGTACCTTGGACTGGGATGATGCTGTGGAAAGTGAGAAGGAGGTTGATTGGCTATGACTTGGATAGGAGAGTTGAGTGGCCTTGTTGATGGATTGGGGTGAAAGCAAGAGAGTAACCCAGGATGATTCTTCAGCTTTGGGGCTGAACAAATGGATAAATGGTGATACTATTAACTAAGATGAGAAGACTAGGAGAAGAATAGATTTTAGTAGAAAAATCTAGAGTTTTTTTTTAACATTAAATTCAAGCTCTATATTAGACAACCAAGTGGAAATGAAGAGACAGCAGTCAGAGAGATGACTCTGGAGCCCAAGGGAGAAGTCATGACTGGAGACAGTAATTTGGAAGTCATCAACTGATGGCTGGCACTTGAAGCTATGGGCATTGATACAACAACATTAGACAGAGAAGAAAAAGAGTCTGAGGAATGACCTCTGGAGTACTCCAAAACTTAGAAGTTGAAAGGATGTGGAAGAACTAGCAAGAGAGGCTGAAATGAAGTGGTTACCAAGATAGGAAGAAAACCAGAAGTGTGTGGTTTCCAGAAAGTCAAGTATATCAGGAGGGAGGGAGCCATTGGGCCAAAAGCGTCTGTGATGCTAAGATGAGGGCTGAGAAGTGAGCTATTAAGTCACATGAAGGTCATTGATGAGATTATTAAGAGAAATTTTGGTGGACCAGTGGAGATGAAATCCTGATTTAAGTGA
This sequence comes from Oryx dammah, assembly GCF_014754425.2. Lineage (NCBI taxonomy): Eukaryota > Metazoa > Chordata > Mammalia > Artiodactyla > Bovidae > Oryx > Oryx dammah. The sequence continues at coordinate 40,556,454 of NW_024070207.1, forward strand.
ATTCAAGAGAGAATGGGAGGAAAGTAATGGAAGACAGTGAAATTCTATAACTTTTGAGTTTTGGTGTAAAGAGGAGAAGAGAAAAAGAGTGACAGCTTGAAGGATATGTGACTTTTCTGTGATGAATGATACAACACATTTTTGTATGCTGATGGTAATAATCCAGTACAAGAAGAATATTGATGATGCAGAGGGTGGGGGCATATATATGGAGCTGTATTCTCCAGTAGACAAGGGAGGGTGGCATCCAGTGTACAGGTAGAGAGCTTGGCCTCTTGTTTATGTGTAACTTAATCACAAGGGTAGAGGTAGGTAAGTTGGTAGATTTGGTGGTAGAAACATATAAAACTTTTTATCATATCCATTTTCTCATGAAATAAACAGAAAAGTTATCTTTCGAGAAGTGAAAAGAGTTTTGGAGGTTGAAGAGGAGAAGCTGTGAAATAATCATCTGGGAGAGTAGAAGAATGGCTTGACTAGAGACATGTATACAATAAGACAGACAGCCAGAACTAAGGGCCCACTGGAGGTCTTGGCAAAAATATTAAATGAGATAAGTTAATATGGTTGCATGCTTTTCTCCAGACAGCTTTAGCTGCTCAGGAGCCAGCTCAGAATAGGTGGAAAATTGGGTTTAACCACCACTGAGGTTTTGACAGGCAAGAATGATGGTGGGAGGAAGGCATCAGTCCTTTGAGGATATATGCAAGGGGGTAATCATAGTATTGGATTGCAGAGTCTAAGCTGGAAAGTGAAGCCATGAGAGTTTCAATTGGTTGGTGAAAAAGTGGTAGGGTTAATGGATTGGAGGTCTAGATAAGAGTCAAAGAATGGTTGGCATAGGGGCTCTAGAAAAAGTAAGCTGGAAGGGTTGGAGGTGGCAATCAGAGAGATGCTTCTAAGTCAAAATTTTGCAGGTGGTGAATATTTGGATAATGACAAAAGTCAAATGACAAAAGGCTGAAGTGGAATGGAGGGAAAGATCACAAAAAGAGAAAGGAAGTCATGGATCTGAGCAGCAGCTAGAGGGTTGGAGGGATCCTATACTTAGATCCTATACTGAAATCACCAAGAATATCAAGAGTTTGGGCCGAGAAGATGGTAATTCAGGTACTGAAGTATTCAGTGAAAGACTAGGTATTCCAAGGGGTGGGTAATGATTGATAACTGCAAGAAGGAGGGGATTCTTTTTTTTTTTTTTTAGGAGGGGATTCTTGTATGGGGGTTTCTATTATCTCAGTGAAATATAAAGTGAGGTTATCTGTTGAGAATGAGGAGTATAGCAGGTTTGACGAGAGAGGAAAGATGTGAAATCAATATTTTGAAGAGTGATAAAAATGAATTTATCAGGAAAATGTACCAGGACTGCCTAGTGGTATTAATTGCCTTTTGATACTGGGCTTCCCTGATAGGTCAGTTAGTAGAGAATCTGCCTGCAATGCAGGAGACTCCAGTTCGATTCCTAGGTCAGGAAGATCTGCTGGAGAAGGGATAGGCTACCCACTCCAGTATTCTTGGGCTTCCCTTGTGGCTCAGCTGGTAAAGAATCCACCTGCAATGCAGGAGACCTGGGTTTGATCCCTAGGTTAGGAAGATTCCATGGAGAAGGGAAAGGCTACCCGCTCCAGTAATCTGGCCTGGGGAATTCCATGGACTGTATAGTCTGTGGGGTCCCAAAGAGTTGGATATGACTGAGCGACTTGCACTGCTTTCACTGGTGATCGTGAACTGAAAGTGAAGGCAGGTCTCCCACTTCTGTGATTATCTCCAGAAACATTTAGTGGCTCCGGTGCTGCATTCAATCAGAGTTGAATTTTTGACAGGTAAATACTATTGGGGAGGAGACAGGGAGAAAAGGTAGAGGGATAGAGAAACCAGAGAGTTGAAAAGAAGTGATTATAATAGTGGTTCATGGAACCTAAGCTGGACAAGGAGCTGGGAGGAGTAAAGAACTGAGAGAAAGTGATGGCACGATAGAGTGGAGAGCTCAGTGAAGTTACAGAATTTAGGCATGTCTGAATCCTAGCTTTGATTCAAACCTGAATGACTCTACCCCACCACACACACACACTGTTAAATGAGCCAAATCCTTGGACCTATCCAGACAATTGGATCCATTATGTTGCAATTGATTTTAAGACATTTGTACAATGGTTGATATAGTGGAATATTTTTAATTCATTGAATAGTTATATAGCTGTTGACTTTAGCTATATAATCACAAGTACTAAAGACCCAGAGACCTTCTGGAATCTACTGAGGAATGGTTGAATCCGTTCAGGTTTTGCAAATATTGTTCCCTAAGTTCCCACCAAACTTTAGGACATGCACAAAATTTGGCTCTGAATCCTTGCACAGGTTTGCTACCAAAATTGTGTGAGTTAACTCCCTGCTTGGCAGTACACTTTGTGGAGTTAGAAGTTCTTCTAGGATCTGGGCTAAAGAGCTTTTGATTGAGATCACTCTGGGTCCAAATGCATTCTTGGATGACTTCAAAGTTGAGACCAAAGACATAAGAATATTCTCTCTCTCTCTCCCTTCTACCCTTCTTTCCTTTCTTTTTCCTATCTTCTTCCTTAGAGTGTGAGTCCTCCATCATCGTGGGGACTTCTTGACTCCCCAGCCAGAGGTAAGGGCACCCTTTGCCTTCTACTTTGTCCCAGAATTTTAATCCTTGTAAAGGAAATGCAAGGAAATCCTTGTAAAGGAAATCTGTAAATTCCTTTTGTGATTCCTCTCAAGAGGCCCAGTGGTCACCGTAGAGATAGGAATCCTTATGTTCTAGCTTATCAGCTCAGAGTTTCTGATGTGCCTTTGCGGTTAAGTTCCTACCATTACTCTTGCTTCACTTTTAAAAAATGATCAAAATACCAAGAGATTCTTTTTAAGCCAGTTCACTATACTGTATGTTAGAAACCTCATCGGTGAGAAAGTCCTCATAAGGAAAGTAGTGCGACGTGAGTTAACACATGAACTTTGCAAGTAGAATGAACCAGGCTCTGCCACTTCCTTAGGTGTGACCTTTGGTAAGCACCTCACCTCTCCAAGTTTCAGTTTTCTCATCTGTACCATAGGGCTCATGACCAGTGCAAAGATTAAAAGAAACAACGACACACAAAATTACAGAGCATAATGTCAGGCACACTGGAATTGCTCTACAAATGGTTTTCATCATTATCATGGCACTCTATACAATGCAAGTACTATAAGAGCAGGCTTTTTTTTTTTTCTGTTTTGTTCACCGCTGTATCTCTAGTGCCTGGAATACAGTTTGGTGTATAGTAGACACACATTAATTATGTATTGAGTGAATGAGTAATATGTGTATTATACTGTCTTTGGTAATTGCCACAGTATTAGGTACATGTAAATGTCTATTAATAGCAAGAATCTTAAAATAGTATAGCCATTAAAAACCTGAGAGATCAAAACCAACATTTTTATCTTACAGATGAGGAGACTGAGGTTCAGAGAGATTGAGTGAGTTGTCCAAAGTCATGGAATCAGTTAGAGGCAGTGTGGGTGGTTAACAGCTCAGACTTCAAAGTCAAACCACATAAGTTCAAATACCTACTCCCAATTACAAGCTGTCTGATTTGGGCAAGTTACTTTACCTCTCTGTACCTCAGTTTTCTCATGTGTAAAGAGAGGATAATGAGTAAAATCCCCAACACATAGAGTTTTTATCAGCATTAGACAAGTTAATATATATGCTTGTGTGTGGGTGTGCTTAGTCACTCAGATGTGTCCTACTCTTTCTGACCTCATTGAATGTAGCCCCCCGGCTCCTCTGTCCATGGGATTCTGCAGGCAAGAAGACTGGAGTAGGTAACCATCCCCTTCTCTGAGGGATCTTCTCGACCCAAGGATCAAACCCAGGTCTCCTGCATTGCAGGTGGATTCTTTACTGTCTGAGCCACCAGGGAAGCCCATAGATATGCCTCAGTTCAGTTCAGTTTAGTCGCTCAGTCGTGTCCGACTATTTGCGACCCTGTGAATTGCAGCACGCCAGGCCTCCCTGTCCATCACCAACTCCCAGAGTTCACTCAAACCCACATCTACCGAGTCGGTGATGCCATCCAGCCATCTCATCCTCTGTGGTCCCCTTCTCCTCCTGCCCCCAATCCCTCCCAGCATCAGAGTCTTCTCCAATGAGTCAACTCTTCGCATGAGGCGGCCAAAGTATTGGAGTTTCAGCTTTAGCATCAGTCCTTCCAAAGAACACACAGGACTGATTTCCTTTAGAATGGACTGGTTGGATCTCCTTGCAGTCCAAGGGACTCTCAAGAGTCTTCTCCAACACCACACTTCAAAAGCATCAATTCTTCGGCACTCAGCTTTCTTCACAGTCCAACTCTCACATCCATACATGACCACTGGAAAAACCATAGCCTTGATGAGATGGACCTTTGTTGGCATAATAATGTCTCTGATTTGAATATGCTGTCTAGGTTGGTCATAACTTTCCTCCCAAGGAGTAAGCGTCTTTTAATTTCATGGCTGCAATCACCATCTGCAGTGATTTTGGAGCCCCAAAATATAAAGTCTGACACTGTTTCCACTCCCATCTATTTGCCATGAAGTGATGGGACCAGACGCCATGATCTTCGTTTTCTGAATGTTGAGCTTTAAGCCAACTTTTTCACTCTCCTCTTTCACTTTCATCAAGAGGCTTTTTAGTTCCTCTTCACTTTCTGCCATAAGGGTGGTGTCATCTACATATCTGAGGTTATTGATATTTCTCCCGGCAATCTTGATTCCAGCTTGTGCTTCTTCCAGCCCAGCATTTCCCATGATGTACTCTGCATAGAAGTTAAATAAGCAGGGTGACAATATACAGCCTTCATGTACTCCTTTTCCTATTTAGAACCAGTCTGTTGTTCCATGTCCAGTTCTAACTGTTGCTTCCTGACCTGCATATAGGTTTCTCAAGAGGCAGGTCAGGTGGTCTGGTATTCCCATCTCTTTCAGAATTTTCCACAGTTTATTGTGATCCACACAGTCAAAGGCTTTGGCATAGTCAATGAAGCAGAAATAGATGTTTTTCTGGAACTCTCTTGCTTTTTCAATGATCCAGCAGATGTTGGCAATTTGATCTCTGGTTCCTCTGCCTTTTCTAAAACCAGCTTGAACATCTGGAAGTTCACAGTTCATGTACTGCTGAAGCCTGGCTTGGAGAATTCTGAGCATTACTTTACTAGCATGTGAGATGAGTGCAATTGTGCAGTACTTTGAGAATTCTTTGGCATTGCCTTTCTTTGGGATTGGAATGAAAACTGACCTTTTCCAGTCCTGTGGCCACTGCTGAGTTTTCCAAATTTGCTGGTATATTGAGTGCAACACTTTCACAGCATCATCTTTCAGGATTTGAAATAGCTCAACTGGAATTTCATCACCTCCACTAGCTTTGTTCGTAGTGATGCTTTCTAAGGCCCACTTGACTTCACATCCCAGGATGTCTGGCTCTAGGTGAGTGATCACATCATCGTGATTATCTTGGTCATGAAGATCTTTTTGTACAGTTCTTCTGTGTATTGTTGCCACCTCTTCTTAATATCTTCTGCTTCTGTTAGGTCCATACTATTTCTGTCCTTTATTGAGCCCATCTTTGCATGAAATGTTCCCTTGGTATCTCTAATTTTCTTAAGAGATCTCTAGTCTTTCCCATTCTGTTGTTTTCCTCTATTTCTTTGCCTTGATCGCTGAGGAAGGCTTTCTTATCTCTCCTTGCTATTCTTTGGAACTCTGCATTCAGATGCTTATATCTTTCCTTTTCTCCTTTGCTTTTTGCCTCTCTTCTTTTCACAACTATTTGTAAGGCCTCCCCTAGCTCCCCAGTAGAGCTTGAAGTCTTCCTCCTTTCAGTCCACGGAATTTCTTAACACATTGGTTGATTGAGTTAGGTATTTCTCTGCTGGAATGAATTTCTTCAGGGTTCTAGAAAGTATATAATTGCTTCTGTGAAAGGCAAAGCAGATTAGCCTGCCTCAGAGCTTCATCCTGTCTGGGGGCTTTTCACGGTAACATTTAGATTGCAAATGCAACTTGGTTTACCTTGTCATCTGGAATGGGAGTATGTCATTTTCTTGGTGCTGAAAGTGTGTCTTGTACAAACGTTATTCAGGGTCTTCATCATCTTTTAATTCCTAGTGTCTGGCACATATTCAAGTTTGGTTAAATATTAGGTATATGTTGAAGCAATGTACCCTCCTTTAGACCTGTTGTCATATGATCATGCAGAAATAGCAGGAGTAAATATTTTGGGCTTGAGTGCCACACAGTCTCTGCCATAACTACTCAACTTTGCTGCTAAAGCAGCCAGAGACAGACAAACTGGTGTCTCCGTGTTCTCATAAAACATTTGCAAAAACAAGTGACTGGTTTTGGGCCGTGTTTTGCCAGCTCCTGGTTTCTAGAGTAGCAAGAGATTTAGAGACAGAAATGGATAAAAGTGATGAATCTGTTACAAGCATGTACTCAAATAAAATTTAAGCATTTAATTTTCATTAAACAAATGAACAGAGGTTTAAACCATAAGCAAATTCATTTGAATTCTAAGCTTTTCTATGGGATGTTGTCTGGACCTGTTTTATCCATCTTGGTAAGTGAACCAACTAGCAAAGACCAAAATAAAATTAACAAGGTACAAATTAGTATGGGGGCCGTTAGTGAACTTGAGCAAACTCTGGGAGATAGTGGAGGACAGGGAAGCCTAGTGTGCTGCAGTCCTTGGGGTCACAAAGGGTCAGACACAATTTAGTGACTAAACAACAACATGAGTACAGTGATTCAAAGTTGGGGTTTCTATTCTTTGGGGTTCTTATGCTTGATTCTTTTTGAGAGCCAGTAGTTGTCGACCATATGACTTAGAGCATGGTTGGTCAGGGGCTCAGAGGGATAGTAAAGCATGACTGGGGAGTCCTGTTCATCCTCTGCCTCTTACTTCGACTCCAAAACTTGCACAACAAAGTCTCTACTCTAGCTTTTTTAAATGTGGCCAATAACAATAGGGAGAGGGAACTTATTCTTCATTCATTTGGCAACCTGCTGCTGCTGCTGCTGCTAAGTCGCTTCAGTCGTGTCCGACTCCGTGCGACCCCATAGACGGCAGCCCACCAGGCTCTTCCGTCCCTGGGATTCTCCAGGCAAGAACACTGGAGTGGGTTGCCGTTTCCTTCTCCAATGCATGAAGGTGAAAAGAGAAAGTGAAGTCACTCAGTCATGTCTGACTCCTGGTGACCCCATGGACTGCAGCCTACCAGGCTCCTCCGTCCATGGGATTTTCCAGGCAAGAGTACTGGAGTGGGGTGCCATTGCCTTCTCCGATTTGACAACCTACTGAACATCTATTCTATGACAATGATTATGAGAATCTACAGAAGGAAGCTAAAAAGATGAAAAGATACATGATTCCAGCCTTTACAGTGCTCCCAAGCCGGTGGGGGAGACAGAACAGCCAATAAGCAATAACACTTGAACTAGAGTGTGATATTGTTAGTGTCATTGGAAAGCATTGACTTGACTACTCCTAGAGTTTTAAAATCATATAGTATGTTATTTGGATACTAAAGATTTACATGGGACTTTGGGGACGTTCAGACTCAGTAGTTAGTATAAGCAAAATCGATTGCTATTATAACACTTAATTTTATACGCATATGGATGAACTTTCAATCAAATCTCATCCCTAGAAACAATACACTCAGAAAAGAAAGAATTTTTCTCATTTGGTTAATTTTTTAAGTAATCATTAAAAAAATCCCAATTTGTTTGACATCAGTTTGGAAGGATAACAAACCAAAACAGACCTGAAGAGAGACAGAGTCCTTCACTGTCTCATGATCAATACTAGACTGCACAGAACAGGGTGCAGAAAATGAGGAAGAAATGCCCCTCATTATAAATATGTCATGACTAAATCCTATCTGACATATTTGGCATTGGAGAATAATTGGAAATTCTATTTATGGTCCTATTTACACTTCTATTGTCAAAATTAATGATTCACTATAAGTGAGAAGTTTTGCCTATATTCATCACCATCAGTGCCTGTGACTAAATTAAAATGTGTTTATATTTTCACAAAACTTGATTTTTATTGCAAAGCCCCGACTCAAATTTTACCATTCATGACCAATGGCCTAAAAAGTCTTCCCTAAACTGACAAATCCTTACCCTTCAAAATAAACATTCATTTTTGATAAATTTTATTAACTACTGAACAGATAGAAATGTCTAGCATACGTCTAAGGAATGACAATGAAACAAACTCTGAATATCCACCATCAAGAAACAAGAAATGGATACATTTTAAAAAATTAAATTTTCCTTTGTATAAGTAATGCATTACATGCTATAAATTCAAAATTTATAAGAGGGTATACATACGTTGAAAATTCTATCATTTTCATTTATGTAAAGTCCTTCTTTATTCTTTTTATGACTGCAGAGCATTCTATTTATAGATGTAATATAATTTATTTACCCAGTCACCTATTGATTTGTATTTTGCTTGTTTCTAATATGCTGCTTTTATTTTAAAAATGCTGTGATGACTAACCTTGTGTGTAAATCATTTAACACATATATAAGTATATCTGCAGAATAAATTCCTAGAAGTGAAACAGTTTGGTCAAAAGGTATATATATTTTATTTTATGTTTTTTAAAGCATGAGTATTTTTATACAGAGAAAATGTGTGCTTCTATCAGCAATGCATGAGAGTGCTTATTTCCCCACACTTTCAAGAATGAACTGTGTCATTAAGCTTTGTCATTTTTACAGGTGGCAAAAATTATATCATGGTGTTTATATTTGCATTTCTCTTATTATTACTGAAGCTGAGCATCTTATTTTTTTCTATATGATTCCATTTATATGAAGTTCTCCAAGAGGTGAAACTAATCCATGATGATAGAAATCAAAATAAAGGTCTGGGGCAGAGATAGACTGGAAAAAAGTATAAGAAGTATAAGATATTTTCCAGGGCAATGAAAATATTCTCTATTTCGATAGGTGGTGGGTATGAATGCTACTTCAATTTAGGAAAAAAAAAAAAAGATAAGCACTTAAGTACTGTGCACAGTGTTTGGTTTGTAGCAGTTGTGTGTTAAGGACTGCTGAATGAAATGCCAATGCCCTGAGCGATGACGATGAGCGAGGATGGATTCGTGCTGGACTTCCCACAGGTTCCACTGCCTCCCAAGGGCAAGAACTAGCCATGACCCAGGGTTGCACTTAGGACCCCTCTGAGCATCTTTTCATATGTCAATAGCTGTTTTTATTTGCTCTTCTGTGAACTGTGTGTTCATCTTCACCTATTTTTCTAAGGCTTGTTGGTCTTTTTTCCTATTGATTTGTGAAAGCTATTCGTTTGGGGAACTTTGCTCTTTATCTGATATTAATTCTTCTCTCCAGTTCATTTATCTCTTAACTTCGTTTAGGTGGTTTTGCCATACATATATTCTTTATTATTGTGCAGTCTAATGTATCCATCTTTTTTATGGTTTTGGGGTTTTCTGAGAACGTCTATATTGAGAAAGTCTTCCCCAAGAGTAAAAAACAACAGACACTGATAAAGAACTATAATTCTTGACTCTTCCTGCTATCATTGTAGTATTATTTTACCTGTAGCATCTCTACAACTGACCTCAGGCACTGAAATGGAATGGCTTGGGTATAAAGAATTCTGCCTGATGACACTTCAGAAACCCAAATGCTATGGAAATTTGATCCAGTTCTGTTGTTTAAAAAAACACTCATCAATTGTCTATTATGAGTGAAACACTGTGCCAGGCAACTTGTGGGATACAAAGAGAGAGAAAAAAAAAGGGTCTTTCACTATAAAAAGCTTGTGATACAGTGTGGGAGATAGATTTGGTTAGAAATATGAATCATCAATGTTCTTCTTTTTAAAATTTATTTTATTGAAGTATAGTTATTTCACAATGCTGTGTTAATTTCTGCTGTGTAGCAAAGTGATTTAGTTATACATTCTTTTTCATATTCTTCTCCATTATGGTTTGTCATATGATATTGAATATAGTTCCCTGTGTTATAAGTAGGACCTTGTTGTTTATCCATCCTACATATAATAGTTTGCATCTGCTAATCCCAAACTCCTGATCTATCCCTCCTCCATCACCCCTCGCCCCTTGGCAACCACAAGTCTGTTGTCTATGTCTGTGAGTCTGTTTCTGTTTGGAAGATAAGTTTATCTGGGATGATTGATATTCTTATCATGTAGAGCAGGGGTCAGCAAGCTTCATTTGTAAAGGGCCAGCTAGGAAATATTTTTGGTTTATAACTATTCAATTCTGTCTGAACCATGAGAGTACCTATGTTCCAATGAAAGTCTATTTATGGATACTTAAGTGTGAATTTCATGTAATTTTTATTTTGTGAAATATTCTTCTATTATTTTTTACTTTTTATTCAAGCTATAAAAAAAGTAAAGTGAGTGAGTGAAGTTGCTCAGTGGTGTCTGACTCTTTGCAACACCATGGGCTATAGCCTACAATGCTCTTCCATCTATGGGATTCTCCAGGCAAGAGTACTGGAGTGGGTTGCCATTTCCTTCTCCAGAGGACCTTCCCAACCCAGGGACTGAACCCGGGTCTCCCGCATTGTAGGCTAATGCTTTACAGTTTGAGCCACTAGGGAAGTCCTAAAAAGAGTAAAGACAAAAACACTTAGCTCAAGGACGATATGAAAACAAATGGGAAGCCATACTCGACTCACTGGTCATAGTGAACCAGCCCCTGATGTAGAGGGACAACTGTGAAATTCTATACTAAGATGATTTGGGGGCTTCCCTGGTGGTGCAGAGGATAAAGTGTCTGCCTGCAATGTGGGAGACCTGGGTTCGAATGAAGTGACTTAGCATGCATGCATGCATTTGTTTAAGGTATAATATAAGCTACAAGAATAGACTGTACAACACAAGGAATATAGCCAATATTTTATAGTAACTATAAATGGAGTATAACAGTTAAAAATTGTGAGTCACTATAGTGTACACCTCTAACCTATATAATGTTGTACAGCAATTATAATTCAATAAAATAATAATACTTTTTAAAACTCTAAGTTCATCCCTTTAAGCTTTGCAAAAGGAATCTGGAAGCAATGAATGGAGAGACAGTGGATATGTGACCTGCTGCTCAGTTAAACTGCTTCAAGCTGGAGTGGATGGAGTTCTCTGAATCGAATTCACCGATTCCTTCCGTTAAACTGCCTTTCACCTAGTATTTCCGTCAGAGAGTCTAGAAACTATGGTGATTGATGCCATAGAAACACACAGCGAGAGAGCAGGGTGATGAGCTTGTGGATTGTGGCATGGCTGAGAGGCAAAAAGCTTTTTAGCTGCCAATCTCTAGGTAAAGTAATAGAATAAAATACAATGCAACTAGTATCAGAGGAGCTTTGCTGTTTACAAAGCTCTCTTCATGTATATTATCACCTTTAATTTTACACAAAATTCACAATAACCCTGTGAGGTCGTTATTTTGATGATTTTTACAGATGAGAATCTGACTTCTTTCTTATGGCCCTATTCGCATTGCCTTAAGCATAAGGACCAGATGTTTCTCAATACTAAAGGTAAGACCACAATTAGTAAATACGGATTTTCCTCCATTTACAATGGGGTTGCATCCCAATAAGCCCATTATCAGTACAAAAAAATCAGTAAGTCCAAAATGTATTTAATGCACCTAACCTACAGAGCGCCATAGCCTAGCCTATCTTAAACATGCTCAGAACATTTATGTTAGCCTGCAGATGGGCAAAATCATCTAACACAAAGCCTCTTTTATAATGTGTAGTAGCTCCTGTAATTCATTGAATTCTGGGAATTCCCTGGTTATCCAGTGGTTAGAACTCTGCACTTTCACAGCTGAGTGTGCAGGTTCAATTTCTGGTTGGGGAACTAAGATCCCATAAGCTACTCGAGGTGGTACCCCCTAAAATATAATTAAATGATTTTTTCAAATGTATTGAATACTATCCTGAAAGCGAAAACCAGAATGGTTGTCTGGGTACAGAGTGGCTGTAAGTATATTGGTTGTTTACCCTCTTGATCATGTGGCTGAAGAGGAGTTGCGGTGGCTGCCGCTGCTCAGCATCACAGAGTCTCCTGCCACATATTCCTAATCCGGGAAAAGATTGAACTCCAAATCTGAAGTAAGATTTCTACTGAATGCATATCGCTTTTACACCTTCCTAAAGTTGAACCATTGTAAGTTGGGGGTCATCTGTGATGGTGAAGATGATGATAGTCAAAGCCTGCAGGTCATGGGATATCAGTTGTGTTCCAGACACTAAGGCAACTGACATATGCCTCATTCTGCAGTCATTATGGCATTGTGTTTTTCATTACACACTTTTGGAGTCAGGTGGATCCATATTCAAGCCTTTGTTCTGCCTCTTAAAGCCCTGTGACCAGGGGCAGGTTACAGAACTTCTCCAATTTTCAGTTTCCTGATCTATTAAAGGTAGGTGACATCATGCTACCTATTTCTTCTGGCTACAGCATGAATCAAATCAGATAAATGCTTAGCACAGTAGCTCACACATACTAAGTGCTTGATAAATTGTTATTATTACTACACAGAGCTTATAATAACTCTGATGATCTGCAAAGATGAAGATAATTTAATGGAATCCACACGCCTGGCATTCAGACGATTAACAAAGCTTTGAAATCATTATAGACACACAGGAAGTTGCAAAAATAGTAGAAAGATCTGCACACGCTGCCCTCAGCTTCCCCCAACAGCAACATCTTATATTACTGTAATACAATATCCAAATCAGAAAATTGACATTGGTATAATATTGTTAACTAAAGACTTTATTCATTTTCCACAATTTTTAAAACTTCCTCATTCGCTTATGTGTATATGAGTGAAGTGAGTGAAGTTGCTCAGTCGTGTCTGACTCTTTTCGACCCCATGGACTGTAGCCTACCAGGCTCCTCTGTCCATGGGATTTTCCAGGCAACAGTACTGGAGTGGATTGCCATTTCCTTCTCCAGGAGATCTTCCCAACCCAGGGATTGAACCCGGGTCTCCCGCATTGTAGACAGATGCTTTACCATCTGAGCCACCAGGGAAGTCCTTTTATGTGTATATAGCTCCATGTAATTTTATCCCAAGTATAGGTTTGTATAACCACTACCACAATCAAGACACAGAACTGTTTCCATTACCACAAAGTAACTCCCTGGTGCTCTGTCTTTGGATTTGCACCTAACCCCCATCCCTCTCCGATGGCACCCACTAATCTGTTCTGCATCTCTGAAGTTTTGTCATTTTTAAGTATTGTATAAATGGAGTCATACGGTATATAACGTTTTGAGAATAATTTTTTTCACTAAGCGTGATGCCATTGAGATCCATCCAAATGGTTGCATGTGTCAATAGCTCATTTCTTTCTTTCTTTCTTTTTTTTTTTTACTGTATTCCACCATATACCAGAGTTTGTGCAACCATCACTCACTGAAGAATATTTGAATTATTTCCAGTGTTTGGCTATAGCAAGTAAAACTGCTATGAACAATAGTGAACACTTTTTTGTGTGGACATAAGTTTCCATTTCTTTATGCCCAAGAGTGTGATTGCTGGGTCATATGGTAAGTATACATTTAAAATGATAAGAAATTGCCAAACTTTTTTCCAGAGTGTCTGTACCATTTTACATTCCCACCAGTGGTACATGAGTGATACAGTTTTTCCACATCCTCACCAAGTATTATCACTAATTTTTAACTGTTCTAATAGCTCAGTCGGTAAAGAATCTGCCTGCAGTGCAGGAGACCTGGGTTCAATCCCTGGGTTGGGAAGACCCCCTGGAGAAGGAAATGGCAACCCACTCCAGTATCCTTGCCTGGAAAATCTCATGGACAGAGGAGCCTGGTGGACTGCAGTCCATGGGGTCGCAAAGAGTCGGGCACGACTGAGCGACTAACACTAATAGGTGTGTAGTAACAACTCTTGGTGGTTCTAATTTGCATTTCCCCAGTAGCTAATGATATTTAACATTGTTCCTATGCTTAGTTGCCACACATCTTCTCTTTGGTGATATATCTGCTGATGCTTTTTACCTATTTTATGATTGGATGGATTTGTGTTTTTACTGTTGAGTTTTGAGAGTTCTCTTTATATTATGAATACAGAGCTTTTGTTGAAGATATGATTCAAGTTGTGGGTTTAATTGTGTTCTCCCCGAAACCCCAGGACCTATGACAGTGAGCTTATTTGGAAATAGGATCTTTGCAGATATAATCAAGGTAAAATGAAGTCATACTGGAGGACAGACCCTAATCCAGTGACTGATATCCTCATAAAAAGAGGAAAATTGGGGCACAGACACTTAAGGAGAACACCATGTGGCAAAGAAAGCTGGAACTAGAGCGATGCATCTGCAGCCAAGGAGTGACAAGGATTTGCCAGCAGCCATGAGAAATTAGGAAGAGGCAAGGAAGAGTTCTTTGTCTACAGCCTTCAGAGAAAGGCTGACACCTTGATATTTGAGTTCTGGCCTGCAGAACTGTGAGGGAATATATTTCTGCTGTTTTAAACCACCAAATTTATGATGATTTGTTATGGCAGCCCCAGGAAGTGAATCCATCTTATAAATAATTTCTCCCAGTCTCTACCTGATCTTTTCACTTTCTTAATGGATCTTGCCAGGGAAAAGTTTTCATTTTTATAATGTCTAATTTAGTAATTAAAAAAAAAATTATGGTCAAGGTTTTAGCATCATGTCCTAAGAACTCTTTCTCTAGCTCTAGATATCAAAGGTTTTGTCCTATGATTTCTTCTGAATTTTTAAAATTAATTTTGTTTTTATTTAAATTTGTTATCATTTGAAGTTAATTTTTGTAAATGGTGTGAGGTTTAGGTTGAGGGTCATTTTGGTTTTATATATGGATGTCTAATTATTCTAGCATCCATTATTGGAAATGCTTTTCTTTCTCTATTGGATCACTTTTGGGTCTTCATAAAAAATCAATTGAACCTATTTGCATTCATCTAGTCTAGGATCCTTATTCTATTCCATTGATCTATGAGTCTATTTTTCACACACAGTGACCCAACTATTTTTTTGATAGTCAAGATGCAAGGTGGCACATATCCAAGGAGGAACTATCAGAACTATTGATATACTGCCTTAATTACTGTAGGTATACAGTTAAGTCTTAACATTAGGTAGAGTAATCCCTTCCACTTTATCCTTTTTCAGAACTGATTTAGCAATTCTAGTTCCTTTGCCTTTCCATATATATTTTGGAATAATCTTGTCTATAGGTATAAAACATCTTGCTGGGATTTTGACAGGAATTGCATTTAAATCTATAGATCAATTTGGGAAGGACTGACATCTTTACTATGTTGAGTCTTCCAATCCATGAACAAGGTGTGTCTCTCCATTTATTTAAATCCTTGATTTCTTGCATCTTCATTTAAAAATTTTCAGCACAGATATCCTATACACACTTTGTCAGATTTATCCCTAAGTGTTACATTTCCTTCGGAGTGATTAAAAAATGGTTGTATTGTTAATTTCCTTCCAGATGTTTGTTGCTATTTTGGAGAAGGAAATGGCAACCCATTGTAGTATTCTTGCCTGGGAAATCCCATGGACAGAAGAGCCTGGCAGGCTACAATCCATGGGGTCACAAAGAGTCAGACATGACTGAGTGACTAAACATCAACAATTGTTAATTTCCTTCCACATGTTTGTTGCTGTTATACAGGAATGCAATGGAATCTTGTGTGTTGCTCTTGTATCCTGCCACCTTGCTAGCTCATTAATTTTACTAGCTTTTTTGCCTATTCCTTGGTATTTTTTATATACTGTGACCCAACTATTTTTTTAATAATCAAGATGCAAACTTTCACTGATCTAGTGGCACATATCCAAGGAGGAAGTATCAGAACTATTGATATACCAGCTCAGAGTTATAACTCTACCTCCTCTTCACTCACTGAAGTCTTCTGAGGGTGCAACACATATGAAAATTCTTAGTTACAATAATTTACTAAGTTAACATTAACTTACTAATATAGACAAAAGACTTGTCTCACATGTATGCATTCCTAAGCTAGAATGTGTCTTAGCAGCTAAGCTCAGTTCTGTTGATCAGTCTGCGGAGCCATGTTCATTTCCTTAATTCATTCATACATTCAACAAATAATTACTGAGAGCTTACTTCCCTGGTGGCTCAGTGGTAAAGAATCCACCTGCAATGCAAGAGACCTGGGTTTGATCCTTGGGTCAGGAAGATCCCCTGGAGAAGGGCATGGCAACCCACTCAAGTATTCTTTTTTTATCTATATAATATTTAATCATTTATTTTAAAAAAGGACTAAAATAGCTTCAATTATAGTTACAAATAGAGATAAATTTAAGATTATGAAATGGATATATATGTACATAAGCACTATTGCATATGTATAATATATATATTATATATCTTTTTTTACTGTAATTTTTTTTTACTTTATTTTACTTTACAATACTGTATTGGTTTTGCCATACATTGACATGAATCCACCATGGGTGTATATGAGTTCCCAATCCTGAACCCCCCTCCCACCTCCCACCCCATATCATCTCTCTGGATCATCCCCGTGCACCACTCAAGTATTCTTGCCTGGAGAATCCCATGGGCAGAGGAGCTTGGCGGGCTACAGTCCATGGGGTCACAAAGAGTTGGACACAACTGAGCGACTAACACTTTTGCTACTTTGCATAAAGTCACTGGAATAGATGCTATGAATCTAGAAATAAACAAGAAACATATATTCTCAAATGTATTTGCCAAGCAACATCTTGAGCTCAAAGTTGAAATTTTATAAAAGGATGTTTATGCTGCTTCTGTTTATTCTGCTTCCCTGGTACCTCAGCTAGTAAAGAATCCGCCTGCAGTGCAGGAGAGCCTGGTTTGATTCCTGGGCCAGGAAGATCAGCTGGAGAAGGGATAGGTTACCCACTCCAGTATTCTTGGGCTCCCCTAATGCCTCAACTGGTAAAGAATCTGCCTGCAATGCAGGAGACCTGGGTTCAGTCCTTGGGTTGGGAAGATCCCCTGGAGAAAGGAAAGGCTACCCATTCCCGTATTCTGGCCTGGAGAATCTCATGGACTCACAAAGAGTCGGATACAACTGAGAGACTTTCACTTTCACATGCTACTTCTAGTTTCCTGAAGATTGAATTATTCACTCAATTAACCAGTGAGTCCCAAAGTGTTTTATGATGTGGCATTTCCTTTAGGAAAAGCATGAGTAAGAACATTGTAGTTATAGTTCTATTGTCATAATGCTATATCTTTAAAAGCAAAAAGAAAAGAGAACAGCCACCCACCTTGTAGTTTGATCAAAGTGGTCATTTACCATTCCCCTCAACCCTACTTTTAAAGGCCCTAACTCATTCCAGGGGTCTTCAGGCCTCCCTTCTTGCCAGGTGATGATAATTTGACCTTAAGTTCCAGACTTAGTAACATCTCCAGGCCTTAATATTGGTCTCAGCCCTTGCCACACATTAGGAATCAGCTTGCAAGATTTTTATAATACAGGTTTTAGGGATTTCTCTCGCAGTCTAGTAGTTAAGAGTCTGTGCTGCCACTGCATCTTAATGCAGTGTGGTGCAGCCAAAATTTAAAAAAAGTACAGATTTTAGGGATCCAGACCAGACCAACTGATTCAGAGCCTCTGGGCCTGAGGCCTAGGCACAGGTATCTCTTAACACCTTTCAAGATGATGCTGTGGTGGAGTGAGAACTAAGAATCGGTATAAATCTAACCCGAACTGCTGATTATGATTGTATAAGTCCAGTCTTTGTAGATCAAATTGTATACTTATATTTTATTAAAGTTCTACTTACTATGTTCCAGGTACTGTATTAAGCACTTTACACACATTATTTTGCTTTATCCTCATGAGGTATTTGAGGTGGCTTGAAGGATATCTGGGAAAGGAAAGTTTTAGCATAATTATATGAACATAAAAGGGTTAGTTGCTTAGTCGTGTCTGACTCTTTGCAACCCCATGGACGGTAGCCTGCCATGCTCCTCTGTCCACGGAATTCTCCAGGCAAAAATACTGGAGTGAGTTGCCATTCCCTTTCTCCAGGGGATCTTCCTGACCCAGGGATCAAACCCAGGTCTCCCGCAATGCAGGCGGATTCTTTACCATCTGAGCCATCAGGGAAGCCCAAGAAAAGGCCCAGAGAGGTCGCACAGGTGGGACCAGGGCACTAGTATTTCCCTTCTGTTTCCACCTTCCCACAAAATACTTCCACAAGTCCCTAAACATGGCCAGCCTCTGGCCAACCAGCCTGAGCTGTCTGTCAGCCCAGCACATGAGGCAAGGATCACTACTGATGCAAAATTTTCTGCCACAAATCACCACCACACTGCTCGCTTCCACAGAGCTTAAGCTGAAACATGATAGAAATGCTATGAGTAATTCCAGGCACCTGCCTCTGTACAGGCAGGAACACAGCTGCTGTGGCCCAGAAAAGGGATCTCCCACACTCGCTGGTTCCAGGCCACAGTGTGTTCTCACCGATTCTGCCACACTCTAGAGGAGCAATATCAGAGTTCCCAGGCTGCATCTTCACACTGAGCCTCCCTCTCATAGGGGTAACTCTTAGGAAGGGGCACTAACGTGGACAGGGCAGCAAATTTGTCCCTGCTGTTGCCACCAATTCTTTTTTTTTTTTTTTTTTTTGCCTAACACCAAATCTCCTTGTCTAGGCCATCCAGCCATGTCTCCCTCTGGGCTTCCTCCCAACCATCTAGTAAGGGGAGGATGTCTCTTGATCCATGGCCCTTCATCAGTGCACAATTGCTTCTGTTGGAAATAGATTAGACTCTGGAAAAACTAAAAAGCTGAAGCTATTTCCAGTTCCATTCAATCTCAGAGGACAGGGGTCTGCAGAGACCACAGGCACGTGGCAGCAGAGGCTTGTGAGTGAAGCTCCAAGACCTTACAGGGTACCAACATTTCCTCCACTGTTAACCTGCTTTCTCTGGACCAGAGCTCCCTTTAATTCTCCCTTAGGGCTGTCTTCCACCCAACAAGCAAGAGGAAGCTGACTTTTGACCTATCCCCCTAATGATCAGCGCCCACCTGCTTCTGTTGGAAAGAGATCCGACTCTGGGAAAATGGAAAAACTGAAGGTGTTTCCTGGCTCCAGGCTCTGTAAAGGCACAAATCCAGCTGCCCCATCTCAGTCTAACTGACAGAGAGGAGAGAGCGGCAGAGCCCACAGTCTACATTCAACAGAGCAGAAAGGAGAATGGAGGAGAGGGTGTGGAGAGGGTACTAATCCTTGGGTAAAGATCAGTCAGTTTTGGAAAAGTTTGAATCCTTGCTTCCTGGCTTCTGCTTTTAACCTCCTGAAAGCTGTGATCACAAATCCTTCATCTTTATACTCTGTTGAGTCACTGCCAAAGATTCAAGGATTAGTCTTGGTTTATTAGTTTTAGAAATAAGATAGTGTCCTCTTGTCCATAGTAAATTCAGCCGAAAGAGAAAAGCATTAGCTAAATCCCTCACTCCAGGCCTGTAAAGGCTCTAACACATTTGTTTTATTTACAAGGGAGCTAAGGAATGAGAGCCCTCAGCTCATTTCTTGCTGCAGTGGTGAAGAATCCATCTACCAGTGCAGGAGACACAAGAGACTTGAGTTTGATCCCTGGGTGCAGAAGATCCCCTGACGGAGGAAATGGCAACCCACTCCAATATTCTCACCTGGGAAATCCCATGGACAGAGGAGCCTGGCGGGCTATAGTCCGTGGGGTCACAGAGTCAGACATGACTGGGTAACTGCACACAGACACAAGCAATGAGGTGAGGCAGACAGCTCCATACGCCAGCCTGTGAGAAGTGGAGTCTGGACTCTAAAGGACCCTAGAGGGGCTGTGTTGGCAAATCTTGTTTCAGGCTCTTCAACTTCTCCCCCTTCCATACTTGGGACTATTGTTATCAGAAAATCTTTTGAAAGTCTTCCAAGAGATCATCTTTGAGAGTATGTAATTTTGCTTATTGATGTGCACTCAAACATGTGGTGTGTGTGTGAGAGAGAGAAGTATAAAACAGTTCATTTCATTACCCTGGTGTAAATATTACTAAGACGGGCTTGTTATATACTCTTAAAGACAGGAGGCATGGAGGTGTTGTGCGGAGTCTTGCTTTGGCAGCATTTTTGTCGTCTTGC
Organism: Oryx dammah; assembly: GCF_014754425.2. Taxonomy (NCBI): domain Eukaryota; kingdom Metazoa; phylum Chordata; class Mammalia; order Artiodactyla; family Bovidae; genus Oryx; species Oryx dammah. Next base: position 40,576,683 of record NW_024070207.1, read on the forward strand.
TTCACTTAACCAACCTCACGTTAATCAGGGGATGTTTACTCCCCAACCTCATATCCACCATGAACTCCTACTTAGCTAAGGGCTATGAGACTCAGAAATTTGGTGTCTAAGTCCAAACCCTCACCCGAATAGGCAGCCTGGAACACAGAACCTTCTCTCCCCCTCACACCACTTGGAGAAGCGGGCCTGCCCAGTGCCTCTGAGAGTCTATCAGGTGTGTCTGAATTCCAAACAGGGAGAAACAATGAGAACTTCGGTCTGTCTAACAAACTGCATGGGAAATTCAGCTCCTGGGTGAGGTGGGCTCTGGAGAGTGAAGTCCAGATGTGCCAGGAGCTCCCAGAGTCCTCGCTGCCCCTGCTGGTGCCGAGGTCACATGCTCTCCCTTCCCCCAGGATGGCAGGGTCTGGTCCTCTTGCTCTTACTCTTGCCAAGTGAGGCAGGGAGCTATTTTGCACAGCACTCTGCTGGAAAAAAAGTGGATAGTGTGGAACAGAGGGAGAGCATCTCAGAAGGAACGAAAGAAAGAAAATGTGAACTGAAGAACCGTCCTGCATTTACAAAGCCATAGTGGTCTGTCTTGCTTGTCAGGAGTTCAGGGTCTACCTTTTATTATTTATGTGCATCTCCAGAGCTTCAAATTATCATTATTACTCACAACTATTAGTTCTTTTTTATGTTTATGTTCCTAGGATTGATATTTGCTTTGTCTTATGACATGGGACCTTCTGTTATGCTAGTTCTCTGCACTTTACTGCTCAGTAGTAAAAATGACATGGACCTGGTCCCAAGAGACGGATGTTCTTGGCATAAGCCCTGCCCAGGAAAGTCACTATACTCTTGTACTGGACCTTAAAGCACTTCCTCTGTCCTGTGAGAGGGGCAGTGCAGATCCTGTCACATTCTCAGACCGTGACATCCTCCTATCTCCATTCCTGGGACCGTAGGATCCTCACCTGTGTATTCAGTTCCAACTCTCAGTTCATACCCCTTATGTATGGAGCTCGAGCCAGGTGTTGGGGGCTCAGCTTCAAGCTACATTTTTCACTTTCAAGGACTCTAGAACCAGCTACCTGGATTCAGCAACCTCCTTATATGTAAATGAGGGAGAATTTAATCAGTCAACCGAGAGTGGCAAGTGGGACCACCTTGGTGTGAATAGTTGTGAAGTCCATTTCAAGAGTCAAGATTAGGTTGCCAAAAATTTAGGGGACCAGATCAAACAAATAAAGAGAGGACTGATTCATGTATATAGGGAGACAACCCTAGAGATTTTGGGGTAGACTTAAGAAACCATTAGAATCCCTTCTAGAAACACATGAGTGCGCATGGAGGGGAAGGGGTGTCAGTGCCATTGTAATCTGGATATTGGAAGATGAGAGACATTTTTAATTGAGGTATCATTGATCTACAACACTATGTTAGCTTCAGATATATAACATAATGGTTTGATATTTGGATATATTGTAAAATGATCACCACAATAACTTGAGTTAATGTCCATCACTATGCATACATATTTTTCTTGTAATGAGAAGTTTTAAGATTTAAGAAGACCTTATTTTTAACATGCATGCTTATCCTACCCTGTGATTCTGGAAGCACCTCACAGATCAGTTGTGCTCCTTGGAGACGGACTGCTGTGCTTGGTAGGGCAGAGGGTAGGACACCCAATGGAGCAGCCACAGGACTGATGGCAATATATTAATCATACTTGTTCGTGAACACAGGGAAGACACTAGAAAAGACCTTGAAGGGTTAAAAAATTGCCACCGACTCTAGGACAATCTAAGTCCCAAACTATAGCTAAGACCCCCATCCTTAGGGGCTGCAGGAAATACTTGAGGTGCAGGACTTTGCAAGAAGCTAAACATCCTGTGTGACAAGTGTCTATACATGCCCGAGAAATTCAGGGGTCCTGGTGGTGCCCTTACCTCCTCTCTCTCATCATGTTCTCTGAGGACAAGTGGTTTGTTCCACTCATTTCTGTGTCTCCTCAAACAGGAGCCCTAGTCCTGGCAGAAGGCTGCAGAGCAGAGTCTGGTACTGGGTGTAGCAGCAGCAGTACTAACCAGAGTAGTCTCGAATCCTGTGCATCACCACCCCCCGAGCAGGAAGTGGCATATTCATCTCTATCCCCCAACAGCACCCAGCCTGGGACTTCCTATTTTTTTTCTCATTTTTCACCTTTCTTGAGATGCAATTTACATACCATGAACTCACTTATTTCAAGTGTACAATTTGAGTTTTAATAAAGGTATGTGTGCACCTACTAAGTTGCTTCAGTTGTGTCTGACTCTGTGCAAACCTATGGACTGCTGCCTGCCAGGCTCCTCTGTCCATGGGATTCTCCAGGCAAGCATACTGGAGTGGGCTGCCATTCCCTTCTCCAGGGGATCTTCCCTACCCAGGGATCAAACCCGTGTCTCTCAAGTCTAACCTGCATTGACAAGCAGGTTCTTTACCACTTAGCGCCACCTGAGAAGCCCTAATAAAGGTATGCCATTACACAAACATCATCACACCACATAATTACAAACACTTCCATTAGCCTCAACTTAGCGGTCATCCTTGCTCCAGCCTCCAGACCCAGGCAAACACTGATGTGCCTTTTCTCATCATAGCTTTGCCTTCTCTAAAAATTTCATATTAAAGAATCATACAGAATATCTGTTCTTCCCCAGTGGCACTAGTGGTAAAGAATCTGCCTGATTATGCAGGAAACCTAAGAGACACAGGTTCAATCCCTGGGTCAGGAAGATCCCTTGGAGAAGGGAATGACAACCCACTCCAGTATTCTTGCCTAGAGAATCCCACAGACAGAGGAGCCTGATGGGGTTGCAAAGAGTAGGACATAACTGAAGTGACTTAACACACACACACACACACACACAATATCTAGTGTCTTTTATTGAGTATGTTTGAGATTCATCTCTGTTGTCACATATGTTAATAGTTTATTCTTATTTGAGATCAGTAAATTAAGTAAGTAAATGTTGATCAGTCATGTCCGACTCTTTGCGACCCCATGGACTGTAGCCTACCAGGTTCCTCCGTCCATGGGATTTTCCAGGCAAGAATACTGGAGTGGGTTGCCATTTCCTTCTCCAGGAATTTGGGATCAGTAGCCACTCTGAACTCATGAAAGTTAGGTGCTAATTTGTAAGAAAACTAACTCTCCCAAGTTATTCCAATCCTACAGTAAAGGTCAAGGAGGGAATGGTCAAATGCATTTAATATACGATTTCCAATTTGTAAGAGTCACTATTTTTATGTGGAACGATTCCCACTACAGATAATAGATCATGAAAGGATTTCGTGTTGCTAACTAAATAGCTACAAAATGATAATTTCTGTCTCATAAAAAAGTAAAATTGATAATCAATAAATTGGATTTTAAAATAATATTGTTCTTTAAAATTTTCTGATTAGTATTCCACGATATGGATAAGTCACATTATGTTTACCTGATTGCTAACTGATGGACATTTAGTTGATTCCAACTGATGGACTGGAAACTGATGTTTCCAGTTTGATTTTATGAAAAATGCTTCCATGTACATTTGCATTCAAGTCTTTGTGTGGACATATGTTTTCATTTACTTGGGTAGATATACCTAGGAGTGGAATTGTGGGGCCATATGGTAAGTGTCTGGCCTTTATTGACTTGACACGTGATTAAGGGTATGTGAGAGAATTCTAGGAAAAAGGAGAAGGTTATTGAGAGGCAGAAATGCACTAAGAAATAAATTCATTACTTCATAATTTGTACCTCAATATTTTGTAAGCCTAGGACTTCCCTGGCAGTCTAGTGGTTAAGATTGTGCTTCCAATGCAAGGAGCACAGGTTCGATCCCTGGCCAGGGAACTAAGATTCCACATGCAGTGCAGTCTAAATGAAATTATATGTGTGTGTATATATATATGAAGTGAAGAAGTGAAGTCGCTCAGTCGTGTCCAACTCTTTGTGATCCCATGGACACCAGGCTTCTCCATCCATGGGATTTTATAGGCAAGAGTACTGGAGTGGGTTGCCATTTCCTTCTCCAGGGAACTTCCTGACCCAGGGATCGAAATGTATATGTATATACATATACATATATATATGTGTATATATAAATGTGTGTACATATATGTGTATATATATAGGGCTTCCCAAGGTGGTGCCAGTGGTAAAGAACCCACCTGTCAAGTTAGGAGATGTAAGAAATGGGAGTTCGATCCCTGGGTCAGGAAGATCCCCTGGAGGAGGTCATGGCAATCCACTCCAGTATTCTTGCCTGGAGAATCCCATGGACAGAGGAGCCTGGCAGGCTACAGTCTATAGGGTCACAAAGAGTCAGACATGACTGAAGTGACTTAGCACACACATATTATATATATATATATGAAGCCTAAACATTTTGTATGATGCAAAACTGCCTCCATCTATTACAATTGGAGAACTTCAACTGACCACAGCAAAGAATATGAGGCATGTGTGGGAGGACAAGTGTCATATCCTTTTGCCTTTTCAGACTGTTCATGGGGTTCTCAAGGCAAGAATACTGAAGTGGTCTGTCATTCCCTTCTCCAGTGGACCACTTTTTGTCAGAACTCTCCACCATACTCATCCGTCTTGGGTGGCCCTACACGGCATGGCTCATAGTTTCATTGAGTTAGACAAGGCTGTGGCCCATGTGATCAGTTTGATTAGCTTTCTGTGAATATGGTTTTCATTCTGTCTGCCCTCTGATGGGTAAGAGGCTTGTGGAAGTTTCCTGATGGCAGTGATTGATTGTGGAGGAATCTGGGTCTTGTTCTGATAGGTGGGACCATGCTCAGTAAATCTTTAACCCAATTGTCTGTTGATGGGCGGGGCTGTGTTCCCTCCCTGTTGTTTGGCCTGAGGCCAAACTATAGTAGGGGTTCAGGTCAGTTCAGCTCAGTCGCTCAGTCTTGTCCGACTCTTTGCAACCCCATGAACTGCAGCACGACAGGCCTCCCTGTCCATCACCAACTCCCAGAGTTTACTCAAACTCATAACCATTGAGTCAGTGATGCAATCCAACCACCTCATCCCTGTCTCCTCCTGCCTTCAATTGTTCCCAGCATCAGGGTCTTTTCAAATGAGTCAGCTCTTCACATCAGGTGGCCAAAGTATTGGAGCTTCAGCTTCAGCATCAGTCCTCCCAATGAATATTCAGGACTGATTTCCTTTAGGATGGACTGGTTGGATCTCCTTGCAGTCTGAGGGACTCTCAAGAGTCTTCTCTAACACCACAGTTCAAAAGCATCAATTCTTCGGTGCTCAGTTTTCTTTATAGTCCAACTCACATCCATACATGACCACTGGAAAAACCATAGCCTTGACAAGACAGACCTTTGTTGGCAAAGTAATGTTTCTGCTTTTGAATATGCTGTCCAGGTTGGTCATAACTTTTCTCCCAAAGAGTAAGCGTCTTTTAATTTCATGGCTGCAGTCACCATCTGCAGTGATTTTGGGCTCCAAATGGTAAGGGTAATGGCAGTAATGGCAACCTCCTTCAAAAGGACTTATGCTCACACTGTTGTATTCAGTGCCTCTGACCCCACAGCAGGCCACTGTGGACTCACGTCTCCGCCGGAGACTCCTGGACACTTGCAGGCAAGTCTGGAATCAAGATTGCCAGGAAAAACAACAATAACCTCAGATATGCAGATGACACCACCCTTGTGGCAGAAATCAAAGAGGAACTAAAGAGCCTCTTGATGAAAGTGAAAAAGCAGAGTGGAAAAAGCTGGCATAAAACTCAACATTCAGAAAACAAAGATCATGGCATCTGGTCCCATCACTTCATGGCAAATAGATGGGGAAACAATGGAAACTGTGACAGACCTTATTTTCTTGGGCTCTAAAATCACTGCAGATGGTGAGTGCAGCCAGAAAATTAAAAGACTCTTGCTCCTTGGAAGAAAAGCTATGACCAACCTAGACAGCATATTAAAAAGCAGAAACATTACTCTGCCAACAAAGGTCTATAGAGTCAAGGCTATGGTTTTTCCCATAGTCAGATATGGATGTGAGAGTTGGACTATAAAGAAAGCTGAGCACCAAAGAACTGATGCTTTTGAACTGTGGTGTTGAAGAGTCCTGAGAGTCCCTTGGCCTGCAAGGAGATCAAACCAGTGCATCCTAAAGGAAATCAGCCCTGAATATTCATTGGAAGGACTGATGCTGAGGCTGAAGTTCCAATACTTTGGCTACCTGATGTGAAGAATTCATTTTAAAAGACCCTTATGCTGGGAAAGATTGAAAGCAGGAGGAGAAGGGGACGACAGAGGATGAGATGGTTAGATGGCATCACCAACCTGATGGACATGAGTGTGAGCAAGCTCCAGGAGTTGCTCATGGACAAGGAAGCCTGGCTTGCTGCAGTCCGTGGGGTCACAAAGAATCAGACATGACTGAGTGACTGAACTGACTGGGTGGACAAGTATTGTGATCAGCACAAAGAAAGGCATCAAAATCTGAATAGCCTACATGGTTGTTCACTTTTCAGGAGCCATTGTGTTTAACCATGACAAGAATTTGCTTTAACAAAAAATTCCACTTAAAGATTCGGGTGGAATTTCTGCTCTTTGTAGAGCCTACCGTTGCATAATTTGTATTTTTTTTAACCTGGTCTCTGAAAAGGCCACTCTGAATAGTAATCTCCCCTTGAAATATGAAATTAGAGTGATTATGCTTTGGAGCAAGAAATTATGAAGGAGATCAGAGAACTCTGTGATGACAGGAATCCCTATTACATAGATCCAAATACACCCACAAGTCAAATTTGTCCTCTTTAAGTTGATCTAACCCAGTTAATTAATAACAAAGAAATCCATCCTGTTTCCCAGCCCAAGAGCTTTAAAAACGTGGAGAGGAGAACCTCTTGTTGGGGCTTACAGATTGAGAATTCTAGTTATTCATTTTTCACTTCTCAAATATGCAGACAGAATTTGAGCTTGAGTCATAGGCCAAAAGCTAAATCATTTCATCTTTCTCCCATTGGAAGAGCACCCCTACAATCCTGAGAAATTTGAGCACAGGCACCCGATGGTTCACTAGATGTGGTTTACCTGGAGCTGAGACACATCTATTTCTGCTCTATTGACTATGCCAAAGCCTCTGACTGTGTGGATCACAATAAACTGTGGAAAATTCTGAAAGAGATGGGAATACCAGACCACCTGACCTGC
>NW_024070207.1:40603885-40691777 GCF_014754425.2 Oryx dammah
GAGCGGCAACAACTTGGATGCGAACGACGAGTTTGATGAGCAGTTGCGAATGCAAGAATTGTACGGAGACACCAAGGACGACGACACCGAAAAAGATCCCGGTGGAGAAACCGATTCTTTCGGGCAGCAGCCTACTGACACCCCGTACGAGTGGGACCTAGACAAGAAGGCTTGGTTCCCCAAGGTAAGAGTCGCCCGGGCGCCGCTGCACAGCGGGCCCACCTGGCCAGCCTCGCGGGGCGCTCCTTTCACGTTTTCTTTGCTGAGGTCCTGGGTTAGAGCCCCTCTGGCTAGTGACGTTTCTTTTTGTTGTGTCTGTGGCAGAACCGACGTGTAAAGGAACGGAAATCTTTAGGAAGATGTCTTCAATGTAATTTAATTAAGTCCTTTTTATGCCTTCATTAATTTTATCTTTGAAGGTTGCAGTTGGTTTATGTCAGTGACTGCTTTTTATTGCAAAGAGAAAAACATCAAGAGCAAATTCAATCGATGTTAATCTCAGGTAGTCTCAATCTTACTTATCCTAGGAATTCAGATGGTTAACTGATGTGCTAGGTGCAAAATCCAACTTCTTGAGTTGAAATAAATTGATAAATTGGTGAATTTTTACTGATTAAACGTTGCATCTTTTTTTTTCTTTCCTACTAAAGTTGGTCCTAGACACGTATATTTGAACCATATCACTACAGGAATATGACAGGAGGAGCACAGAATTTGGATGGAAAGGATCTGTGCGTATTTATTTAGAGTACCTGTAAATTTTTAAGCATTCAGTTTCAGCTTGGAAGTAAAATGACTGATGTTAAACTTGGTTCTGTAAACTTTTTGGTCAGGGTACCCTGCTAATCAAAGTCTTGTGGTACAGGTGGAAAAAAAGGATACTTATCGCACACTAATAGATTTGCAAGCCAGTGATGCAAACCGTATCTGCATTGTGTAATTTGAGTGTTATTTTTTTAATTATTTATTTAAAATGTTTTCTTTCCCATTTATTATTTGTGTGTATGTTCCAATCCCTCTGAATTGTTAAACTTAACATTTCACTTGGGTACTGGTGGTGCCAGCGAGAATGCAGATTTGGTTTCATCAGCCTTCTGAGTACTTCAACAGTCATCTGATAGTATAGTAATTTTTGGCTCTATCTTTTTATGTTATGGAACCCATATCACTTCAAACTTCCAAGTTTAAAATTTTCCTCATTCCTATGTGTGCCTCACATTGACTGGTATAAAGATATAACTACATTTGTTTCATTGTGCAATTGTTTTTTTCTCTTAAGAGCCAGGAGGATGGATGTGAGTTGGATTTGTTCTTGATTTGTTTTGACATTAAATGATAATGTTATTTGAGTACATATACTTATGTTTATCTGTATAGTAAAAGAAAATTTGATTCTGTTGTTAGATTATTAGTTGACTGTTGGTTTTTATTCTGTTTATTGTTATCTGGTACTTCCTTTGCTATATATATATTTGTAGTCTTAGTCAAGTAGACTACAGAGATAGTAATTTACAAATGAAACAACTAGGAAAGGTGCCAACATCACTTAAAATGCCTTTAATAGTATCTCAGACTTTTGTGTTGATAATCCAAGTACCCATGTCTTAATTTTTTTATTCTCTTTTGCGCAGTTTTCTATGTAGGTGACTATTCTTCATATATGCTTTAATTACTGTTATCCACAGAAACACTCAAATGTGACATTGTCTAACTGAATATACTGTTATTTAATACAGTGTAAACTTTCCACAGTAGGAAATCATTTTTTAATTTGTGTGTGTGTGCACTAAACTTCTTATTTAGATCACTGAAGATTTCATTGCTACATATCAGGCCAATTATGGCTTTTCTAACGATGGTGCATCGAGTTCTACTGCAAGTGTCCAAGATGTCAGTGCTAGGACTGCAGAAGAACCTCCGCAAAGACAACCCCCTGAACCCAGTGATCTGAAAAAGAAGGGAGAAAAGAGAAAGGCTGAATCAGGCAAGTAGATTTAGCTTGCAAAACATGAGTATAAAAGTTAAAAATACGAGTATGTGTATATGTATTTACTTTTTGGAGAATTAGAACTTTGACAGAATCATAAGATGGGTATTTTTAATTATTATTATTATTTGGGTTCATGTATTGGCTCTCCCACTAACCTGTAGGCATCAAGCGGATTGTTTCAATTCAGTTCAGTTCTCAGTTTCTTCCTTTGCAAAACAGAATTCTTATTAGGAGATTATTTAAAGTTCTGTTTATATGATTGGTTTAGGGTTGTTTTTTTTTTTTTTTGGTACTTCCAATTAAGTTAAGTCAATTTTGCTTCAGCTTGGCCAGATCTGACACAGTATATTGGAGTCAGAAGCAACCTATGCCAAGGCTTAAAGTCAGAGCAAGGGTAAGGTTTTTTTTTAAGGTAGTATCAGATTCATAAAGAACCGAGGTAAGCTAGCCATCTTTTTTCAGACAGGGCTCTGAAGTGAATTACTTGTCCAAAGATCCAAATACTTTGAAAACTAGCCAGCGATTTGATTTAGTCTGTCTTATTCTAAGGGTAAGAAAAAGTTTCTGGAAGTTTTGAGAAACTGCCACACTGTCAGGATTTCATAATGGGACTCTTACCTTTTCTTGCATGTGTTTTTACTTGATTTTTTACTCGATTTTTATTTTTAGGATGGTTTCATGTTGAAGAAGGCAGAAATACAAATGTTTATGTATCTGGTATGTATACCTTTTAACCACATTTAGAATAGAAAATATTTGATTTTGAGGTTTTCCACAAAGTTATTTTTAGATTTCCATATCTCTGAATTCTATTTTTTAACCATTGTGTCATTTATTTGCTCAGCCATTTACATTAGTGAGGAATATGTTGTTTTTTTTATAAAACTAAGAAAAAGTACATGTATATAACTTGGCATGCCATCCTTTCTGATGGCTTTAGGTAACTCAGCAGTTTGCCCCTTCAGAGTCATTGATAAAAGGCCTCATCAAAGCATGATTTTAATGTATATTTGAATACATTAAAACATGAAATTTCTTCAAGTCTATAGATGTGAGATTTTTATACTTTTAGAAAACCAAAATTTTGGTGCACTTATCAGTCATCCAAGTTACAGATTTTGAATTAGTAGAAACTTAAGTAACCCTCACCTTTGTTATAGATGCCTTTATAATTTTTTTTCCTTAACATCACAGGTTTGCCTCCAGACATTACAGTGGATGAATTTATACAGCTCATGTCAAAGTTTGGCATTATTATGAGAGATCCTCAAACAGAAGAATTTAAGGTCAAGCTTTACAAAGATAATCAAGGAAATCTTAAAGGAGATGGACTTTGCTGTTATTTGAAGGTTAGTTATATGGTCATGGAAGTTTCTTCTATCTCCATTTTCAGCTCAGGAACCAGGGCTATAATTTTGTATAGTTGATAACCAAGGGTGAAGGCTATTCAAAACAGGATGGGAAGAAAACTATTGTTTCTGATTGTGCCTGTGTGTATCACACTGATAAAGTTATTTACTTGCTCTTGTAAAAAACTATGTTGTAAAGTTACTCACTTGCTCTTGTAAGAAACTATGTTACCAAGTCAAGGTATTATGTAAGTCATAGGATAGAGGTGCTTCTTTTGTCTTAAAAGAATTCTTGCTGCAAAGATCTCTTTATGAGTATATGAATGTAATCAACGCAGAACACATTCAAAAAGCCACAAAGAAAAGAAAGTGTAACATTTTATTCCCCCATTGGAATGAGTTAGACCAGGGTTTGGCAAACTTCCGCCCCCTGCCTGTCTTTGTGAATGAAGTTTTATTGTAACATTCCCACATTGTTTCATTTATGCATTTGTCTGTACCTCCTTTTACGTTGCAGCAGCAAAGTTGAGTAGCTATGACACAGACCACATGGCCCACATAGCCTAAAATATTTACTTACCAGCTCTTTACAAAAGAAGTTTTCTGACCCCTGAATTAAACCATAAAGGAAGTGCTTAGTGCTAAGTGCTTAGGCTTAGTGCTTTGAAATATATTTTGAATGAGAGAGAAGAGAGAATGGTATTAACAGACATTTGCAGAACTTTATGTATTCATGGTACCATAAATTGCACAGGGGAAAGCTCAGTGTCAAGGCAGCCATTATTTTTGGAACACCTATCACGTTAGGAGCATGTGTTACTATGCATTATTGCGGGGTACAAAAGAAATGGGCACAATGATGGCATATTACATATGTCATGGAACCTGAAAATAATTACAAAGTGAAATCAAAGTGTTAAAACAACAGTATCAATGTCACGAGTGTGTTGTGAGTATACAGCATTTCAGTGAAATCAGAGGGGGCTAAGACTAAGCTGACAGCTTTGGGAAAGATAGGTTTTTGACCTCATTCTTGAACATAATGGGGATCATATAAGACTATGACCATTATAGGAAGATATTTATGTAATTTTCAAATGTAAGGAGCTTGAACACTTAGTAAGTTCTTCAGGGTTTACTAAATATCTGTGAAGAGTCTCTTAGGGGGTTTCATTTTTATATGAAATTTATGACCCATAAAAGTATAAGATTACCAAACCAGTGAATTGAGTTCCAGAATAACATAGTTAATTGTTCCAGGATCCATATTTGATTGTGTGGCTGAATTCAGTTGTCCTTTTGAGTTTTCCTTAGATCTTTGAATCAGTGCAGAGCTGACAACTGCCCCCTTTGTATAGGACCCAGAATCCACACATGTGTGTAATGTTCAAGTTGTCAGATAATCATCTTCCTAGTATATCACAGACCTACATTTTAATTGATGAACAAAAAAAATTAAAGGCTGACCAAACTATTCCCAGTTTCTTGAGTCATCTAGTCTTTTAAGTAGGAAACTTTTAGAATTTTAAAACTGGAGTGCACCTTAGAAATCACGCAAGTCCATTTGCCTCATTATACAGATGAGAAATCGAGACTCCAAAAGGCAAAACTGCTATTCCAGTAATGGTATAACTTTAATTTTGTCAAGAACTCTGCAAAGAAGGCATTTTCATTCCCATTTTATAGATGAAGAAATTGGGGCTCAGGGAGCTTGAATAACTTGCCTAGCTTCATATAACCAGTTGGGGACCGTTGTGACTTAAATACAAGTTTCCTGATAGGCATTCTGGAGTTCTTTATTCCCATGTAGGTAGTTACATTTAAATTTTTATTTTATGTATAGTCAAATCATTCATCTAAAACACTCTAAAGTTTCATTTCAGTGTGTAACTTACTGATTGTAACTTATTTTCACTTTACAAAGAGAGAATCTGTGGATCTGGCATTAAAACTTTTGGATGAAGATGAAATTAGAGGCTACAAATTACATGTGGAGGTGGCAAAATTTCAGTTGAAGGGAGAATATGACGCCTCAAAGAAGAAGAAGAAGTGCAAAGACTACAAGAAAAAGCTGTCTATGCAACAAAAGTTGGTGGTATTTTTTTTCTGTTTTGAAAGATTTTGTATACATATTCTAGAGTATGTTTTTGGTAATAACTGCATAGTTTTGTTCCATCAAATGTGCCTACAGATTATTTTTAAAGAATTTCATTTACTATACACCTGAAAATAACACATTATAAATCAACTATATGCCAATATAAAACAAAAATTTTTTAAACTTTTATTAGATTCTCAGAAACCTTCAGTAATCTGTATAACAGGATGTTTGGTAGTGATGGTGTTTTTCATTTTCTGGGGTGTTCATTTTTAATACAATAGGAACTTAAATAAACTAAAGCCATCTCTACAGAAAATGTTGAATATCAAATTAAATAAGACGGTTTAGGTTTATATACAAGAGCCATTAGTTCATTTTTAATGTGGATGGAATCAGCGTACCAGGAGCTAAATTTTTACATTCATACTAGTTAGTAGGAGTTAGAAATTATAAGCTTTATCATTTTTCATGTACTATGTGTTTATATATAATATATATGTCATCAAGTTTCTATTAATTTATTTAATGTTTTTTGAAATATGCTGTTTTTAAGAAATGAGCCAAAATGATGAGCACTTAGATCAGGGTGAATTCTAATAAAGCTTCTAGCAGTATACTTAAACTAATGGTAAAATGGTTATAAAAGCATTTAGTTGTGATGCCAATAGTTTTTATAGGAATAAAGTAGATACCTAAGTACTGTATAGACAAACCAGTAAGATTTAAGATTGTAACAGAGTAGTTTTACTTATTTCAATGCAGTTGTTTGTTCTTTATAATTATAAAATACCTAGAAACTAATACAATTTGAACATTTCCTTGGCCTCGAAGTGTCTCTTCCTAGATAGTCATAGATACTAAATAATTACCAATTTTCCAGGAGTCTCATTGGAATGTTTGTAACCAGACAGCAGTTCTGAAAAATATACTTACTCTGGGCATTTCAGATACTGGGTCCATCTTTCACCTGCCGATTGTCTTTATTTCAGAAAGCTGTGCAGTAACTGTGACTAAAATACACATTGTTGTTTTGAAATCAAATAATTATCATTATTAAGCATTAAGTAAAGGATTATATTTATAGCTTGTTTTTTTTCTCTCTTCAATAAGTCTGAAATGAAATTCACAACTTCTTGTTCCTACTTTGTCACACTAGGCAGTTGGATTGGAGACCTGAGAGACGAGCTGGCCCATCCCGAATGCGCCATGAGCGAGTTGTCATCATCAAAAACATGTTTCATCCAATGGATTTTGAGGTAGGAAGAAGTATTCTTACGGTTAGAAACACAGATATTCTCTCTTTCAAGAGAACCCAAAGCTTGCCTCACCGCATCTTTCTCATGTCACATCCTGCATGTTCATGAGTTGTCATGGTTGGAAAATGGAACCAAGAATCAATTGAAGGTTTCAGATTTTCCCAGGTTTAGCCCAGTGTTCTTTTAGTCATATCCCAAGTAAACCAGGCTAATACCCATACTGTGGCCCCAAATGGCAGCTGCTATATAAAAATACAGTCTTGAAAAGATTTCTGTGAGTCATTGTGGATGTTAAGTACAGTTCAACAATACAGGCTTACTTTGGCGGGGAGGACCAGTTTCACAATTGGAAATGAAAACCTCACTTTAGTGCTAAAAGTTTGATCCTTAAATAACCTTAGGTTAGTGAAATACTGCTGCTGCTGCTGCTAAGTCGCTTCAGTTGTGTCCGACTCTGTGCGACCCCATAGACGGCAGCCCACAGGCTCCTCTATCTCTGGGATTCTCCAGGCAAGAATACTGGAGTGGGTTGCCATTTCCTTCCCCAATGCATGCATGCATGCTAAGTTGCTTTAATCGTGTTTGACTCTGTGCCACCCCACAGACAGCAGCCCAACAGGCTCCTGTGTCCACGGAATTCTCCAGGCAAGAGTACTGGAGTGGGTTGCCATTTCCTTCTCCAAGTGAAATACAGTCCCTGACATTTGAGTAGTGGAGGTTGTTTTTCAGAATCTAATTTTTACAAAACCCTTTAGTGGCTATTAGGAGGACTTTGTAATACTTGATGTCCATGGACAATTCTAGGAACAGCAAATAAAAGTGAATAAAGGAAGAAGAGCTACTAGAGAGGATTAAGGAATATTAGTTGCCATCAGGGTACCTTGTGTTACATTCTGCGTCTTGTTCTTATCTGTGTGTTTTGGCCTAGACTCATGGGATCATTCATGGAAGAACAATTCTTTATTCTCTGCCTGGATTCTGAAATTAATGATAACAAGTTACACATAAGAAAACAATGTTCGTAATGTAAAATTCCAGACAGTTTGCATATGTTCTTGTTCCTATCAAAGCCCACTCTTGTTCCTTTTGTGCACTGAAACAGAGTCAGAGTGGCAATATCATTTTACGCCCCTTTGAGAGAGCTCCAAAATGCTCTGTGAAACTCCATCTCTGCAAATAGTGAGGTGATAAGATTTACTGTGCATCTATGAAGCCTGTATCTTTTGAGGTCATCGAGAAGATACATGTGGTCTATTAGTACTGTGTGGTGTCTCTTCTGTCTGGAATCCTGAAGAATCTTGAAATACGACAGAGCCAGTTAGACTTGCAGTGATAATGAACTATGTTGTTGTTGTTATTTTTTAATGCACATAAGGACTTTCCTGGCTGCCCAGTGGTTAGGACTCTGAGCTTCCACTGCTGGGGGCCCCAAGTTCAGTCCCTGGTCAGGAAACTAGGATCCCTCAAGCTGGAAGGTTGGCAAAAAAACCCCCACACACGTTCACATGCACACTAAATGCTTTTTGAAATGCTGTCCCTCCCAGCTGGGGCTTTGAAAGGCATGTATAGATGGATCATGGTATCTAGTCTACTTGGTACAATTCCAGAATTCCTGTGATTCATCTACATTTTATTTCTTTGGCAGATAGTTGTTTTTTTAGTTAGGTGACCTATTAATTTCTGTGACTGGAGACCTCTAGATTCACAACATTCTATACTCCTAACACTTGAACATGAACGTAAATGTATATTTAATTTATTAAGTATCCAGGCTCTCTGTAAGTTGAAGTCTGTTGAGTAATTAACCTGTTTCTGCCTCCTGCCTTGCTCACTGAGACACTTAAGTCTAGCTATCACCCTGGGCAGACTTAAGTTTTCCTAGCTTAACAAATAATCTTTCCTCCCAAAAGCCACATTTATTCTTCCTTGACTCCTACAAATTCCCTCCAGTGGATGTTTTAAAGGATAGAAATTTTATGCTTGTCAGTTCTTGATTGTTTAAAAAAGAAAGTCTTTATTGGTTTAGTATAAACTGTGGAATTATAGAGCCTTTATATTAGCCAGTTTTATTTTATTCATAGCATTTATTATCTGAAGTTTTTGGATCTTATCTGTTAGAATATGAGCTCAGTGAGAGTCAGGGCTCTGTCTTCCTGGTTTGCTGTTATATTCCCAGTGCATAGGACACAGAAGGCCCTCAATATTTATCTGAAGAAGTGAAAGAATGAATGAAACCCCTTTTACTCACAAGGCAGAGTGTTTTCATTCACTCAATGAATAGAATATTTTCTCTTTAGCATCTTTGCAAATGAAGGAAAGTTTTCAGACAGCTGTGCCACAGCGGCTGGGGAGGGCAGTGATGGGCTTCAGAGTTCTTGGGCAGAGAAACCCTTGGTGCTGTCCTTGTTTGCCCATCTACCTGGGCTCGTGTGGTCTGCCCAGCTTGGTGAGAGCCTGTCAGCAGTTTTTGTTTTTTTGCTCAGTGTTTCGTCAGGTTGACTGTAAAAGTGTATCAGTATAGGTCTGTCCACTGTAGTAGATTGTCCAGTATGGTAGACTATAGCCACGTGTAATTATTTCAATTTATTTATTTTCTTATTATTATTTTTCCTTTTTAGCCATACCATGTGGCTTGTGGGATCTTAGATCTCTGACCAGGGGTTGAACCTTTTAAAAAAAAAAAAAAAATTGAAGTTTTTGTGGCAACCCTGTGTGGAGCAAGCCTGTTAGCACCATCTTTCTAGTAGCATTTTCTCACTCTTTTTCTCTCTGTCACATTTTGGTAATTGTCACAGTAGTTCATATTTGTTCTTTATTACTATATTTGTTATGGTGATTTGTGTTATAGTCTTTGTTATAGTAATCTTTGTTACTGTGATGACTTGCTGGAGGTTCAGATGATGGTTAGCATTTTTTAGCAGTATTTTTAAAATTAAGGCATATCTTTTTTAGATATGATGCTTTTGTACACTTAATAGACTACAGTATAGTGTAACATAACTGGAAAACCAAAAAAGTTCATGTGACTTGCCTTATTGCAATATTTGCTTTATTGTGCTGGTCTGGAACCAAACCTGCAGTATCTCCAAGGTATGCCTGTATGTCTTTATTCCAAACAGTTGATTAGTGCTAGAAGCAAAATACCTAGAAATACTTTTTGGTATCAGGGTGAACAGTGAAGGCTAGTATTTTAAATGTAACTTTAGGGGGTTTTCAATGTTTAATTCAAAGCCTTATTAAAAAAAAATCATGCCTGGCAAATCTGAATACTAAAAGATGGAAAACCGAAACTCAGATGCAGAGGTGGGTTTCTCATTGTGTATACCAGGGCTGTTCAATAGAAGTCTAATCTGAGCCACATGTGTAACTTAAATTTTTCTAGCAGCCACAGTATAAATACAACATGAAACAGGGGAAGTAAATTTTAATAATGAATTTTATTTAACCCAATATATCCAAGTATTACAATTTTAGCATATACCATAAAAATGTTAATAAGCTATGTTTCATTATTTTTCCCCCCCTTTGGTACTAAATTTTCAAAATCTAGTATTTACTTCACACCTGCAGCCCACATCAATTTGGACAGGCCACGTTTCAAGGGCTCAGTAGCTACATGGGGTTATTGGCTACTGTCTTGAATAGGTTAAGATTGGAAAGGAATGAGAAATATGGTTTATTCCTGGGAAAACAAAGCACCACTCTGGAAAAAAATTATGAGTGTCGCATGCGGAAGGTTTCGGCTTAACAGTCTGAGTTTAGTCTCAGGTCTGTTGCTTGCAAAGAGCTGTCTTTGGAAAATTTTCATGCTTAGCCAAGTTAAAGATACTTAACCAGGGGAAGGGGTTATTATCTTTAAGTCTCATGATACTATAGCAGTAAAGACATATTTGTTTTTCGAGCTGGTAAAAATGAAAACGGAAGTCTTTGGCTGAAATTTGATGTTCTTTTAGGAAGGGCACTGAGGCTTTGATAAAGAAATAAAGACAGGGACTTCGCTGGCGCTTCAGTGGTTGACAGTCGCCTTCCAATGCAAGGGACACTGGTTCAGTCCCTGGTTGGGGAACTGAAATCCCACATGCCACCAGGCAACTAAGCCTGCATGCTGCAACTAAGACCTGACACGGCCAAAAATAAAAATAAAAAACTTTTTAAAAAAGAAATAAAGACAGTAATGCACCCCTCCCTTCCACAGTAGAACTGTGGAATCATGCTTAAATTCGTCAAATATTTTGAAACAGTTTTTGTTTTTAATATAATTCTGATTTCCTTTGGTAAAGAAAATAGTTATTAGGAACAGTTTATCAAACTGAAAAAGTTTTTATCGACTGTTCATTGTGTGAAAAAACTGTGCTGTGTTCTATGAGGTATTTGAAATTCAGTCAAGGGAGATTCCTGTTTGCAGAAAGTACCCAATCTGATAGGAGCTACCTGCCACACACACATCCCTAGAAGCCACCCCATGGCTTTACCAAATGAGTATAGAGTTTATGTTCCATTCCCCATTCCTCTCAGGTTTGAGAATCTTATATAAAACAAATTGGCATATTCTCCAAAGTTAGATTTTATAAGTGGGAGAAATCCAGAGTCCTGCCAGCTATAGTTTTAGAAGCCTCAGATTTATAGGATTTTTACAGTTTTAATTTTAAATTTGATTTCAGTAACTGCCTACCAGTTGTTTATTTTTGCCTTTTGACAAACTTTAGGAAGGAGAAGCCACTTGTCATTTTTTGCTGTTCTCTTTAGTTGGTGAGGATTCAGATGTTTCCTAAAAAGTGTTTAGGTCTGCTTCAATAGAAATTAGTAGATAGGATACCCTTGTATATGTTTTTATGTAGTTGAAATTCAAGTTGATAATATAACTTTTTATGAGCCTTTTTCATGCTTTGGAGCTTGAAGAAAATTTAATTCCCACAAGAAATCTTAAATCCTTTTGTTGTTGGGGGAGGGGGTCTGAAGACCACTAGAAGCAGCAGTGTTTGAGTATTCTTAATAGACTCATAGTTGCAATAAAGCAGTAGTTAAGTGCGTGTTTTTATTGTGTGGTTAACAGCAGCTCCTTATTTGTGGGTTTCTGTTGCAGTGTGGTAGGAGGCAAGATGAACAGGAATCCTTATAGGGGAGGTTTACCCTATGAGTTAAAATAAAATCTCAGAAGCACAAAGAATAATTGTAGGACACTCAGTCAGTGAAGGGCTTCCGTCATCGCTCAATTGGTAAAGAATCTGCTTGCAATGCAGGAGATCCCAGTCCAATCCCTGGGTTGGGAAGATCCTCTGGAGAAGGGAAAGGCTACCC
Source organism: Oryx dammah (assembly GCF_014754425.2). Classification (NCBI taxonomy): domain Eukaryota; kingdom Metazoa; phylum Chordata; class Mammalia; order Artiodactyla; family Bovidae; genus Oryx; species Oryx dammah. The sequence goes on from NW_024070207.1 coordinate 40,615,880, forward strand.
TCTCCAGTATTCTGGCCTGGAGATTCCCATGGACTGTATAGTCCATGAGGGTGCAAAGAGTCGGACACGACTGAGCAACTTTCACTTCACTTCAGTCAATGAAAAGGATATATGTCTCCTCCTTGCAACATTTTGGTAAAAGGAATCTATGCAAAGCACAAAGCAAAGGTTTTTCATCTTCACAGTCATTGTGATGCCGATGCAGAACATAAGAATTATTAGTCTCTGACTTAATATGTGCCACAGGACTTCACCTGCTACAGCTGCTATTATTTGGGATTTTCACTGAAATGTTTCTTCCCTCTCCTTTACCACTGGATGTTCCCATTGCTGCCTACCATACTTGTCCATTCCCCTATCTTAAAGCCAGGCAGACTAGTAGTAGGAGCAGCAGATGTGATAGTCTAACTTCTTTAGACTTTGACTTTTTTTTTAATTTTGTAGACTGCAGGCAAACATAGCTAATAACCTTAAGCAAAACTTTTGTTTGTTGGTTTGTCAAAGCAATAAATTTCATTCTCAGGATTTATAAAGGGGAAAACCCCTTTTAATTGAGTGTGTTTTTGTAGGATGATCCACTGGTGTTGAATGAAATCAGAGAAGACCTTCGAGTAGAGTGTTCAAAGTTTGGACAAATTAGGAAGCTCCTTCTCTTTGATGTAAGTTCGTGGCTTGAACAAATGATTCCTAAAGCAGTTTTTCTCCATTTTAGTAAGTTATTACCAAATGTCAGTATGCCTCCAAGTTTTTTATATTAAAGTTTTTATGTAGTAGGTCTGCTCTCTAGTGGTGGTGGTCTGTTAGCAGTATTAGATAGCATAATTAGATGAACATGGATTACAAGCCAAGACTTTGATAGACTTGCTTATGCCTTGGTTATTTTCCTTTATCATCACTCTTGAGTGAGTGTATGGCCAGGTGAAAGTATAAAAGAGTCAACATTTATTGATTGCAAACTACAATTACTTTACATGTTATCTCATTTAATCCTCCTAATCCTCTGAGATAGGTACATGCTATTTTACCTATTTTTATTTATTTACCCATTTTACAGATGAGAGAGTTTAGAGATTGAGCACCCTGCCCAAGGTCATTTAGCTGGTAAATGGCAGAGCCAGGATTTAATCCCAAGGCCATTCAGCTTCAGAGTCCACATTCTTAACAACCATGCTGTTCTGCTTCTCCTTTGACACTGTTATGAGCAGGAACATTTCCAAGTATATCATGCTTGGCTTTTGCTAGACAAAGTTAGGCTAAAGAAGTAGCTAGCTGCTTGTCACTGGTTGGAGTAAATGGAAAGAAAGATTTCATACATAAAATCTTTAGCTTAAGTGATCAGAAAAAATACCACTGCCCTACTTTGCCACATGTGTATATTTCTCTTTCAGTTTTCTCATTCATTCCTTCTTTTATCTTCCTTGTTTTTTTTAGAGACACCCCGATGGTGTGGCCTCTGTGTCCTTTAAGGATCCAGAGGAAGCTGATTATTGTATTCAAACCCTCAATGGAAGGTGGTTTGGTGGGCGTCAAATCACTGCCCAAGCGTGGGATGGAACTACGGATTATCAGGTGAGTTCTGCAACTGTCAAGGGCACATGAATTGTTTCATTCCAACAGATACTGATCTAGCAGTTTTTCATGTAAGTTTTCAGTTATGTGTAATCTGTTTAATGTAACAATACTTTTAAATAATCCTTTACATTGAGAGTATGGAAAGAAAAATGTTTCATTCTTTCAGTTTATAAGTCTGAAGTGTTGAGCTTGCTCAGAACAGCAATAGGGAAAGAACGCATTAAGCTAAAGTGTTTCTCTTCTTTCTTGTCTTATAAAGTACAGACAGTTCAATGATTAACTTTTTAATTGATGAGACATTTCTGCAGTGCTGTGGCATTGGGCATTTATTTAAATGATCTTAAGGTCAGCGCTGGTAAATTAAGGTGTAAAGTTTGGAAAGTGAAGATAGGGAATTGCTTTCATTTCCCAGAAGTGATACTTTATAAAATCAGCGTACTGTGAGCAATATTAGAAATGTTCCAAGGCATTGTTAACTTCTTTTGGCCTAAAACATCTCTTAACAGCAGTTTCCATGTGTATACAGGTGGAGGAGACCACAAGAGAAAGGGAGGAAAGGCTGAGAGGATGGGAGGCTTTCCTCAACGCTCCTGAGGCCAACAGAGGCCTACAGCGTTCAAATTCCATCCGTGCTCCAGAAAGGGCAGGGCCTTCTAGAGTTAGGCATTTTTCTGAGCACCCTGGCACATCTCAAACAAATGTTCAAGCAGCTGCAACTGAAATGGCATTTGAAGAACCTATAGATGAAAAGAAGTTTGAAAAAATGGAAGATGGGGGAGAAGTTGAAGAAGCTGCTTCTGAAAAAGATGCTAAAGAAAGTGGCCCTGAAAAAGAAGCTGAAGGTCCCCAAGAAGAATCTGAAGAGAGCTGCCTTGAAAGAGAGTCTAAGGAAGGCTGTTCCAAAAGAGAGCGTGAAGAAGACTTCCCCGAGAGAGAGTCTGGAGAAGGCAGCCCTGAGAAAGAACGTGAAGAGGGTAATCCTAACAAAGAGTCAAAAGAGACTGTCCCTGAAAGAGAATCCAAAAAGAAGAAACTCAAAACAGATCCTGACAAGAACAGCCGCGAGAAGGAGTCTGAAGAAGAAGGCCCCGGCAAGGAGTCTGAGGGGGAGGCCAGCCCCCAAAAGGTGGCTTCTGAAGATGACGACTCAGAACAAGAGTCTGAAGACTGCTCAGAAAAGCAGTTTGACGATGGCTCTGAAAAAGAGTTAGAAGAAAATGGCCTTGAGAAAGGTTTTGAGGAAGATGCCTCTGACAAGGAATTTAATGAAAACATTCCGGAAAAAGAGTTAGACGAAAATGAGTCTGAAAAATCAGAATTCGAAGATGACAGCTCTGAAAAAGTGTTTGATGAAGAAGGCTCTGAGAAAGAGTTAGACGAAGAGTCAGATGCAAAGGAAGAAGAGGAAGATGCATATGAAAAGGTATTTGATGATGAGTCAGATGAGAAAGAGGACGAAGAAGATGCAGAAGAAAAGGAGCTTGAAGATGCTGATGAAAAAGACGAAGAAGATGATGCAGATGGAAAGGTATTTGAAGATTCGGACGGAAAAGAAGATGAGGAAGATGGAGATGTAAAGGAAGATGAAGACATAGATGAAAAGGTGTTTGAAGATGATGATTCCAATGAGAAGTTGTTTGATGACGACTCCAGTGACAAATTGTTCGAAGATTCTGATGAGAGAGGGACTGTGGGTGGCTTAGGGAATGTTAAGGAGGAAGGGCCCTTGTCCACAGGCAGCAGCTTTGTTCTCAGTAGTGATGATGATGATGATGATGACACTATTTAATCCCTTAAACTTGCTTTTTAGGGAGATTCCATCTCCATTTTGCCTCTGCTGCAGGGTAATTACTCGTAGTGTTACATGAACGTGTGCATAGAGGTAGGATGCCATCTGATTAATGCAGTGAAGTGTTCATGGTTACCTGTACCTAATGATTTTACATATGTGTTCATTGGCTGTTCAGTTCAAACCCCATAGCGTAATGCAAGTTAACTTGCTCCTCGTCCTTTGTCAGATTTCTTAAGTGCATGCAAAATAATATTTTTTAAAGTATTCTGATTGAAGTTTGTGACATTCAGAAATAAAGAAAGTTGTTGATATGCAGAAACAGAAAATTGTACTTGAGTTAAATTGCATTTTTAATTCTTGCTCTTGCTTTATTCGTACTAACGTTTGGTTTTTTTTTAAGGACTTGAAAAATCCCTGTAGGTGTCTCCTTGCTTCCACTTTATGATGTTACCACTGATATCCCCATTTCCCCTCTCTAAACCAGAACATGTTACTAAAACTTATGAAGTAAAGAACTCTTCGGAGTTTTTTGCTCCCCAGTCCTCACAAGTTACTTTTTTCTACCCTCTTCCCATGAAAATTCACTCTTAAATGTGCAAAGGTGAACTTCCCAAAGTCCACAGCTTCCATTATTGAAAATATAGAGGAGGTTAGAATTCCACCATTTACTATTTGGACACCTCTAGAAGGTGATTCAAGTTACAGGAACTTTCCCCAGAAAAATCTGTGCATACACTACACAACCTTCTGTATCCAGTTTGGGGCAGTTCGTGTGGATCTCCTGGAGTTTAAGAACTATTGTCACACATACTTCAGATTTTTGTTTTTGATTTTGTTCTAGAATCGTGGTACCTAGTACTATGGAAATTGTGTAGTTCCAATAAAAAAAAAATGTGGCTCTTTTCTTGATTGCGCTTTCCAAATTCAGTATTGATGAATTGACTTCTGATGTTGCACTTAAAAAGTTATTCTCATAAATTAGAATTAAAATAAACTGCATTGGTGCATTTTCATTATACCGTCTGTCAGTGTAATCATTACCCTCTTCAGACAGAAAAGACTTGTACTTCAAGCCAACTTTCTGAGAATTTTTTAGTTCATGTCTGGGATCTGTTAAAAATCTTCAGGCTTTTCACCAGGGACAAATCAGTGAAAGAGGTGAAGAAAGTTAAACAGAAAAATTGCACACCAAAATAGTGTTCCTTTTAAAGATAAGGCAGAAGAATTTAAACACTTTATTTATTGTGTTTTACTACAGTTTATGGGTTTCCCTTGTGGCTCAGCTGGTAAAAAGTCTGCCTGCAATGCGGGAGACCTGGGTTCAATCCCTGGGTTGGGAAGATCCCCTGGAGAAGGGAAAGGCTACCCACTCCAGTATTCTGGCCTGGAGAATTCCATGGATTGTACAATCCAGGGGTCACAAAGAGTCTAATAAGACTGAGTGATTTCACTTTCACTTCGCAGTTTATAGTAATTTGTTGGAGAATTGTTTTTCTAAACAAAAAAAGGAAAGAATGCTTTATTTTCTGTACACAATGGAACACGTAACTACAATATACATTAGCTCTAAGACTGTTAGAAGGAGGCCATTTTCGTTGTAACTTCTTTCCCCTGCTCATTAATTTGGTTTATACCAAATACTCATACTCTTTTCACATAAACATCCTGGAAGCAAAATTCACCAACAGCTGTAAAATGGTAAATAATTTATGAGGTGATACTGGTGAGCAGACATTAAGAGTCATGAAGCACCCACCTGTTTTCCAAGTAATCGGGTTTTATTGGTCCTGAAAACAGAATTTATTGTTAAGCAGCAGTACATCCTGTTATCAAAAGAAAATTAAAATGTAAGGGTGAGTGGTAAGCACAGCAGTGCTCAACAATTCCCTGACAATTTCTAAGGAGTAGTGCTTCTTAAAACTATAAGTATCATAATGTATTCCACTCTGAGTGCACGAACCAAAAGTTGCTTCAGGAATGCCTTTGAAAGGCTTGAACACCATGCCCTCTGAGTCTTCAACTACTTTATATAGGAATAAACTTGAAAATCCATGTTAGAAGGTTAGAATATTACTGATCTCACAAAACTATCTTTTAAATAAACAAGATGGCGGAGGGCGGGATGAATTGGGAGGGTAACACTGCCATATATCCACTGCTGTGTGTAAAGTAGATAGCTGGTGGAAAGCTGCTATATTGCACAGGGAACTGAGCTCAGTGTTCTGTGATGACCTAGAGAGGTGGGCTGGGGGTGGGGGGTGAGGGAGGTTTAAAAGAGAAAATATATATATACATATAACATTCACTTTGTTGTACAGCTGAAACTAACACAATATTGTAAAACAATTACACTCCAATAAAATAAGCTTTGGTTTTCAGGAGATTCTTAAGAAATTACAGATGAGGGTAATAAAAATTTGTATATCATTTTAATGCTTTTTACTAGGGGCCATATTAACATACAAATAATTTAGACTATTGTTTTGGTATATTTACACTCACTGTAGCATCTATTTCATTTGATTCAGTCCATTAATAAGTATAGATTGGGCCACTGTATATCTATTAATATACTAGATGAAGTGGGACAGAAGGGGCAGTGAGAATACAGGCAGCATTAGGCATAAACCCTCCTCAATAGGCAGCTGTAATCTATGTTTAGATAAGACAGTAAAAAAAAATGTAACAGGGCTTCCCTGGTGGCCCAGTGGTTAAGACTCAGCTACAAATGCAGAGGTCACGGGTTTGATCCCTAGTTGAGGGGACTAAGATGCCACATGCCCTGCAGTGTGGAGGAGAAAAGCAAATGTGGCAGTGATCCATCAGTACCATTTCTAGAGCCTTGCACAGTTGTTTAGTCACTTAAGTCACGTCTGACTCTTGCTCCTCTGTCCATGGGATTTTCCAGGCAAGAATAGCAGAGTGAGTTGTCATTTCCTTCTCCAGGGGATCTTCTGACCCAGGGATCAAACCCACATCTCCTGCATTGGCAGGCGGATTCTTTTACTGCTGAGACACTAGCCTTGCCCTTAATAAGGGCTCAAATAAATATTTGTTGAATGAGTGAATTTATTCTACGGATACACTTGCACACTCTCATTCATTCATTTGAAGAGGTGTGTTGGCTTTTCCACTACCTCATCATCATTCTTGGTGATTTTCAATATCAAAATAAATTATCCTGTTCTCCCCCTGCTCCTTCCACCTCAGCAGCCCAACTCTCCAAATTCCACATCTAGGAATCATCTTTGATTTGTTTCTCCATCTCCCATGTCCAAGCCATGTTGGCTCTAACTCCAAATATACCCAACATTTGAACACTTCATCCCATGTCTACTTCCACCACATTTACTGCCCACAGTGCCCTGATGGGTCTCTATTAAAATGCTCCATTCACACTTAGAATAAAGTTCAAACTGCTTACTGTGGCCTGCTCACAAAGCTCTGAGTGATCTTGCCCTCTCCAGACTCGTTCACACTGCCGTCACCTTGGGTTCTTATTCCTATCCCAGGACCTCTGCACATGCCTCAGCCTGGGATGCTCTCTCTCCGGGCAATTTGGATCTCATCCTTCAGGCTGCCTAAGTATTGTTGTTCAGTCCCTCAGTCATGTCTGACTCTTTGTGACCCTGTGGACGGCAGCACACCAGGCTTCCCTGCCCTTCACTGTCTCCTGGAGTTTGTTCAAACTCATGTCCATTGGGTTAATGATGCCATCCAACCATCTCGTCCTCTGTTGCCTCCTTTTCCTTTTGCCATTGATCTTTCCCAGCATCAGGGTCTTTCCCAGTGAGTTTGCCCTTCACCTGCTTAGAAATCCTGACCCTCTGTAACCCACCTTCTTTTCTCCCTTGATACTATTGTTGTTGAACCCCTTTCATAGCAACAGATTATTTTGTTTACTTGCCTTCCCTATCCCCCTCCTCCCATCTGCCACCCCCGCCAGACCCAGCTGCCTGCACGCTCAGTAACAGCCACAGCTTTCTCCCACATAATAGACAATCAAATATTTTTTCAGGGCTGGGAATCATAATCAAGAATTTGTGTTCTGTGAGAATCTCCACATTTTTAGAAAAATGTGAAGAACTTCAAGTAGGGCAACAGTTATCTGTAACGTAACACCAATGAGATAAGATTTTGTAAACACAAGGTTCATGGTTAGAGTTAATCTCTATTGGGGAACATGAAAATTTTCATTATTACAGTTTTATCACATTGTTTTTCTTCATCTTCATACAAAACTGGATTTGAATTATAGCAAAAGGCCTTGCTAAGGTTAAGCATTCTGACAGTTAATCACTAGGAACTCTCACTAGGGAGCTTATGGACTCCTCATTTCTGGAAATCTTACTGGGTAGAAAGTATCTTTTGCAAATGAACAGTGGAATATTTCCATTGTAAAATCCCTTTCATCTCATTCTCTGACTTCCTGACATTCTTCTTCCCTGACGTTTTATTCTCTACCAGCTCTGCAGACAGCTGGAAACTTTACCAAAATGTTGTTCTTTACAAATTAGGTCTCTTCCAATCTGACTACGCACATCATCACCAACCAGTAGAAGTAGCTCCATCTTTAATGAAAATGAAGAAACAAGAGCCAGATTCAAATATAAAGACCAGTATCACTGCAAGAGAGTAGGGGTTTGGGCAAGTTGCTGGGAATACTCTATTTCATTTCCATATATACCAATATCTCTGTTACAAACTCACTGCCTTAATACCAAGATATTGAGCTTCATTTCCAGTTCCACTTCAATGTTGAAATCACCCAGAATGATGACAGAGACAATATTGAAGTCAAGGAACGTCTTCAAATGAATGAGTAGGAGAATTCAAGTATATCCATAGAATACAAGAACAGGTCTGTAAATCTTAGAACTTTTTATGTCTGAGTCCTAAGTAATCAGGAGTTTGCTTATACAGCTTTCAGAAGTACTAGTTAATCTGTTCATTCAGTGGATAGAGACTATGGCCCAAACATTGTTTTAGGTCTGAGAATACAGAAGTGAACAAGGGGAGTCTGGAGGGTAGATAGACAATGCATATATTTTAAAAGATAAATTCAGATGGTAGATACTGGGAGCAAGTAAAACCAAGATGATGTGCTAGAGTTGATTTGGTAGGGAGAAAATTCTTTAGTGTGGTAAAGAGAGAAGGTCACTGGAAAGATGACATCTAAGCCAGTACCTGAATGATAAGAAAGAACCTGCCAGATGAAGAGTTGGAGAAGACAGTTCCAGGAAGAGGGAGTAACAAACAAAAAGACTCTAAAGCATGGTTTGAGAGCCAAGGAAAGGGAATGGGTTTTATTTGGAATATAATGGGAAGCCATTAGAGAGTTGATGTTTTCTTTTACTTTTTTTGGACTTGGTTTTGACTTAGGTATAGTGAATTTACAATACTGTGTTGGTTTCAGGTATAGAGCAAAGTGATTGGTTCTATATATATATGTATATTCTTTTCTCCTTTTCTATTATAGTTTATCACAAGATATTGAATATAGTTCCCTGTACTATGCAGTAGGTCCTTGGTTATCTATTTTATATACAATGTTGTACATCTGTTAATTCCATACTCCTAATTTATCTGGGGGGGGCGCACCCAGAGAGGTGATTTTTAAACAGAGTGTTGGTGTCACCTTATTTGTGTTTTAAAGGGATCTCTTCAGAGACCTCTACTCCTACGTAGAGAATGAACTAGAAGGAAGAGAGAAGAAAGGAGCCTATTTCAGTAGTCCGGGCAGAGAGAAGAAAGGAGCCTATTTCAGTAGTCCGGGCAAGCAAAGATGGTAGTTTGGACTGGGTTGTAGCTGTGGAAGAGGTGAGAAGTGATTGGATTAAGGACATGTTTTGGAGGTAGATCTAACATGGGGGATGAAGGTGGTAAGAAGTTTTGATTATGTAAATACAGATGTTTCTAGTAATGTTATAACAATGCCTCTTAAAAACTTCACATTCTGCAGAAAATGTGTGCTAAAAATAATAGGGCCAATACTTTGGCCACCAGATGGGAAGAGCTGACTCATTAGAAAAGACCCTGATGCTGGGAAAGATTGAAGGCAGGAGGAGAAGGGGACAATAGAGGATGAGATGGTTGAATGGTATCACCAACTCAATGAATTTGAGTTTGTGCAAACTCCAGGAGATGGTGAAGGACAGGGAGGTCCAGTGTGCTGCAGTCATGGGGTCACAGAATAGGATGTGACTGAGCGACTGAAAATCAACAATGGGAAATGTAACGTTAGGGCAAACTACTCAAAACCCAAGGAACATGGTAACCAGAACATTTAAAAAGCAATACCAATTCTAATGGGCTTCCCTGGTGGCTAAGATGGTAAAGAATCTGCCTACAGTGCGGGAGACCAGGGTTCGATCCCAGGGTCGGGAAGACACCCTGGAGAAGGGAATGGCAATCCATTCCAATTTCTTGCCTAGAGAATTCCATGGACAGAGGAGCCTGGTGGGCTACAGTCCATGGGATTGCAAAGAGTTGGACACGACTGAGTGACTAACACACAAAATTCCAGTTCTAGTAATAGTAGAGTTATACCTTGATGGCATTTATGCTCTGTAGCCCAGCCAGTTAAATCCTTCATAGTCTTAATCCCTGAGTCAGCTTCTTTCTCCAAGACATGAGTTCTTGAGGGCAGTCGCTTCTAATAAAAACCATCTTCAGGTTTCCAGGTGGCTCTAGTGGCAAAGAATCCGCCTGCAATGCAGGAGACAAAGGAGACACAGGTTCAATCCCTGGGTCGGGAAGATCCCCTGAAGAAGGAAATGGCAACCCACTCCAGTATTCTTGCCTGGAGAATCCCATGGATAGAAGAGCCTGGCGGGCTACAGTCCATGGGGCCAGAAAGAGTCAGACATAATTAAGCACACATACACACAGTGAAATTAAATAAAATGAATCAGAACATGGTCTTCTTTGCTGTGCATGGACTTTCTCTAGTTGCAATGAGTGGGGGCTACTCTCTGTTGCAGTGTGCAGGCTTCTCCTTGTAGTGGCTTCTCTTGTTGCAGAGCATGGGCTCTAGGTGCACAAGCCTCTGTAGTTGCAGCTCGTGGGCTCAATAGTTGTGGCACACAGGCTTAGTTGCTCCATGGCATGTAAGACCTTCCCAGACCAGGGTTTGAACCCATGTCTTCTGCATTGGCAGGCAGGTTTCTCTCCACTGTACCACCAGTGAAATCCAGGGCATAGCCTTTTTATTTGTAATTTTGCCATGAGAGACATGCCTTTGCAGCGTCTTCATCTGTACTCACTGCTTGGACAGATAGCTTGCCACAGGAAAGACCACAGCCTCTATGCAGAGCACTAAACCAGGCACACTAGTCCTCCTAGGAAGTCTCTCTGTAGATTTCCTGCTTTTTGCTTAGGGTCTTTGTACATTGCCCAGGCCTTTGTAATAGTGAGGATGTTTGCCACAGATCACTTTAAAATGTTAACGCACTAGAAAAACGGTGTGTTAACCAGCACAATTTCTGTGTTATCCCAATATCAGTCCCTTATTACTTATTAAGTAATTTCCAACACACAAAGACACACTGTCAGAAAGAGGCTATACAAAAGAAAGCTTTTGGAGCTTTTAAGCAAAGGAGTGATGTGATCAGATTTCTGCTTCAGAAAGATCCTGCTGACTGCCTAGAGGACAAACAATGCCCCTAGAGGCTATTGCACTGGTCCAGGTGAGAGGTGATGGTTCCGATTAGGAGAATAGCAGTAAAGATGGTGAGAAATGATTGCATTCATTCTGGATATAATTCTCTGGGAGAGGTGATAGCATTTGCTGATAGAGTGGGGATTGAGGGCAAGAGAAGAATCAAGAATGACCTATCCAAAAGTGAAAAAGCAGTGAAGATCTTCTTAGACAAACAAAAAGTGAAGGAATTGTGCTTTCACTTTTGGAAGATAATTTCACAGGCTATGGAATTCTAGGTTGGTAGAATTTTATTCTCAGCACTAAATATTTCACTCAACGTTCTTCTTGTTTGCATGGTTTCTGAGAAATCAGATATCATTCTTATCTTTGTACCTCTTGCAGGTAAGGTGTTTTTTCCCTCTGGCTTCTTTCAGGAATTTTTCTTTATCTTAGATTTTCTGTCCTTTAAAACTAATACAGCTGGCTGTAGTTTTGTCGGCATTTATTCTGCTTGGTGTTGTCTCAGCTTTCTGGATGTGTAGGTTGGTGTCTGACATTAATTTGGGGACATCATCGTTTCAAATAATCCTTCGGTTCCTTTGTTTCTCCTGATATTCCCATTATGTGTGTATTATTACACTTTTTGTAGGTGTCCCACAGTCCTTGGATATTCTGCTGGGGTTTTTTCCCACTCTTTTTTTCCTGTTTTCTTTAGGGGTTTCTACTGAGATATCCTCAAGCTCAGAGGCTCTTTCCTTAGTGGTGTTCAGTCTATGAATAAGCCCACCAAAGGCATTCTTCATTTCTGTTACAGAACTCACTTTTGGTCTCTAGCATTTCTTTATGATCCTTTCTTAGAATTTCCATCTATCTGCTTACTGAGCCCATCTGTTCTGACACAATGTCTACTTTATCCATTAGAGCTCTTATCAACTTAGTCACAGTCACTTTAAATTTCTGGTCTGATAATTCCAACATCTGGTTCTGATGGTTGCTCTGTTTCTTCAAATTTGTGTTTTGATGTATTATTTATTATTATGTCAGTGTTTTACAGATGCCCTTTATCAAATTAAGGGAGTTCTTTTCCATTCTGAGTTTCCTGAAGTTATAAAAGCTTCAGAATGAATGTATATGAATAGGTGTTGAAATTTATTAAATTTTTTTCTGTACTGAAAGGATCATTTAAAAACAACAAAATATGTGTTTGGTCTTGTAGTATGCATTGGAATTTTTTCATGAAATTTAGACGCAATGTATGAGATGAAAGGAACTCTGATACACAGAACTTTAGTGATATGCAGATAAGGTGTTGGGGAAGGGGAGGCATTCTACAGTCCTAGGATTAGGTCTCAGTCTTTTAATGAAACTTTGCCTTGGGAATATGAACTCACAAGTGTTTCTCAGCTTTTTCTCCCTCCTTAGGTGGGAGAGGAAGGCTAGAGGGGGCTAGAGTTGAGTATTTCCCTTCTCTCAGGTCAGTTGCTGCTGCTGCTGCTATGTCGCTTCAGTCGTGTCCAACTCTGTGTGACCCCAGAGACGGCAGCCCACCAGGCTCCCCCATCCCTGGGATTCTCCAGGCGAGACCACTGGGGTGGGTTGCCATTTCCTTCTCCAATGCATGAAAGTGAAAAGTGAAAGGGTCCACTAAAAACCTTAGTACGTTAGGCTCTGGTTAACTAGTCTCTCTTGTCTCTCTTGAGGGTAGATCTGGTTAAAAAAAAAAAAAACAGAGTGCGCTGGTGTTTTTCAAAATGGTTCCTTTTCCCCTCCCCCTTTTGGAAGCACAAGGGAATTTTTCTCGAATATTTACTGTGAGAACCTGGTCGAGTTCCTGGAGGTAAAACTCATAAAATATGGACACTCACTGCTGACTAGGTCCCCCTGGAGTATTTTATCTCTCAGACTTGCCCATACTGATCCTCCAGCAATTTGTTGATTACAGTTCAGGTTTTCCTGCCCGAGCAGCACTTTCCTCAGTGGTTTCTGCTCCAGTAAATTGTGGCTCTCTGTATTCCCCTGTCAGTCTCTTCTATTTGGGGGCAGCAGTTTGCCCTGTGACCTCACTAGTCTTACGAATCTAAGAAGAGTTGTTGATTTTTAAGTTTGTAGCTTTTTACTTATTGTTAGGATGCATTGGTGACTTCCAAGTTTCTAACAGATCAGACCAGAACTGGAAGTCTTTTTTTTTTAATGAGCGTACACACACACACACACACACACACACACACGACACTATGCAGATGGTATGCTGCAGATAAATGGATGTGCAAGAGAGGAGGGGGTACTTACAGGTCGAAACACTTCAGTGAAGTGAAGTCGCTTAGTCGCGTCCGACTCTTTGCGACCCAAGGACTGTAGCCTAGCAGGCTCCTCCGTCCATGGGGTTTTCCAGGCAAGAATACTGGAGTGGGTTGCCATTTCCTTCTCCAGGGATCTTCCCCACCCAGGGATCGAACTCTGGTCTCCTGCATTGTAGGCAGATGCTTTTACCATCTGAGCCACCAGGGAAACACTTCAGTAGGATGCTTCAATTGGAGATGCAAGCAAGTTACCTTTGGCTGGGCAATTCAATTGCTCTATGCAAGTTATAGGGCAGATAACACATTTAGCCTTATGTTGTGACCAGCAGTTACCCACATCTAACTCCGCCAGGCCAAAACACAATTATACTTTTGCTCACTTGAGGAACTGAACTAGCTCTTAAGTGGATTGTGTAGAACTATCAGCTTAAAAGATGCCTGTTGAGCTTCCCTAGTGGCTCAGTGTAAAGAATCTGCCTGCCAATGCAGGAGACATGGGTTCAATCCCTGATCCAGGAAGATCCCACATACTTCAGAGCAACTAAGCCCATGCGTCACAACTATTGAGCCTGTGCTCTAGAACCTCTGAGCTGCAACTGCTGAGACCAGGTGCCACAAGCCCTATAGCCAATGCTCCACAACAAGAGAAGCCACTGCAGTGAGAATCCCATGCAGCACAACTAGAGAGTAGCCCCCATTTGCTGCAAGCCCTCACAGCAACGAAGACCCAGCACAGCCAAAAATAAATAAACAAATTTATTTTTTCAAAAAAATTTCCTCTTTCTTCATTGGTGAGCAGCCGTCCTGATCAACTCAGGCGCATTTGTGAACACACCCTAGGGACTCCCAGAAATATTTGGTGGGGAAGGGAGCAGACCTGGAAAGGATTTGAGAGTCCCGCAAATGTGGGTGACCAAGGGAGCTAGTGTCATTTGGGCAGTGATGTCAGTGTGACTTCATTTGTACCCAGAGATTGATGAGGCTCTGGTCAAGTACCCCTAGGTCAGTGCTTCTCAAATTTTAGTATGTAAAACTTGAAAAACTAGTTAAAACACTGGACCCTACCCCCAGAGAGTGTGATTCCCTAAATCTGGAGTAGAGCCTGAGATTCTGCATTTCTAACAAGCTCCCAGGTGCTGCTGGTGCAGCCAGTCTTGATGGAAGGCTGGCCTGGAAGCAGTGGGGCCACAAATAAACACTGATCCCTTCTCCATGGTGGGGGAGGGGGCAGGAGTCAGGAAAAGCTTCGTAAGGAAAGTATGTGAGCTGCAAAGATGTGTTAAGTCAGGCACACCAAGAACAGAAGGAGAGGGAGGGCACTTCCGGTGGTGTCAGGAGAAACTAAATAGGTCACGTGGTGATCGACATTGATTAACACAGCTGTAATGAACATATCCACTGTGCTGCCAAGCATTACAATGAAACACTGATTTTAGATAATGCAGTCTTCATGAGGTGTTAGCTTTACTAAATAAATATGGTAGGAAACGATTTGAATAACACTTGACCATTTCTAAACTGTGAATTTAGATTATGGGAAGCAATTCACTTTTAAAAGAGGAAAAGAGGGGCAACACAAATGTGTTTCATTTCCTACCATAAACTATAATAAATTTTTAAGAAATGCTTTAGATAAATATCCACTGTCTCCCCTCCCCCACACCCGCAGAATACCGGTGCTTATCTAATAGCTGCAGGCTCTACCCATCTGATAAAAAGGGAATTTTTACTGTACCTCTCTGTAGTTTGACAATCTTTAGTTCGCTTTAGTTTTGTTTTGTTTTTAAATTAAGCAAAGACTAACAGTTATTATCAGTCTCTCCGGAGGTTTACACAGATGAATGGTGTTCACGTTCAAACGATCACAGTTGACCTGTAGTTAGTTATCTTGTTATAAATCAGAACATTGTGTGAAATGCCAGTTGAGTTTTAAATGCCTTTTAGTATTTCTTTAAAATATGTTTCATAAAGGAGGGATGCTGCATCATAAATCATGTACATATTTAAAATTTTGCCAAATTGCTCTCCAAAAATGTTGAGCTCGCACCACCACTCACTACAATGGTGTGTGAAAGTGTGCAGTTTCCCCATATTTTTGTTAATTACTAAGTGTTGTTAATCTTTAAAATGTTTGCCAATCTGATAGTTGAAAATGGGGTCTCATTTTAATCTATATTTCCCTAATAACTAGGGAAGTGAAACATCTATTCTCTCTTGTTGGCTCTTGATGTTTCTTCCTCTTGTATTTGCTTCTTCATATCCTTTGTCAAGTTTTCTATTGACTTGCTTGGCTTTTCTCAAAGATTTGTAGTTCTTTTTCTATTCTAAATAGTAGCCATTTGTGATAAGTGCTGCAAGAAGTTTCTCTCCGTCCTTGGTCTTGTAACTCTATGTTCGTTTTAGGTATGCAGGAGTTTTCTGTGTTTCAATGGAAAAATCTTTCCTTTGTACCTCCTGAGCTTTGTGGCATGCTTGAAAGACCTCCCCCATCTCAAATGATACTTACTGTAATATATTTCCCCTATATACATTTCTACATATTCTTTTTGTAGTTTAATAGTTTAATTTTTATGTTTCTATCTTTAACTCTTCTAGTATTTACTTTTCATAAAACATAAGAAACAATTGGAGCACAAGGAATTCAGAGTTCAGTTTTCAACATACAATGTTTGAAGTGCATATGAGAGGAGAGGTCTGGGCTAGGGATGTAAATTTGTGTCAGTTCAGTTCAGTTCAGTTGCTTAGTCATGTCCGACTCTTTGCGACCCCATGGACTGCAGCACGCCAGGCCTCCCTGTCCATCACCAACTCTTGGAATTTACTCAAACTCATGTCCATCGAGTCAGTGATGCCATCCAACCATCTCATCCTCTGTCATCCCCTTCTCCTCCCGCCCTCAATCTTTCCCAGCATCAGGGTCTTTTCCAATGAGTCAGCTCTTCACATCAGGTGGCCAAAGTATTGGAGTTTCAGCTTCAGCATCAGTCCTTCCCATGAATATTCAGGACTGATTTCCTTTAGGATGGACTGCTTGGATCTCCTTACAGTCCAAGGGACTCTCAAGAGTCTTCTCCAACACCACAGTTCAAAAGCATCGATTCCTCGGTGCCCACCTTTCTTTATAGCTAACTCTCACATCCATACATGACCACTGGAAAAACCATAGCGTTGACTAGACGGACCTTTGTTGGCAAAGTAATGTAATGTCATTGTTACATAGAAGATATTTATGACTCTGGAGGTGGGATTATCAAACAAGAGATTATAGAATCAAAGGAGAGAGCCCAAAACTAAGCAATCCCGTTGAACAAAGGAGACTGGGAAAAAAGAGGCAGTAAAGTCAGAGGAAAACAAGAAAGAGTGGTGCCATGGAAACCCAGAAGAGGATGTTTGAAGAACACAAGTGACCAACCCTGCTAAACACCTGTAAGAGATCAAGTAGGACAAGGACAGAGAGATGTCTCTGAATTTAGTAACGTTGAGATGATTGGTGACCTCAACAAGAGCAGATATGTTGGAGTGGTAAGAATGGACACTCCCATGGACTGAGTTTAGGAGGGAAAGGAAAGGTAAGAAGTAGAGATAGTGACTACTCATGGACCACAAGTCTAAGAAATGTTGCTTTGAAGAAGAACAAAAGAATGGAAATGGAGATGGATGAAGTGTTAAAAATGGGAGATACATGGGCATATCTGAATAATGATGGAAATGATCCAATAGAGATTGAGAAACTCAAGTGGGAGAGAAAGGGGATAACTGAACTTTAACATATGCCTCTAAGTTAATTTGTTTCCAAATGAATAACCTGTTGTCTTGATACCATCAACTGATTCATCCATTTGTTCCCTGCTGATACGGAACCTTAAAAAATATGAAATACTCCTTTGTATTCCATAGTCTGTCCTACTGTTCTTCCATGATCTGGCTTCCATGCTACTAAGACCATTTTCAAGTTATGCCCATTGTGATTGATTGACCTGTTTTATCTCAGCAGTTGTTCTTAGCAGACTAATTTGTTCTAGCAATGCAGTATTCTCTTGGACATCTCTCAGGATGCAAGGTAGAATTTTTAAAACATTTTCCACATGAACTTTCCCCTCAGAAGTCAATTATTTTCTGGTTCATTCTAGTGTTTCTCCATTGTGCTGTTGGTTTTCCTGAAACGTCTACTGACAGGCCATTCGTATGAAGGACTGAGGTGGCTACATTTTGGTTAATTGATTTGCAGTCTACAGCAGTTGTGAATCACTCTTCACCAGACAGGTTTTTTCTTGAAATGTGACAGAGCTATGCAGGTGAACAGTTAGGATGTGCCAACAGGAGGATTCCTGTTTATGAGGCATGGGTGGGGAACAGGTGGCAATCAGAGGTGGGGACAGTGTCTTAGTGGATGTATCATGGTTTAGAGGATTTAACTGCTATTCCAACATGTCCTTTGTTCTCCATAGCCTTATGGTGGTCTACAAATTACCTGGATAATCCCCACTCATCTCTCCAACCACAGAGTTAATGCTGGGCTCCCTTTCTGTGCACAAGAAGGGCTTTATTTAGAAAGCTTCTCTCACTGGCCATGGCCAAGGCTAAACACTACAGCAAGACACTGTGCACAGAGTTGGAGAATGGCCCAGCCACTTTGGCAGACCTTTACCTATCTTCTCTACTTTCTGTTTCATGACTCACTCTAGCTTCTAAGCCCTGCGGATTCTGAGCTTTTCAGGGGCTCTATTTGGAAGATTCATAATCATTTCTCCAATATCCTTCTTCCATTCCTGTGTGAGCAGGATGTGGGTTCCAGAGTATAATTTCCAGAAATTTCCTGTTGTTTCCGAAAGGTCAGATAACAGTGGTTTAGTGTACAGTCCTATAGAATAGGCCTGCCCGGCTCCAACAAGCTCTTAACCTCTCTGTGGCTCTGTTTACTTGTTTTTAAATTGGATAATAATAGTGCCAGCCTTGCAGAACTATTTAAGTGGTTTAATACACATTAATTGTTTAGTGCAGTAGCTGGCCCACTGGAAGTGCTAAAAGTATGTGTGTGTGCTGTGCTCAGTCATGTCTCTTTGTGACCCCATGGACTGTCACCTGCCAGGTTCCTCTGTCCATCGGATTTCCTAGGGAAGAATACTGGAGTGGGTTGCCAGTTCCTTCCCCAGGGGATCTTCCTGACTCCCATCTCTTGTGTCTCCTGCCTTGGCAGGTGGATTCTTTACCACTGTGCTATTTGAATTTCACATTCCCTTGATTTACTTAAAGTATAGTTGTAAGAAATCCTAGAGATCATCTAATAGAGCACGCTCCTTTTAAAAATGGGCAAAGAAATGAGAAAGAACTTCTCCAAGGCTATAAGTCTATTTAGGGGAAGAACTTATACAAAAGTCAAGATCTCTTGCATCTTAGTCCAATTCCTCTCTTACTGAGAATAAATAGATAAATACTTACCAGAGGTACCAGAGTTATAAACTATGTATGTCTGCGACCATTTTATGTCCCTTTTCTCCTGTGAAAACAGAACAGTCCTTCCTTGTATTTAAAGCCCATTTTTCCACCTGGACTTTGATCCCATTCTCTCCTCCTGCTTTCTCTAATGTTTTCTTATTATTAACAATACCTTCTTTTTGTGGTAGATTCAATCTCTTGCTCTGAAATGGACGCTTTCCACTGGTCTTTAATCATGTTGAAATCTATCCCAAGTCATTCAAGCCCTGATGCTCCCACTGCTGGATTCTGCTCTATCTTTCCACTCTCTTTCACCTTCAAACTCCTGCAAACTCCTCTTCACATTGTGGGTACTTTCTTCTCCCATCCCACTGGAGCCTGCCTCTGGCCTTATCACTCCAGCAAGCATCTCTCACTAAAATCACTTATGACTTCCATGCTACTAAATCCAATTTTCAGGCATCAGATTCTCCCACATCTCAGCAGATGGGACCCAGGTGATATGTTCCACCATCTTGAAACATGGTCCTCTTTGGGCTGTAGGGTCCTGACACTCTCGTGATGTTTATCCTCTCTCCTTTGCCATTCTTTCTCTGTAATGTCTGTTGGCTTGTCACTTCCACCTGACTGATAAAGGTTGCAGTTACATGAACAGGTCTTGCTTCTTTTATTTTCCCTTATTTTTTAGAGTGCTTTAGTTCTTTTCTATGTTTTAGTCTCTACTCTTCCTGGGTGAGTTAGAGTCTAAGGCTTTAATAATAGTTTATATAACATTAGCTTCCATGTTTCTATCTCCAACTCAGACCTATGTGCCTATGGACTACTGTCATCCTTTCTTAGACAGCTCAAAAATTCCTCAAAATCAACATGTTCAAACAGAAATCTTTGATTTCCTCTCCTAAAGAAAACACACTAGTGATATTTCATAGCTCTGAAAGGCACACTAATCAATGAAGTTATTTATGCACCCTCCAAACCTAGGAGTTATCATCTTTGAGACCCCTCATTCCCTGTATCCAATCCAGTATCAAATTTGTTTTCTAAATACATCTTGAATCCATCTACTTCTCTCTGCTTTCACCTCAACTCCCAGATGCAGCTACCATCCTCTGTACCCTAGACCACATAGTGATCTCTTCACAGCCACGTGCTCCCTCCATTCTTTCTTGATATTGCAGTCAGACCAAGGTTTTCAAAATGCGTGTCTGGGGACGTCCCTGGCAGTCTAGTGGTTAGGACTCTGTGCTTTCACTATCAGGGGCTTCTGACTCCCTCCCCTTCCCCATTTTTAACACACATCTCCATAAAACCATTTAATAGCTTCTTCTTCTTAGGAAAGAGATAGAGTTATTCCATAGGGCTCGAAAAGCCCTGCTGGCTCTGGCCCCTGCTTACTTTTCCAGCTCACCTTGCAAGGCACTCCCTGCCACTGTCTCCCTACCTTTTTCCCTGTGACTCATATTTGCCAGGCCCCTCCCGCCACAGGGCTGCTGAACATACTGTTTCCTCTGCTTGGACCAGTCATCTCTCCCCTCTTCGCGTGGTTAACTCCTTCTCAGCCTCTGGATTCTCAACTCGAGCATTATTTGCACAGGGAAGACAACTTGGCCTTCACTGATGAATTCAGGCATCCTTATCACAGCCTCGCCTGGCACCAGATACTGATTCATTACCTTTGCGGTCGTCTATTTATTTGTGTGAATACCTGAATAATTTCTCTCTCCCCTCACTACTCACTCATTCATTTAGCAAATATTTACTGAAATCGTAGTAATACATATACCAGGCATGATTTTAGAAGGGGTGACCAACTATAAACAAAGAGCTCTGCAATATGACATCCAGAGGTGAAAAGTACCCTGAAGAAATAGGAAGTGGGAGAAGAGGACAAAGAGTATGAAAGGCTGCTGGCTTGGATAGGATGGTGAGGGAAGGCTTCTCAGAGGCAGTGACAGAGCCCAAGTTTCATTGAAGAGGAGGGCAAGTCAGGAGGTGGTCTGGGGGATAAGCATCCCAGGTCAAGGACCAGTCAGCAGTGAGTGGGGCTGGAGTGAAGCAAGGTTGGGGCAAGGTCAAGAAAAAACAACCACTAGAAGCTTTTCAACAAGGAGTGACAGTGTTTAATGCACATCCTCAAATGATCACTGTGGCTGTCTTGGGGTGAAGAATTAGAAAGGTGAAAGGTGGAAGTACTGAGTTCTGAAGCTGTGGTCCTGCAGAGAAATGATGGGGGTTTGCAGGAGAGTGAGCAGGGCCGAGGTGGTGACAAAGGACAGAGGTGACCAAGAAAAGGACGGGACTGGAATGTGTTTTGGCGCTCTGTGTGTCAAGATTTGTGATGGTTTTCTCCAGCGTCTCCAGTGGGTTTCCTTCTCACTTACAGGAAGAGTCCACAGCCTAAGCATGGCCGAGGAGACTTTCTGTGCCATGGCCCCATCTCTCCTCTCCCCTCGTCTCCGGCCATGCTGGCCTCCTCACCCTTCTGTGAACAGGTTGGGTGTGATCCCATCTTTTGTATTAGATGTTCCCCCAGATATCAGGCAAGCAGGTATTGACATGCTTCCCCACTACCTGGGGTTCTGATCAAATGTCACCTCATCAGAAAATTTTTTCGTGAACATCCGAGATAAATGAGACACTTTCTATTCCCTGGCTGATTAATTTCTCTTTATAGTACTTACTGACAGCTGACAAGTCCATATACTATAGGCAAACATAAAACATGTTACATATTTATTATTCCCCAAAGGCAGGGATTTGGTCTGTTTTGTTCACTATGGAACAAAATTCCCAGAATGGTGCCTGGCATATAGTAAGTGTTTAATAAATATGTTAAATTAATATGGTTGAAACAGAGAATGGGAGAAGCAAAGAACGGCTCCAGGCTTTGGGGTCTGAATGATGGTGCTATTGCAGATTTTTCAGAATGCGGACTGGGACTCCTTTGCTGTGAGCCTGAAGCTGGAGTCCTGAACTGCTTCATCTATTGCAGGTTTGGAGAAGTCTTCGATCCCTCTGGGCCCATGGAAGCCTGAGAAAAGTCCAGAATCCTAGAGGGCTGAGCTCCCTTTCTCTTCCCACGGGAAGAAACTAGTGACCAGCCAAGCTTTCTCTCAGTGCCAAAGTCCCATCGGTTGGATCCCAGCCCCAGCACTGATGCTGGAGACGCTACTACTCTGTGTGTGGTTTCCGGGCAAACAATTGGCTGCCCACTTTAAGAGACAATATCGCTAAGCACTTTTTTTTAATGCAAAAAGAAAGAAATAAAAAAAGAACTACCTATTTTCCTCATTCCTGCAGGTGCCCAACCCGATTGACTTGTTGGAGTACATTTTCTGCATTCTTAATAGATAGCTAGCAGGAAATGCTTCGTATAGGCTCAGCTAGAGGGGTAGAAAGTTAGCGAGGGGAGGGCACAAGATCGCCAGGCCCTGCTCGGACCAGTACTGAGCTGCTCTAAAGCAGGCCAGGCAGCTCCAGCCAGCAAAACACACCTTCGACCAGCCATAGCATCTTGCTGTGTCTCCGCCGCCGATGGTCGAGAATTAAGGTGAGAGAAGGTGGGAACTCTGGGGGAGGCAGGAGGGATGGGAATTTAACTGAGAAGGAACTGGGGCTGGGGGGGAGGTGGTGGTGGTAGGGGGCATCACATGCTTTGCTTAAGGAGATGTCTTCCGGTGCCTTTGGGGCTTTGTTCCAGGTGATAACTGTGACAACCTCTCAGACTCCCCATCCCAAGCCCAGGGGTGCTGGGTACCATTTCTCAGAAAGGTGGTAAGCGTGTGCAGGTAGGCATCCTGGTGGAATGGAGGCCAAACTATTGCTCTTGCTTTCCTCTTGGCCCAAAATATTTGGGCCGAAAACCAGGCATTATTTCAATGCCTACTTGGTGTCTTAAATTTCTGAGCACTGGGGAATATTGTAATTACACTATTTGAACTGCACACCTGGCAAAGCTTGGCCAAGGCCAAGGGTTTTGTCTGCAAGAGGCTTTTGCTACAAAGCCAGGCGCCAATACAGCATCTTGGCCAGGAAAGTCCTACCCTCGGTTCCAGCTTTGCGGCACCTCCTTCTAAGCCAGACCCACCCCACCACTTCATTTCCCAAGGAAAGAGACCCTTCAAGGAGGGTTCGTGTGGGGATGAAACTGCTCAAGTCACTCCAGAGGTCCAGTGGGAGGCGATTCTGTAAAGGATTAAACCAGGTAACAGCTCACAGATGTGAATAGCCCTCGAATACAGACCCTCATCCCCTGAGGTCTGACTACAGCCAGGGAACTGCTCATGAGATGTGATCCAGAGATGTACTCCAGGGCTTTCCTTTAGAGTATGTGTCCATGTGTTTGGCAAGGAAAAGAGGGGCATGCATAGGACTTAAGATTTATTGAGGATCCGCAGTTGTGTGAGGTCTGAGCTCAGGTGAGGGGGACCGAGACGGTATTTTCTGATCTGCTCTATTTCTATGGAACTAGCATATGGTCTTTGCCCAGGGAGGCTAGGAGCGTGTTTCACGGCACTGATGTCTCAGGGGTCCGGCCAGCTGCTTCTCATGGCTTCAGGGAGACTTAGCAAGGAGAGGTGGCAGGCTGGGTCATACCTGAGCCAGTAGCACCGGCCACTGGCAAGAGGGTAAGAGGGCAAGACACACAAAGGTGCTAAGCTGCTCTTGCAGGTGAAGGCTTCCAGGAGACACCATGAGATTGCGCAGACAGACCGTCTGCTGGCCTGACTGGGAGCCAGAGGACTGGATCAGGATGGGAGTCCCATGGAGGGGAAGGGACTGTTCGCCCCGACAGGTAGAAAGGGATGGTGAGAAAAGGCCAGACACCGAAACCAGGGAGACTTGGGTTCAAACCTCAGCTCTGCCACCACCTAGGTGCATGGCCTGGGCTCTTGATTTCCTCTTTCTCTAAGCCCAGATTTGCTCATCTTTAAAATGGGGATAATAGTACCTAGTCTGAGGGTTGTAAAGATTGGAGAAAATATATTTGGAGCCTCTGGGACAGAATAGGTCTTCTGTGAACTGCAGCTTTAGCAAAAAGGCTTCATCCATGCTTATCATTACTTGGTCATTCATAATACCATCGCTTTATCATTCATTTGATTTGCTATTTTTTGGAAATATATTTGATAGATAACATTGTGTAGATTTAACACGTACAACATGTTAATGTGATGAATTTATATATTGTCATACAATTACCATCATGGCCATAATTAACACCTCTATCATGATGCATCATTACCCTTTCTTTTTATTGGTTCAAATAATTAAATTCTAGTCTTTTAGCAAGTTTGATGATTAGAATGCAGTATTGTCTAGATTCACTGCACTGTGTGGTAGATTTCTAGGGCTTGTTCACTGCTTGTTGCACATTTATTCCCTTAAACAACATTGGTCCTGTCTCCCCTGCCCCTGGGAATGACCATTTTATTCTGTAGTTTGGCTCTTGAAAATTCTACAGATAAGTGAGATTATACTTTGAGATGCTATAACGTGCTCAAGGATTACACCTTTGCTTTATTGCTCAAAGTCCCAAGTATCTGAAGATATCATGTGCTTTTTCACTGAGGAATAATTTGCCTTCAGTGAAACTTGCAGATCTGAACTGCACAATTTGATGAGTTTTGACACATCTGCATCCATATGTAACCCTCAGCCTCTTCAGGATGTAAGACATTTCCAGCACCCCTGTGAGTCCACTCTCACCCTTTTCCAAGCTCTGCCTCAAGGCAACTGCTGTCCTGATTTTTATCACCATAGATTATTTGTGCCTGTTTCATGTAAGTGAAGTCATACAATATGCAGTCTTTCGTGTCTGGGTTTTGTCACTCAGGTTAATGTTTTTGTGATTCATCTATGCTGTTGGGTGGATGTAGTTTGTGCCTTTTTATGGATGAAGAACATTCCATTGTATGAAAATGTCACAGTTCGTTTATTTGTTCTCCTGGTGATGGACATTTGGGCTGTTTTCACTTTTGTAAACAAAGCCACTACGAACACTCATGTAGAAGTCTTTGTGCACACATCTGTTTTCGTTTCTCTTGGTTATGTGCCTAGAAGTGGTATTGCTGGGTCTTATGGTAAGTGTATGCTTAGCTTTAGAAGACACCGCTGGATGGTTTTTCAACGTGGTGGCTCCCATGTTTTTTTGAAATAAGAATACAGTGGATTCATTTTTTTTTTAGGGTGGTGCCTGGTGATGCTTAACATGTCTATCACCCAGGGGGAAACAGATTGACGTGCTCAATCAAAGGCTTCTAGAGACAGCAGAATCCAGCTGTGACTGGGGCTAAGATTCTGAAAGGAGAACTTTTAAATAAGGGTCCTCTGCTTACTCCCAGATTCCCTCCTAATGTTCCCGTGATAATCGACTGACACTTCTGGCAGAAAAATAAAATAGGCTGAAGAATTCATATACCCCAACCTCTTCATTTTACCCTAGAGGAATCTGAAGGCCAGAGAGGCCCTGTGATTTCCCCAAAGGCACACACCCAGTCAAGGGCAAGCCCAGGTCCTCTGAGCCCTAATTGGTGTGATTTCCTTGCATTGTGCTTTCTCTGCACGAAATGGCATTTCATCACTCAGCCATTGTTTACTTAGTGTTAGGTGCTAGAGATAAAGAAATGAATAAGAAATGGCCCCCATCCTCCTGGATCTCAGAGACTAGACCAGGAGATGGGCTATTCAACTCTAGTCATTTGCATTATATGCATCAGAATGACTAGATTCGAAATGTCTTTAGCCAGAACTCTGGGCAAGTTGGATTGGATGGCCAGAGGTGACGAAGCACCCAGAACTATTATTTCCCTGGTAAAGGAAGGCCATGGCTTCTCTGCAGTGCCGTCTGCGTGCCTGGTCACTGCCTGGGTGCAAGAAAGGACAGCCTCTGCCCTCAGGGAGCTCACAGGTAAGACCCATTGAGGCCAAGTTGAAGGCAATTCAGCAAATGACTGTTGGGGCATTTGCTCAGTATTGAGCAGGCACCGCTCTAGGCGCACAGGAAGCCTGGTGAACAGAGTGCTCTTTCCCAACAGAGTATCAGCGTGAAAAGTGTTAGCTGCATTGGGTGCCGAGTGTGTCTTTCTGGGGAGTCCCTGGTGGCCTGGTAATTAGGATTCCAGGCTTTCACTGCCATGGTCCGAGTTCAGTCCCTCACTGGGGAACTGAGATCCTGCAAGCCATGCTGTGCAGCCAAAAATAAATAAATAAATAAAACAATATGCACCCGGATTTAAAGCTCTGACATTTTCTAAGTGACTCTGGGCAGAGTATGTCTGTCTGGAGGCCTTGATTGTAATTGCTAATTCTAAGATGGGGTGGGGGTGAGTACAGGACCCCATCCCACATGAGTCACCCTGTCAGGGGGAGCAGGAGAATTTGGTATGTTTGGTGCTTCTGCACATAAGTGGGCAAGGTGGAAATCAAGGCTTGCTAGGGAAGCAAATTGTCAGTATCCACTGATTGCTTAGTCAAGGTCTACTGGAGTACTCGTGCCCTTGTTCAGGGGAATCTAGTGGGAGGCAGGCACTTCCCCAGCTGGCAAATTACTGCAGTCTTTGGCTTCAGTGTCCTTTCCCCCCCCCCTTTTTTTTTTCATTTCCTGATGCTCTTCTAATCATGTTCCCAGGCACTCTTTTGCATTTATAAGAGAGGACCCTTCAGCACTTTATCTTTTTTCCTGAAGACTGCTAGGCAGCTGTGCAGCTCCTGGGAGCCCCAGTGAGAGAACCTGAACCTTAGGCGCAAACTGCTTGTCCTCAAGGAAGCCACTTCTGCCAACTTAGCCAAACCGCTTGGAAAAAGAGTGCCAGTAACATTTTGCATTTGCTCTGCAGCTCTCCCCTGAGTCACCATGGAAGACGTGACGAAGACCACCGTCCACACACAGAGCCCTATTAAAACTGAATGGAATTCCCGCTGTGTCCTTTTCACCTATTTTCAAGGGGACATTAGCAGTGTGGTGGATGAACACTTCTCCAGAGCTCTGGGCAATGTCAAGAGCCCCCAGGGACAGAACCCTTCCAGCCCAAGTGGAGATGTGCTGCTGAGGAATGGTGAGCATGTCGGGAGGGAGGGGCTGGAATTCCCTATCAGGCTATCATCAAAGAACAGTTCTGATGTTCTGAGACGTGTGTATATTTGCTAAAGGCACATCATTCTGTTCCGTGAGAAACCACACCCCTTCCTCAGAAGTTTTGCTTGAAAATGGACACTGTTTATGGAATTCCCTAGTGGGCTAGTGGTTAAGACTCCACAGCAGGGGGCACAGGTTCCATCCCTGGTTGGGGAACTAAGATTCCACAAGCCACATGGCGTGGGCAAAAAAAAGAAAAAAAAAGGACACTTTAATCAAATTAATATACGGATTTCATTGTGTCCTCAATTAGGTTAAATGCTAGGTTCACACTCAGTATGTGATGAGAGCACCATTATTATTATTACTACCTTGGTCTGATAGGGCAAGAACACCAAAGGAGTTGGGCATGTGTCCCCTGTAGAAACACCCAGGCTCCTCTCAGTTAATAGTGGGTGGAGTGGGGCAGAGGGAGGTGGATAAAATGATTGTCTCTCCGCATCCCTCTCCCTACCCTTAACAGTACTGGGGGTGTCTATTGCACACACTATTGGGTGATTTTTTTTTAAAGCATTGTCTCATCTCAAAACACTTACTTCAAGAGTGCAATGCCAAAAGGTGCTGAGCTTATGCCTTGAATGCCCTGCTCCCGTTGGAGGATGGACATGCCTCCCAGGAGGGGGCCTCTGCCTGTGGGTGAAGAGCTCACTGGTTTTCAGAAGCCATCACTCTGACTGGCTAGACTCTGGGTCTGGATAGGGAATTGGTGTATTAGCCTCTCTAGCCTTTCAGAATTTGCTTCTCTCCTAGAAATAACTTTTCCAGTCAGGTGAGATGGTTTTCTCAGAGACTCTTTGGAGTTCAGGAAACATGTGAAAGGGGAGCATAGTAGGAGCAGGTACTAAAGTTAACACCAGGGACCAGGGGCTGGGTGGAGAGCATGGAGGTGCTGTCTAAGGGTGTGCTGAGTACTTCAGAGCAGCTGCAGGAATGGCTGCTCTTGAGTCATTTGGGGAATTGATGCGTGGGTAAAAGCCCATCCATGTGGTCAGTGGGATTCAGAGGCTCTATCTGGCTCCTAGGAAGGGTCAAAATCCTAGGCTTTTCATGTATAGCTAAGTCTGTCCACTTTGGCTATTTGACTGTGTTAATTCTAAACACATTGCCTTGAATATATGACAGTCGTTTCTTTGTCAGCACCAGCAATTCGTCATCCCTCATTTTCTCACTCCTGCTTGCCTCGTAAACCCAACCTGATATATAACTGATTTTTGGTTGCTTATTGTCCCATTTCTTGGTTTCATTTTGCAGCCAGACTCCTAAGAGGTATCCATGCATGCTCTTTCCTCTTCCTCTTCTGCTCTCTCAGATCTGCTCCACTCAGGCTGTCATCCTCATCACTCTTTGAAACACTGTTATCCAGGCTCGTGGGAGACTTCCACTTTCCAAAGCAAATAGTCTTTCTCTGTCCTCATCTTAGCTGACTTATCAGCAGCATTTGCAGCAGTTGATTGCTCCCTCCTCTTGGAAGTAACCTCCTTCGCTTGGATTCCATAATATCATACTCATGGTTTTCCACCTCTCTCCCTGGTTACCCCTCCTTCTCAGTCTCCTTTGCTGAATGTCCTCTTCTCTTCAAGGCTTCATCTCTTAAACATTTGAGGACCCTAGGACTTTGATCTTAATTTCTCTCTCTACATTCACGCCCTGGGGGATCTATTCTACTCTCTTTGTCTTAAATACCATCTACATAAACACTACCTATGTGCTGATGAAATATCATATCTTTACCCAGACTGGATTTCAGACTTATCTACACAGCTGCCTAGTTGATATCTTTACTTCACATAGCTAATAGGAATCTAAACCAAACAGGTCCCAAGCTAAATTTTCTTTTTAAGATTTTTTTTTTTGATGTGGACCAAAAGTCTATTGAATTTGTTAACAGTATTGCTTCTGTTTATGTTTTGGTTTTTTGACTGAGAAGCATGTGGGATCTGAGCTCTGCTTCCAGGGATCAAACCCACACTCCCTGCACTGGAAGGCTAAGTGTTAACCACCAGACCAGCAAGGATGTCCCCCAAGCTGAACTCTTGATCTTCCCCTCACCCTGCTCTGTCCATAGTCTCAATAAATGGCAGCTGCATCCTTCCAATTAATTGCAGTCATCTTTAACTCCTCTCTTTATCTGATACCCCACATCCAACCCTTTGAACAATTCTGCAAGTTCTACCTTCAAAGTTTGTCTGAGCTCTGAACATGTTTCTCCACCTCCACTCCTGTCCCCTTAGTCTGAAAAGCCATCCTCTCCCCACTGGATTTTTGCCTCCTCGTCAGTCTCTGCTTCTTCCGTTGCTCCCCTTCAGTCTGTTCTCAAAGTAGCAGTCAGAAAGTTGTACCATATCATTTCTCTGTTCAAAATCCTCCAGTAACTTCTCATCTTGCTGCTGCTAAGTCGCTTCAGTCGTGTCCGACTCTGCGACCCCACAGACTGCAGCCCATGAGGCTCCCCTGTCCCTGGGATTCTCCAGGCAAGAACACTGGAGTGCGTTGCCATTTCCTTCTCCAATGCATGAAAGTGAAACGTGAAAGTGAAGTCGCTCAGTTGTGTCCAACTCTTAGAGACCCCATGGACTGCGGCCCACCAGGCTCCTCCGTCCATGGGATTTTCCAGGCAAGAGGGCTGGAGTGGGGTGCCATTGCCTTCTCCACTTCTCATCTTACTTGGAGTCAAATCCAAGGCCTTATAGGGGGCCCTCACTTGCCTGAGCCCCTGTCATCTTTCTGATCTCATCATCCTCTCATTCCAGCATAGCTTCCTTGCTCTTCATAGCGTGTGGGGTACAGTACGGCCTCAGGCCTTTTGTACTTCCTCTTTACCCTCTTCCTGAAATGCTCTTTCCCAGGTAACTGCAAGACTTCCCCTTCATTGAAATCTCTTAGAATGTCGTCTTTCAGACTGGCCTTCCTGAACAGTCTATTTAAAACAGAAGTCTCCACCCTGTCACTGTCTTACCCTGTTTTATTCCTCTTAGCATGCGTCACCATGGGGCATATTGTGTATTTTACGGGTTTCTTATCTCTTCCTACCCCCTAGACGCTGTCGGTCTGTTAAGTGCTGTTTTCCAAGTACCCACCCTAATGTCCGACACATGGAAGATACTCAATAAATATTTAGGGAATGAATGAAATTGTGATTTGGATTACAGGGTGCTGATGTCTGTCATTGATGGGGTTACTGGAGAGACAGTATCATTTGGTATATGGCTTTAGACCCAGGCACCCTGGGGCTGGGTCAGCTTTACTGTTGTTTAACCATGTGACCTCAGGGCATATCACTTCATTTCTCTGGGCCTCTGTTTCCTCATCTGTAAAACTGAGTATCATTGAACTAAAGGAGGAATCGTGAGATTACTCATGTCAAGTGGCACATAGTAAGTGCCATGGCGGTGGTAGTTAATTTTTGTGGTGTGTGAGGGCTCGAGGCAGGTGTTTTGAATGTCTACAGTGGATGTGAGGGCCCGCCTTCAAACCAGCAGGACCCTCCCCTCAGCCTCCAAGTTGTCCACTGGCTTCTGCTGGGTGGCCGCTGCCCTGTTTCTTAACTCTCCTGACTTCACTTTGTATTCTATGAAGCCCCTGCCCACCAAGGAAGCTTGGACGTGGTCTTGTATCTGGCCCAAGATAGCCTTCTCTGGCCAAACAGAGGCAGCTTTCTTCTCTACCTACCTTCTGTGTCATCACATTTTCCGTGTGATAGTCTCACAGACCCCCTGACTGTGAAGAGATCTCCCTCGCAGCATGTGTTGTGGGTTAGGCCGATGTTTGTCCAGCTGACTGAACAAATGAAGGAGAAAGCCTCTTTTCTTCAAGGCCTCTCTTACACAGTTAGGAATCAAATTTCTCATAAGCTCTGTTGCCTCCGGGGAGGGTCCCCTGAAAGAAGACGTGTCCCCAGTGGTTCTCACGGGAGGTGTTCTATGAACTGCATGCAGCTTCGAAAATGGTGGGAAATCCATAAAGCGGCTCTTCGTCACCGACACTTAGCATCCTCTCAGCCCCTGCAGGCCTGCCCCAGGCTGCCTGGCCTCAGCGAGGCCCCAGCTAAGCTGAGAACAGGCTCCCATTCATGGGCTCCCATGGCGGGCTCACCCACATTTTAAGGGTACTCTGACAGGCCCATGTGGCTAGGAAATGCCATTGAATTTCCTGGCTGCTTTTTTCAAATCCAAGTTGGGTTTTTTTTATTTACTTAGGTATAATTTATACTGGCCCTACTGGTAGGAAAGAAAACATAGGCTGAAAGTATCTGAATTGTTTCCCTTTTAAAAGGACATTGGCAATTTCAGAGTAGGTAACTCGGAGAAGCTTCATAAATTACCATTTCTGGGGGCTTGTCTTGGTGCACAACCCACCCTGTATTCTTCCTGTCCCAGCCATGAGCCCAGCCCCAGGGCTGGCTCCCTTCCCTCAAGGGCTGCTGAGAGAAGGTATTCGCACAACCTGAGCTCTCTGAGGTCTTTCATAGCCAGTCTCCTCCTCTCCCCTCCTCCAGAATCCAATGGGGTTGGGGAAGAAAGGCTGGGTTTCTTTCTTTCTTTTTTATTTATTTTTTCAATTTTAAAAATTGAAGTATAGTTGATTTACAGTGTTGAGTTAGTTTCAGATGTACAGCAAAATGATTCAGTTATATGTAAGTATATAATATATATTTATTCCTTTTCAGATTCTTTTCCCTTCCAGATTCTTCCAAGATACTGAATATAGTTCCTTGTGAGAGTGTATCTGTTAATCCCAAACTCATAATTTATATTCCCTCTTTCCCCTTTGGTAACTATAAGTTTGTTTTCTGTGCCTGTGAGTCTGTGTTTTATAAATAAGTTCTTTTTAGGTTCCACATATAAGCAATATCATAATGATATTTGTCTTTCTCTGTCTGGCTTCCTTCACTCAGTAGGACAATCTCTAGGTCATCCACACTGTTGCCCATTAGCACTCTCACTAATAATGTTTCTAATGGCCAACATCTATTGAGTGCTTCCTATGTTCCAGGCCCTTTCCCAGGGGCTGGCACATGAATTATCTTAGTGAATCTTCACAGTAACCTTTTGGTTAACTCTCACCGTGCTCATTTCCTGATAAGGAAACTGAAGCTCAGAGAATCAAGTGACTTGTTCAAGATCCCACAGCTCATAAGAGCAGCTGTTTACAACCAGATCATTCGATTCTAGATACTGAGCTATTACTGGGCTTTCCAGGTAGCTCAGTGGGAAAGAATCCACCTGCCAATGTATGAGATCTGGGTTCGGTCCCTGGGTCAGGAAGATCCCTTGGAGGGGGAAATGTCAACCCACTCCAGTATTCTTACCTGGAAAATCCCACAAACGGGACCCTGGCGAGCTACATACAGCCCATGGGGTAGCAAAAAACTCGGACATAATTGAACATGCATGCACAGAGCTTTTAGCCATTTTCAAAATACAAGTACATGTTCTGTATTTCATCTCCATTTTCAGTTGGGAAAGGGAACCTGGCTAATCAGCAAAGGACCTAGACAGGTGGTTGTGAAGGAGGGGGTGAGACTGAGTAGGAAAGTCTCCCCCGCTACACACACATGGGGTACCCTGAAACAGAGCTGTCCCCCACAAGCTGTCTCTCTGTCCTAGTGTTATTTCAACCTCAGCTAATACAAATAATATTTCTTTGTTTCTGGAGTAAATACATCAGAGACAAATGCCACCAG
This sequence comes from Oryx dammah, assembly GCF_014754425.2. Lineage (NCBI taxonomy): Eukaryota > Metazoa > Chordata > Mammalia > Artiodactyla > Bovidae > Oryx > Oryx dammah. The sequence goes on from NW_024070207.1 coordinate 40,648,442, forward strand.
CCAAAATGGCAGAGAGGGGAGTGTCAGTGTGTGCACATCGGTCAGGCCAAAGTTGGGAACTTCATGGGGCAAGATATGTGTGTGTGTTCAGAGGGTTCTCGGCTTCAACTTCATTGTAAAGCAGTATTTGTATTAAAGGTGGAGACGGGACAAAGAAGGAAGGAAGGAAAGATTAGATGGAAGGCAACCAGGCAGTTATGCACTGGCCTTTCACAGCTGTGACTCAGGTTCACTGAGTCAAGTGGGTTCTTAAGTTTTTACTTTAAAACTAATTTTTCTAATCACGAAGATACTGTGTTAAGTTTTGAAACTTTACAAAACACAGAGAAGCATTCAGGACACAAAACCACATGCACATCTAGGCGTCCATACTAAGTTTTACAACCTAACGTCACGTGGCTTTTTAACGGGTAATAAACCATATATATCTTCACTGCCATTTCATGTTCTACTAAGACATCATTTTATGCCTCAAGAGTATCCTTTTTTATAGGTGTTTCAAATCTGTTAAAATTTTTGGACATTTAGATTGTTGCCAGTCTTTCACTATATGTAAATATCACATTGAATATCCTTGCAGCTCAACTTTTACATGCATCATTGATTATATTCTTAAAATATATTGTTGTGGGTAGAATGACTATATCAAAAAGTCCACTCAGATTTTAGGGTTTTGATATCTGCTGATAAATTGCTGCCAGAAATGTTATGCCCGTTATGCTCATCTGCCACCTTTCCAGCTGCAGAGTGGGTGCATTCTCAAGATAATAGGAGGCAGAGCTGGCCAAGCGTGAAGCTGAGACTCAGCCAGCTCTCCACCTGCTAGTTCTGTGGCCTTAGGCGAGTTACATTAACCACTTTGAGTCTCTATTTTCTCATCTGGACGGTTGTGAAGCTCATCTGGGATGCATCCAGAATGCTAGACAAAGAGCCTGGCCCATAGTAAGTGCTTAGTAAACAAAAGCTCCTCTAGATTTACAATCTTTCCTGCCCATCTTCGATGGATTATTTTTGGGAATTGACACATGGAGCAAAGGCTTCTGAAATCTCCCTTAATTTTTATTTTATTTATTTGGCTGCACCAGGTCTTAGTTGACGCACAGATCTTCGATCTTTGTTGCAACAGGCAAGATCTTTAGTTGTGGCATGTGGGATCTAGTTCCCTGACCAGGGATGGAACCCTGGACTCCTGCATTGGGAACGCGGGTCTTAGCCACTAGACCACCAGGGAAGTCCCAGAAATCTCTCTTTTAGAGCCAATATCTACTCCATCCTCCATATCAGCCCTGCTGCTTCCCAGGCTCCTTGGCTCTGGCCTTTCCTCCCCTCCCTTCTGTGATGAGTGAGGGCAAAGAGACTCCTCAGGCCCCCCGCGTTACCATTTGGCTTTTTTCCTGGTTGATCCTGTAGAGTGTCACAAGCCAGGAGAGAAACCCTTGAATGTGAGCCTACGCTGCGTTTCTAAACCAAAATAATAATTAATAATATTAACCACAGCAGCAGCTCTCACTTCTTGAGTGCCTATAAAGTCCTGGGCACCATGCTAAACCTTTTACATGGATTGTTCCCTTCCATCCATGGGAGGAGACATGCTCACTGTCATTGGCTGTTAAGGGGAAGCCTCTCTGAGGGGTTGACATTGAAGCTGGTGTGTCCAGAAGCCAGCCTGGAACAGGGTGTCAGGGCCACCATGCAAGGACAGAGTGTAGGGAGGATCCTCTGGGGTAGAAGCAAACTCCTTGATGCCTAGAGGTGCTTTCTAGAAGGTTCTGGGGCTCTCAGAAGCATCTATGGTGGTCATGGGTGATGTCTCTGGGTTTGCTTAACAGGTGGGAGGGTAGCTTGACATTTTCATCCTGAAGGGATAAGGAGGAAATGGGGACTTGTGCTCTCTGAACAGGACCTGGTCTTAGAATCAGGGGCTTCGTGAATGCTAGAGGCATGGATGGAACTAAGAGGCAGGGGCTAGATGCTCACAGTAGGAGTCCAGGGGTTGGAAGCCTTTTGTATTCCTACTGAAAGAAAGATCCAGCCTGGGGGGGAGGGGAGGAGCAAAATAGGGGAAGGGGATTAAGAAGTACGAACTACTATGGACAGAAGTTATAAGGATGTAATGTATAGTTCAGAGACTATAGTTAATATTTTAGAATAACTATAAATGGCGTATAATCTCTAAAAATATTGAGTTACTCTGTTGTATACCTGAAACTAAAATAATATTGTAAGCCAATTATATTTCAGTTTTAAAAAAGACTAAAGCTGCATCCACTTTAAGACATCATAAGATATGGGGTGGTTAATATTTCATAAACACTGCCTAGTATAGACTCACATCTGAAGGAAAAAAATAGAATATGAAAAACCTAGCCTTCCCTAAATGTCCCCAAAGTGTTCCTTGCTTGCTCTCCATTCGTTACTGTAGGCTGGGGTTTGAGAAGGCAGTGGAGTCTTGCCTGGGGCTCTAAGAGGGGGAACTCAGGTAAGAAAGTGTCACCAGGGCCACTTATTTGCACCGGCCACCGTGAGCCAGTCCAGTGGTTCTCCGACTAGATGGGTGTGGTTACTGGAGCAGTTTGTCCAAGAAGCCTGAGAAAGAGACCACCAAAGTCCAGGGTGTCCACTCCATGGGGCACCACACCCAAGCCTGCCCTGGAAAGGTGACTTTTCTGGGCTCCCCAAGGCCTACAATTGGGTTACTGTGAATTCAGGATTGGGACTCTCTCTGTCTTCCCACATACTCCCATCCAAACTGTGCTCTGGTGCACTCAGTGACCAAGTGCGACCTTGGACAGGCACATCCACCCACTCCCCTTAACCTTTCAGTCAGACAATTCTGGAAGGGAAGCAGTTAAAGAAAATATTCAAAACACGCTGGGGCCCTGCTTTCCACATTTCAAGCCTTCCAAACCTTGGTCCTATGTATGAGATCTGGAAGGCCAGTTCAGATGGAAACTGCCCAGTGGTCAGAGGCTAAACATTGTTTCTCATTTGTGCTTAGGACATGCAGTACCCTCATTCAATATGAAGCAGGAACAGTGATTAGCCTAAGTCAGCTTAATCATCCTATTTGTGCTACACAGTGGCCCTGAATTGCTACTACCCCACATAGATACTGCCTCGAATTGCTACTACCCAGCAGATAACAGTTTTCAAAAGTAGCAGTCATCCTCAGGAACAAATCTTGCTAATTGTTTCATTGCCCTTGACCTCATTAAAAGAAGCCAACCGTCGACCGTTGCTCATGAACAATGTGAAAAGTTGAGCAGAATATCTGCTATGTAGGGTAGGGCTTGTTTTGCCCTTACCATCTATATTACATGAAAAGCTGTGCTGGTGGGTAAGATACTCCAGCATCACTGGGCAGACCTATCAGAAAAGATCCAGGCAAACTGAACATTCAGGAGCGCTGGGTGAGGTGCACGAGGAAGGGAAGGGGGCCAGACGGCCTCTCCAGCCCTCCAGTCTCCCTTTGTCTCCACACCCACGCCCCCTTCATTATCTTGGATAGATGAGAACCTCCAGGCTTTAAGCACCATCTGCCAGGGCTCTCTCCCGCCTCCCCTCTTGCCTGAGTGGGTGTTGAGAATGGGGAAAACATCCGTTCATGTCAAGCTGCCCAAGACTCTTTGAGAACTCCAATTCAGCTGCTGTTAGAGGCATAATTTGAATAGTGTCTCTGAGACCACAGGAGACTCCATCCCCATTAGCTAGTCCACAAGAATTTTACAAGAAGAGCCTGAGTCACCACTTGACCTTGAACATTTTGCTTTTATAGGAAGAAGTCCCAAGAAACTGGGCTTCCCTGGTGGCTCAGATGGTAAAGAATCAGCCTGCAATGTGAGAGACCTGGGTTCAATTCCTGGGTTGGGAAGATCCCCTGGAGGAGGGCATGGCAACCCACTCCAGTATTCTTGCCTGGAGAATCCCCATGGACAGAGGAGCCTGGTGGGCCACAGTCCACAGGGTCACAAAGAGTCAGACATGACTGAGCCCATGAAGCAACCACTTTCCTACCCATCACTGACCCCCTCCAGCTCTGATCTCTACTTGGCTAATCTGCTTTGCTAACTTGGTCCAGTCTCTTAACATCCCCATGGCCCAGACCGTTCTTGAAAATGAAGTTTCAACCCCCAGACTTGTATGATACTGGCAACCAGTGTTTGGAATACATTGAAGAGGAAAGGCTTCACAAAACTTTATGAAGGGTTCTTTTCTTCAGTGTATTCAAGACATCAGCTATAAAATAAAAGTCAAACAATGGCAACAAACAACATAAATCACCTTTAATCAAGTAATTCTACTTCTAGAAAAGTTTCCTTGAGGGGCTAGTTGGACAAGTATATAGAGATGTATATATGAAGATGCTTATCCCAATGTTGTTAATTGAAAATATGGAATAACTGAGCTGCCCAAGTATTGTGTTTGTTAGTCATGTTACTGCCTTCTGACAGCATGCCATGCAGTGATTTGAAAAGCTGGTGTTGGTTCTATTTGTTGCTCTAGCAGGATGTTTGTGATATTTTAATAACATAAGAACAACTGGAAAAACAATGTGTACATATATAGAAACATCCTGAAAAGAAGTACACCTAAAGATAGACACTGATAGTCTCTGATATTATGCTTTGAGTGATTTTTTTAACCTTCTCTACATTTTTCACATTAAAAAATACATTATATTAACCATGCATAGTAGGTGTGTGCATTCTCAGTTGCTCAGTCATGTCTGACTCTTTGCAACCCTTTAGACTGTAACTCCATGGGATTTTTCAGGCAAGAATACTGGAGTGGGTTGCCATTTCCTCCTTCAGGGGACTTCCCAACCCAGAGATCTATTGAACTGGCATCTCCTGAATCTCCTGCATTGGCAGATGGATTCTTTACAACTGAGCCACCTGGGAAGCCCCTGTGTTAACCATAAAAAAAGCTAATTCCATTTTGAAAACAATAAACAAAACTGTCTTCTAAATCTTTCCTTCCCAGATAGTGACATGCCTCCAAATCAGTGGCGTTTCTCTGCTCCGTGGACGAAGCCACAGCCGGAAGTACCTTTTGCAAATGGCGCCGCCAGCTGCAGCTTGAATGGATCTGGTCTCATGCCTATGGATCAGTACCCACTGTCCCTGACTGGGGGCCCCTCCGTTCAGCCTGGCGAGCTGTGGCATTTCTCCTCCCTCGCCAGCCCCAGCTTCCCAGAGCCTGGCTACCCTCATGCTTTTTCCACTGGGCACTTGGTTCCGGAGCCCCAGCCTGAGGGGAAGTATGAGCCCCTCCTAAGTCTCCTCCAGCCAGAGAGATGCCTAACCCATCCTCAAGAATCTGCCTCGTGGGAGGATGGCAACTCTGCCCAGATGGCCGGAAGCACAGGATTGCTCTTCAACCTGCCTCCCAGCTCAGCCCACTGTAAGGAAATGCTTCCAGTACAGTTGGAGGGTTGCTTCTGATTGGTTGTGGTTGAGAGTGAATTGGCATGAAATGGGATGGGAAGACTAATTGCTGCCTCTCCAGCTGTGGGGCCTCTGAGGGACAAAACATCTATCTTCACTAGGCTGTATCGATAGTCACTGTTTAATGACTACAGGGTTGCATAGATAGCCAGCCAGATGCAGTTGGCCCAGAATATTCACCCGGGTCTGCTGACTCGGACTCAGCCTAGAAAAATGATGGACTGCTGCCTATAATCTAAGGGTCTTGCATTCACCTCACTGTGAACTGCCAGATAACCCATGTGTAAAACAGAGCTCAGTGATACACCTATAGGCTCAAAACTATCCTCCAAACAGGTTGGCAACTTGCAATAATGCCAGACTCCTGGGTAGAAACAAGGGCCGTCTATACCAACCATCTGCTCCACATATTAAAATTCAGAGAAACAATGGAGGCCGCCCCCTTGCTGCCTGGAAACCGTCATGGTGCCTGGCTGTCTGGGGCTTTTTCTCCCTGACCCCTACTCCTCACCCAAGCAAAAACCTCCTTAATGCTCATTCACTGTTTTATTCCATTTACTCACTCACCCGACATATTTAATTAGCACCTACTAGATGCAAAATCTTGCCTGGAGAATCCCAGGGACGGGGGAGCCTGATGGGCTGCTGTCTCTGGGGTTGCACAGAGTCGGACACGACTGAAGTGACTTAGCAGCAGCAACAGCAGCAGATGCAAAATACTTATCAAGAAAAAAGACTCCCTTCTTTGTAAAAGGATGGGAAAGAATTGGCCTGAAGTGTACTTTGACCAAAAAAAACAAGTGACTCTCATGTAAGATTTGCCCTTCACATGAAATATTGGTAATAATAGATGCTTCATAGTTTCTTGGGGCTGAGTCTCCATCTTTGGCTTTCTGCACCTTGGATGAGTTTTCTTTTATAGCTCCCTGGTCTGTGCCTGAAAGAAATTGCCAGAAGCTGCTTTTACTTCTGAACTAAGTATATTTATGTTACACCGAGGTCTAAAGTCAGATGCTGTGTTCCATCCTAATGTCAAAAACAAATTTTCTGTTAAAATACCATTCCATCATTTGCAGAGTTTGATTAGCAATGTACTTAAACAGTAAATCATAAAAATGTCAAGCTTGGGAAACCTATGAGAATTCCCACCCTTGTCCTCTTTTTCAAAAATCTGTTCCTGCTGGATTCAGAGGGGAAAATGAGGCCAACTGTGTGTATATGCTTGTGCGCACACAGCGGAACCCTGTCTTGATGGATGGTTAGAACACAGCTCAAATCATCACGTCCCAAACAAAACAAGCCCATGCAGTTCAAATCAAATTTAGCAAAGATTTAGCAAACATCTAGTATATGCCAGGCACATCATAGCAAAGCCACAATGCCAGCATTATCATAGTCCCGAAAGTCCTAGATGCATTCTCAAACAAATATTCATCACCAAAGTCTCAACTGTTGCCAACTCTTTACACTCTCCATCTAATGCTGATATCTACTGGATGAATCAGTGGCTGACAGTCCAGGATCTGTTGAAGAAGTCAGCAACCCTTGATCAGAAACACTGCCCATAATATGGGAACAAAACCCCAAGGGCATACAAAACAGAAGTGTCTCTGTTTTTGTAGCATCTGATAAAAGAAAATATGTCAAATGTCAAAATTGAGGAGCACATGATTTGGGGTTCCTTGGGGGGGCTACTATGCACTTTTCTAACCCAGTCCCTGATTTCATTCCCAATCATATTTTCTTCTTTCCTAGTTAAGAAAATCTATTTCCCCCCTGATGGTGGACCTGCCGGTGCCAGCTTTGCAGTTGAAAGTGAGTGTCTGCTTCTGTCCTTGATATCTTGTCTCCACATCCTGAGAACAAACTTATAGCAGAAAAACCAGGATCTCCAGCAACTGAAATGACCCTCATTTCTGTTATTTAGTGTTTTTACCCTTAGAATTGGCTACCTTTAAGTCTCAAAGAGCCCATGCACTTAGTATCTTGTAAAATGTTTTGCCCATTTTCTAATTTGGCTGTGAAAGCAATTCTATTAAGTTCTTTTATCTGAGCTGGATTTAGTGAGGTAACCAAGGTGATGCAGGAAAATGAACAAATTCATGAAGGTTAGCCTGCTCTTTCCCAGATGTTCAGTTTTCAGCCTAGAACATAGGGCCACCCCAGGACTCTGCAGTCAGAAAATGCCACCTGATACCAAAGGCTAGGACTCTGGGCTCCACATTCAATTTGAAAGTGGTGTCAGTAAGAACGGCCCAATGAGGGCAATCTCTGATTTGACGTGAGGACCTTCATGGCTCAGGTTTGAATCCACCTGCATTAGTTACTAGCTTCAGGAACTTTAACCACATTTCTTCATCTTTCCATACCTCAGTAGCTTTATAAAAGGAGGATTAGAATAATGCCCACCTCATCAGATTTCTGATAAGGATTAATTTACATATATGTATTGACATGTAAATTCTAATGGAAATGAGACCCTAGTAAGTCAGCACACGGTAAGGCAGCAAAAAGTGCCTTTAGGGAGGGCATCCATGTGCCTTCAGCTGTTCTCACTCTGTGTGTCTTGAGAGGCATCAAGGGAAGAGCTGCCACCGCAGCCTTGGATCTCTGGCACTTTACAGATTGGTGTGGAGTGGGGGTGAGCAAAATATATAGACCTCCCTAAAATGTCCACTCCTTGAGGGCCAAGACTTTGAGAGGTGTACTAATCCATCCTGGCACCTGTGGCAGTGCCAGGCATGGAGCTCAGAACATATGTGTCTAATGAATGAGTGAGCAGATGCCAGAAACAATAAAAGAACATCAAAAAAGGAAATGGTAAAAATCTATCTACCGATAGAGTATAAATTAAATTTTTTTGATGCCGTTGAGTGAAACAAGCAAGTCACAAATCACCCTCCATGAGGAATTGGTTGTGCCCAAATGAAAAGATAGATTAAGGGCTGATCCAAGAGCCTTAGCAGTTTTATCAGGCTTCGTGGAAGTCTTCCTGAAGGGATGAGCTCTGCTCACCTTCTAATGTATGAAATCAGGATTATCAAGTCTCCTAAGTACTTGTTAGCTTATACATTTAAAAAATTGTAAGTCTTAGAATTACCAAAAGCCTGATGCTTTCAATTGCTCATAGGCCCAAATTAATAGCAACATCATGTATCGGTGGTGGCTATGAGCTCAGTCCCCACAATGACCTTATGATTCATGTATGAAGACATCTTAGGTGCCTTACATGAGGCATGCAGTGAGTAGAGGTTGGATGAGTGAAGAAATGAATATACCCATTTTATAGATGAGTAAACTGAGTCTCAAACAGGTGAAAGGACTTGGCTTAAGATCATACAGCAAGTGGCAGGGGTACAATTATTTCTTTGCTCTCACAGTGTCATAATCATCAACATCATAAATTACATTAAACATAAATCATCAAAAACAATTCCAACTTAAATCAAGTGTACAGCAGTGAAGACTAGCAACCGGTATGATTGCTTCACTGTATATGGGCTCACTGTCCATCTGTGAGCCAGGACAGTATCCTGAGTAAGATGAGGGGGCACAGAAACTTGAAAAGCATGCAAAGGAGCAGTATTACCCTGAGAAAGGGCCATGTGGAGAATAGTTGACAGGAAGTGTGGAATGGGTACCTGGCTATGCCAACAGCCCCCTGTTGGCTATTCTGCCACTGTGGCTCTGAGCAGAGGGAGGCAGCAGGACATGGAGAGTGGGAAGGGGGTGACTTTCTAGGTGAAAAAAGGACCAGGAACACCCCTCAAAGCCTACATTCTTAAGAGAGCACAGCGCCCATTTCCCCCATCTTGCCTGATGCTGAAAACCAGAGGGGAGCTTGTGAAACACCCAGATTCTGCGCCATCACTTCCTGGTTGAGTAGTTTTGGCATGGAACTCAGTAGCCTCTTTATATGTTTGAGTCTTGATATATTTTATATTAACCTGATTTGGGATTTTTGTTTTGTTTTGGCCATGCCAAATGGCTTGCGGGATCTTAGTTCCCCAACCAGGGATTGAACCTGGGCCCTTGCAGTGAAAATGCTGAGTCCTAACCATGGGACCACCAGGGAGTTCTCATATATTGACCTTATTTTGAAGTGAGCTACATGAAACTGTCAGGAAAGATTTTGGTAATCTGAAAGATTTCCTCTGTTAGGCCCCAGATAAATATTTGTTGAAGGAAGGCAGTCCCCTCCTGCCCCTCCAATATGGTCTAGTCCTCTCAAGTGGGTACCACACACCCACATGAGGCAGAGACCATGTGGAGAGAAGAGCAATCTGCTGGAAGCATAGTTGGAGGGACCTTTCTGGAGGGACTCCTCAAAATTGGTGCCAAAATATTTAGTGAATTTGATTTTTTTTAATCTGCAGAAACAGACAGTGGTTCAGTGTACATTCCTTCAATGTCTACAGAAAATATTGCCAGACATGGTGCACTTATATATATAATGGTGTAGAAAACTCTTCTTGGTCCCTGCTCCCACAGTTATTAGTCTAGTGGGGAAGGTAGACTCCACCAAAAAAAAAAAAAAAGACAAAATAAAATGTTTGCAAGTTACGGTAAGTCTGAAGGAAACATACCAAGTGTTGAAACAGAGCAAAACAGAGGTCAGCTTTGGATAAAGGGGTTCTAGGGTGGCTTCTATGATAAAGTGATGTGTGAACAGGGACCCAGATGGACTGAGGGATGCCGGGAGCTTTAGGAAGAGCTGGGATGGAGATGGGGGAGGCTACCCTGCCCAGACCAGAAGTGAGTGAGGACTAGGAGAAATATGAGTGTGGGCAGAGTCAGCCCTGGAAAGGTCAACTGCGGCCGGGCGACACAGCACCTTCTGGATCATGGTGGGAGGTTGATTTTCTCTTCTAAGTGACTCAGTGAGGTATGGCAGGGTTTGAAGTGTGATCCAATTTGCATTTAATAAGGCCACAGAACTATTGTGCAGAGGATGCACTGGAGAAAGAATTAGTTAGGAGGCCAGAAGCACAAGATGGTGGCCTGAATCAGATGGCAATCATGGTCGCTGGATGAAGTGAATGTGTTTGAGATCTATTAATATGTGAGGTGTTTAGGTTTTCATTTGCCTGCATGAGCAACTCTGTGGATACTGGTACATGTGTGGAAATGAGGCAGATTGTAGGAGAACACAGCTCTGCCTTGGCCACATTCACTCTAGGTGATGATAAGACATGCAAGTGGATGGCCCTCTCCAAAACAGAAGCGGGGGAGAGCCTGAGTAAACTTTTGAGATTGTTTGGTATGAAAACGACACTACAAGCCACTGAATGATCACCCAGGCAGAGAAAAGGGCAGAGGACAGAGTCCTGGAGTGTGCCAATATTTAGAAGTTGGGGGATATGAGAACCAAGCAGACGATACAGAGAAGGAGCAGCCCCTGGGTGGGAGAAGAGCCGGAGAGTGTGGTGTTACAGGAACTCAAAGAGGAGAAAATTTCCAAACACAGAGTGATTACCTGTGTCAAAGGCTTCCGAGAGATCAAATAAGAGAAGGTCAGAGAAATTTCTATTGGATGTGGCATCAGAGATTTTGATAACGTAGTTAAGAGCAGTTTTCGTTAATAGCATGTGGACGAAAGCTGGATGGGGTGGGTTGAAGAGGGAATGGCAGCTGAGAAAGTGGAGATAGTAAATGGCAGTAGCTTCTTGTAGAAGCTTAGCCTTGAGGGAGGTGAATAAAAGTAAGGTAGTAGCTACAGAGATTAGTGGGGTGGAGAGGGTCTTTTATTTATTTATTTTTTAAAGAAGGCAAATATTAGAGCCTATACAGAAAAGTAATTAGCCTTCCCCCCCAAAAAAAACACCCTCAGGTGACCAGGAAGAAAAAATAAAAATAGAGCCTATACGGAGACGGAGATGGATGACAAGACAATGACAATAACTTTATGGCTGGAGACAGTTGCAAGATGTGGGGAAGCATTGGCATTTGCTAGGAGGAGGGGGCATTCTACCATTGAAAGCAGACAAAAGATGGAGAATAAGGACACAGATGCCACTAGATTTGCAGGCTTGTTTGTGGGGAGTCGGAAACATACTAATCAAATGATTCTGAATCAGCTATAAAGGCTGACATGAGTTTTAAGTGGAAACAGTTGGCTGACTTGTGTGATTTTTTTTTTCCCCCCACCAGGGATGTTGGGTTAATATAACGCACAGAGAAGCCAAACTCTGGCTCATCCAGGGTTGAGATTTTGACAAGTGAGCCTGATGAATGAGGGACCATAGCATGGGATCGTGGTATCTAAGCTGCTCAAAGAAGGAAATGGAGGCAGATGGAAGGTGCTGGGTAGTAGAGGTTGATGGATTGGAGGATGACAGTATGTAAAAATGTGGTGATAAGACTGCTTAAGGCAATGACATCGGGAGATGGTGGTTTGAAATTGAGATGGTAGGGGTGCCACCTGTGTATGTGATGACAAGGTCTAGTGTGTGGCCATGGCGAATGGCTGACTGAGGCGCCGTGAACCAAAGGTCATTAGAAGGTGCAGAGAATGGCAAGAACCACGGAAATGAGGTAAAAGAAGAACCCATAGCTCGCTACACCATGGGTGCTGTTTTTATCCTCATTCACAGATGGGAACATGGAGTTTTAGGGAGGTTAAGTAACTTGCCCAGAGTCAAGGTAAGTGCCAGGGTCAGTTTTCTGTCCTTGGTCTTACTGAATAAGCTAGCTGCAGTGTGACCACATGCTAATTCTACTCTACTCCATATAAGGACACTACCTCTTTAACAAATATTACTGAGCCTATCTGTGCCAGGCACTGTTCTAAGGGCTTGACATGTGTTTAACTCATGTAGGCAATAGGTATCATTAGTATTCCCATTTACCAGATGAGGAAAGGGGGGCTCAGATAGGCTAGGTAACTTGCCTGAGGTCACACAGCTAGGAGTGGTGAGGTCAAGACTCAAACCTAGGTTCCTTGGGCACCAAGCCAGCTGCTATCTCATCAAGCTTATTCTATTTTTCAGGAAGCCAGTCTCCAGAGAGAAGAAGAGATCTCTTCTTTTATTGAACATGGGTTTAAAGAGAATTCCTTTTTCCAAACCTGCTTCTGGTTTTCTGCTGTGAATCCAGAGGGTCTGGAGACATCACCGTCCTTTTTTCTTGTTGCCACCAAAGAGCACTGGGTTCAAAGCAACTTTCTGTTCTCTCTGAAATTCTATACTTTTTCTTGGCACCTATGCCCCGCAGCATGTTTTTTTTTTTTTTTTTAACTTGTTAAGTGAATCTTGAGCATATAAGATGGTTAAAAGAGCTGTTTAGTGGTGGGGAGCAAACCTGTAGATTGTTCCCAATAAAATGACAAATTTCACCCTCTGTGTTCACTGCCCTCCTACTTAGCAATTGGCCAACTTGCCCTCCATCAGCATGGTTGCCCATATCAACAGTGACCACATGGTACCCAATGGGGTTGTCCCACTCTTCCAACTGAATATAGAGAGATTCCAGAAACAGCCTGACACTTTCTAGCCTTAACCAGAGGATGCCCAGCTTCCCTGTTAAGGCATTGGCAAGACCCACAGAGAGTGGCTGGGAGGCAGGACGGTTCCTGCATCCTTGAAGTTTGAAGGGAAGCTGAAGAGGTCTCAGGCTGGTCTTGATGAATGAGATACTGTCATTTGGAAAATTTGATCACTCAATTCCAAAACAGTAATTCTAATCACTGAGCAATCTGACAAGTAACTCACAAATTAGTAAGCAAACTGTCCCATCCCAAGCCAGGCCTAAAGTTCTATATCCAGAGCATTCTTAGATGAGCTCTGTGACTTCTTGGCTGCCCTCCCCCCGAGGAGGACCTTGGGTCTCCACACCCCACGTGTGCTCGTCTGCCCCTGACAGCCTTACACAGGGGCCCGCCTGACTGCCATCACCATGGGATCTTTCCTGTAGCTCTTCCACTGTCAGTGACATCGAGAAAACACTTTCTTTTCAGCACAGAACCACTGGGGCTACCTGGGTGATACCCACATGGGTCCAAGACCAGGCAGCGGGACCTCCCTGCAGATTGTTCTGGATGAAATGACCAATTTCTCCAAATTCTTCTCTCTCCAGTCTGGTAGCTCACAGTCCAGCATGAGCTTGGTACTTAGCTCTGACAATCCCGGTATCCCTGCCCTCAGCACTCCCCACACATATACCCCCTGTTCCCATAGCTCAAAGGGTTAATAATAAAGTGAAAATTCTGGATTAAGCTATTCTTAATTCTAAATTCTTTCATGTCCATGATTTCATGCAAACTTGCCAGCAACTCTGCAATTGACATGATTACCTTCATGTAATACATGTGGGTACTAAGACTCAGAGTTGGCCAATGACCTGCCCAAGGTCACGTAGCCCAGATCCCAGGTCTGATCTCAGGGCTCTTTTCTCTCCACCATAATACTTACCAAGGGTTACCATCAAGGTGGCTGTTAGATATTTAGTTCTCCCATCTGCTGTGTAAATAAAGACCACAGCTTTTACATGAGTGAATTGGTAACCTTGGTAGTAATAGAGTAATTCTCTTGTCTCAGTCGTTTTTCCAATGTGTTACATGTGTTTCTGAGATTTACTAAGAGAAAAAAAAGCCAGTACATTTTCCTTCAAAGTTATTTTCCTTCGAAAATGCTGTTCTTTTTTAGGTGATGGGTGGGAAAATTCTGGGTGGAGGCTGACTCTAGCACTTGTGATGCATCATTATACAAGGGTGTTTATCTTGGCTCACTGTAGAAAGATTCGTCTGTGTTAGAAGGTAACACGTACCATCGGAATTGAACTCTTAATTATGCTATTTAGGGAAAAAAAAGAAATGATTCCAAGAGGGCTGGCATTTGGTGTAACCTGGGTAATCTGATGTTATTTCCCTGAAAATCCCTCAGCCTGGAAGTTCTCTCGTATAAAGCTGAAAGTAGTAGTCAATTTTCCCACGTTAACAAAGAGAAGAGAAAAGGCCTCCTGTCTCTGAAAGACCCCAGCTCTTCTGATACAAGTAAATCCCTGCCCAGATCATCTGTCTAGAACCATCCTTTCTTAATTTCCCCCTCACTTCCAAAAAGCTAACTTGAAAAGCATTCTTTGACTACTTTTGGCATTTTACACTAGCTGACTGCACACACATACACAAGCCGGCCCCATGTATTATCTGTGGGGCTTAATCTACACTCCCAGTTGATAATCTTATGAGATGCTAGCTAGCTGGGGAAGGGGTGGAATCAGGTGGACCAAGGTTTGAAACTGGAAAGTCGGGCCCAATAGGGCTAGAGCCCATAAACACATTTTTCTCTACAGTTTTGAGAAACTGACAAGCGGCTTGATCCACTCTGACTAACTGGCTGCGACCCTTCCCCGCCAAACACACCCATTCCTGAACTTTATGATCTGAAAGAATGGGAATTGTTTCCAATGGGCTGGAAACTCACTTGAATGATACCTGGGTTAAAAAGGCAACAAAAGGTAACAATTTCCTTTTTTCAGTAAGCAAAAACTCAAGAATTCCAAATAAGGATGTTTGCAAAGCCAGTTGAGACTTGTGTAGAAGCAGTTTTTCATTCTAAAAATCAAGTGTAACACAGAAAACAAGTAACCCCTCCAGAGATAAAACTAAGTAGCTATCTTTGTATCACATCTTTCTCCCATATAAACAATCAAACTCTGCCCTTTCCGTAACTGTTTCTCTAGCTGGACATAATTGAAATAATTTTGTAACCCATTTGTTTTTTCAATATGTGAAGATCCCCTGGAGTAGAAAATGGCAACCTATTCCAGTATTCTTGCCTGGAGAATCCCATGGACAGAGGAACCTGGCAGGCTACAGTCCATGGGGTCACAAATAATCAGAGACAACTGAACACACACGTACAGGTCGCTTAACAGAAACTTATTTTTCACAGCTGGGAAGTCCAAGATCAAGGTACAGGTAGATTTGGTGTCTGGTGGGAACCTGCTTCCTGGTTCAGTTCAGTTCAGTTCAGTCGCTCAGTCGTGTCCGACTCTTTGCGACCCCATGAATCACAGCACGCCAGGCCTCCTTGTCCATCACCAACTCCCAGAGTTCACTCAAACTCATGTCCATTGAGTCGGTGATGCCATCCAGCCATCTCATCCTCTGTCGTCCCCTTCTCCTCCTGCCCCCGATCCCTCCCAGCATCAGGGTCTTTTCCAATGAGTCAACTCTTCGCATGAGATGGCCAAAGTATTGGAGTTTCAGCTTTAGCATCAGTTCTTCCAAAGAACACCCAGGGCTGATCTCCTTTAGAATGGACTGGTTGGATCTCCTTGCAGTCCAAGGGACTCTCAAGAGTCTTCTCCAATACCACAGTTCAAAAGCATCAATTCTTCAGTGATCAGCTTTCTTCACAGTCCGACTCAGACATCCATACATGACCACTGGAAAAACCATAGCCTTGACTAGACGGACCTTTGCTGGCAAAGTAATGTTTCTGCTTTTTAATATGCTGTCTAGGTTGGTCATAACTTTCCTTCCAAGGAGTAAGCATCTTTTAATTTCATGACTGCAGTCACCACCTGCAGTGATTTTGGAGCCCCAAAAATAAAGTCTGCCACTGTTTCCACTGTTTCCCCATCTATTTCCCATGAAGTGATGGGACCAGATGCCATGATCTTCATTTTCTGAATGTTGAGCTTTAAGCCAACTTTTTCACTCTCCTCTTTCACTTTCATCAAGAGGCTTGTTAGTTCCTCTTCACTTTCTGCCATAAGGGTGGTGTCATCTGCATATCTGAGGTTGTTGATATTTCTCCCGGCAATCTTGATTCCAGCTTGTGCTTCTTCCAGTCCAGCGTTTCTCATGATGTGCTCTGCAGTCATCTTTTTGGTGTGTCCTCAGGTAAGGGAAGGGGTGAGGGTATTTTCTGGGGTCTCTTACATAAGGGCACTGATCTCATTCATGAGTACTCCACCCTCATGCCCTCCTAATCTCTCAAAGGCCTCACCTCCTAATACCACATTGGGGGTTAGGTCAAAACATATAAATTTGGAGCTACGCATTCAGTCTGTAGTAGTCACACAGCCTGAAATTCTTCAGAGCTGGAATTTCAAACCAGCTCTCCCCTTTCTAAGAAAAATGTTCTATTAGCCCAGGGGGATCTCTGCAACTTTTTCCTTGGTTATTGCTTAGTGGCTATGTCCAACTCTTGTGACCCCATGGACTGTAACTCACCAGGCTCCTCTGTCTATGGGATTTCCCAGGCAAGAATACTGGAGTGGGTTGCCATTTCAATTTTTAAAAAAAGAATTAATTTTAACTTGTTATTTTTACAAAACCCCTGCATTTCAAGGTCTCAAAACTTCTGCTTCTAGCCCTTGTGGGCAATGATGGTGGGAAATAGAACTCAGCTCTGAGATCTGAGTTAACAAAAGATAAAACATCACTACTTCAGAATCTTTCTTTTGTTCACAAGTAGTGGGCAGGGAGAGGGAGAGAACAGTTTCTGCACCAATTATTCCCTTTAGTGAGAACACTGACCTTGATAAAACCTGTTAGAGATGGGAGGAGGAACAGGGAGTTGTTTAATTTCCGTTTTGCAAGATAGAAAATTCTGGAGATATGCAACACAACATTGTGACTACACTTAACACTACTGAACTGTACACTTAGAACAGTTACGATGATAAATTTTAAGTGATGTGCTTTCTATCACATTTTTTTAAAGTCTAAAAAATATTTTTCTTAGTCGTGGGAACTTTTAAACGATGTCCCAGAAAGAAGAAAGAGAAAACTGATGCTCTAACAGGGCACACTTGTTGCTATCTCCCCAACCCCATAGTCAATGCAGATCTGGAATCTCCAGATAAGGTGAAAATCAAGCCACAGAGCTCATCATAATATCAGAATGCAAGAGCTGACCATTTCCTTGCACCTAAAATCTCTTTATGAAACAATCTACAATGACCTGCACCCACAGAGATATTTTTAAAGAATCATTCACTTAGAATATATTTATAGGGCATTCCCTGGTGGTTAGAACTCAAGCTTTCATTGCTGGGGACCCGTGTTTGATCCCTGGTTAGGGAAGTAAGATCCTGCAAGATGGTACAAAAACCTAGTTTTCTGGTTATGATTTGGTCATGTTGTGAAGGCAACAGCAGAGGATTTCATTGGAAATACTCTGAATATATTCTTTGCGAAGTTGGAAAGTGAAATACATTGAAATAACATAGGCCAGGACATGACATTCTCATTTTCTGTTAGTTTGCATCCAACTTACTAATGACAGAAAAGGGACTTTGAGGAAGATAATTGAGATACATTTTTCAGAATTTCCCAACCCTTTTGCTAAGATTTTGTATCCCCAAACCTGATTGCAATGGTAATCTGTCCACTCTAACTGGCTTAATGTCAGTAACTTCTAGAATTATTAAAATTAGAAGCATTTCCAACTCTAGGTCAGAAGAGTTTGGTACCCTGAGAGTATATTGCCTTTTTTACCAAAAAGAGAAATACTTTGGAGTTTCAAAAGAAGTAGCAAGATTCCATTTATACTCGGGTAGAACAAACCTATGGTGCAAAGTCATGGTTCTAAATGGAATAAAACTAGAATTTAAAAAATGGAAGCCAAAACCAAAAGACAAACCTCAGTGCTAACATGTCTGCTTTAATATCACAGATGCTGAGTTTGATTTCATCCTTAAAAGGCAAAGGTCAGTGTTCAAGACTCCACTAGTTAATATCACAACCTATAACCATGCAGTAAGTTCCAGAAATTCAGGTGCGCTTTCCTGCTCATAAAATAACACATTTTGTGATGCAAAAAGAACAAATAATCAACAGATGTTTTAACCAGGCAGAAATCCAACCAATGAATTTTTCAGACTTACTGTTACCTGTTTCCTGAAGGTGAGGGAGTTGATAATTCTGAATAAACTGAAAAGCACCATGCCACCTACTTCCTAATGGAAAGTGCCAGTTTTCAGAAGGGCAATACCCAGGGCTGAGTAATCTGTGTTTTATCGTGCCTAGCACAGTGCCTGGCACAGGGACCTCATTCAGTAAATGTTTGGTCAAAAAATGAATGCAAATAGCACTGTGTCACTGGCCAGTTGATGTTACTCTTGGCCAACGAAGAGAACAGATCCTTCCTAGGCCCGCACCCTCACCTCCACCTAAGTCTGGATTAGGTGTCCTCCTCTGAGCTCCCATGGCTCCCTGGGAGCCATCACAGCACTGGCCACCCCATGTTTATCCCAGGTGACTATCCCCTTGTCTCTTCCCCACTAGACAGTGAACTGGGTCTGTCCTGATCATCACCGTATTCCCAGTGCCATATTTATGAATGATTAGATGCCTGGAATATTAATTATACTCTATGTTCTAGAACTACAGGGTCACGGCTAAGGAACAATGGATTTCCCACTCTTTCTCCAGGTCTTGCTCAGCCAACTGTGTGACTCTAGGCAAATAACGGCTTCCTGGGAGACAGCCTCAATTAGAGACATGGGCTCTAGGATGGCTGTCAAAGGAGACTCAGGGCAGCCCCTTACACCAGAGCTCTGAGATATCTCAGGCTGGAGGGAAGAGTTGATTGCCATTCCAGAAGAAAGTTGACATGGAAAACTTAATTCTAGCTTCAGACAGACAGGACTTAAGGTCCATCTCTAGCAGTTTCTGACCAACTTTGGGGCATTACCTCATCCCTCTGAACCTCATTACCTTATGAGGGTTTGATTTGAGCATTTTATCATGGCTACTGACTATCCTCAATGTGAATTCATAATTGCGTATGCATGTGTTTTAGCATTCTTACAATATTTGAGTAATATCAAGGGCTATGATTTACTGAGCACTCATCGGTCCCTGCTCTGGGCTAAGTGCTTTAGATGCATCATCTCATTGAATCTTTACAATAACCCTTGGAGGCAGGAATTAGTGTTGCCATTTTACAGATAAGGAAATTAAAGCTCAGAGTGGTAGCATAAGTGGCCCAGCCCAGGCAGCTGTTAGAGACAGGATTCAAGCCCGGTTTTGTCTGACTCCAAAGCCCATTACTCTTAACCCCTTCACTCAACTGCTATACAGTAATTAAGGGGTATTAAAATGGGACCCTGTAAAAGCTAGAGAAAAAGGTAAATAAATAGAAAGCTTTTGCCTTCTCTTGAAAGGCCATTAGTCCCAGCAGCCTTTTGGTGTCAAATGGAAAAAATAATAAGGCTGGCCCATCAATTAGTAGAAGCAGGGCACTTTACCAGTATGCTGGGCTCTTCTTTCCATTGCTAGCTAAAATAATTACCATCCATTCAACCACTTTAAGTGACTCCCAATGCGGACTTATGAGCCTTTCTATTAACTATAGAACATCAAAATAATATGTAGATGGCAGCTCTCTCTAAGGGACTTTGAATACACTATTAAAAACAAAACAAAACAGAAGTTTCCAGTTCTCAATCTTCAAAAGCCAGGAACTCTCCAAATTTGATAATACCTTTTGTCAAACGCATGGAGCTCTGTGGCAAGGAAGCGGGCAGCACAACTGTCCCTCCGCGGAGAGTTTCAGAGCTCATGGATGAGGTGGCTTAGCGAACGTTGGGTCTGGCCTTGGTGACTAAAACGACTCCTGTTGCCCTAGTTTCAGGCCGAAATTCGCAAACTGCTAAAGGGTCGGAAAACATTTTAGTCAAACGGAGCGCAATTTCCACCCCTTGGTTCAGTTCAGTTCAGTCGCTCAGTCGCGTCCGACTCTGCGACCACATGGACTGCAGCACACCAGGCCTCCCTAGAGAGAGGCTAAATCTCAAGCAAGGTCCGAGATGCACGGATTCCTGGCGGGGTACCAGGGCTTGGCTGAGACGGTCTGAGCTTCGGAAGGGTCTCTGCTGCCCTCTGCTGGCCACAGGTTGGTGCTGTAGCCGCCCAGAAAGTGACTCCTTCCAAGTGCTGCTGTCAGGGCCTCTCCTCCTCTTGCCGCTCCCACTGTCACCCCCACAAACTAGTACCATGTCCTAAGCTTCTCTCAGGTCCAGGGACTGAGCCAGGTGCTGTGCAGACAGAGTTGGCAAGTCCCTAACAAGTCTCGGACAGATTCCCAAGCAGAGTTACAATACAGTGCAGATCGTGTCGCCAGAGCATGGACCGGGATGGCTGAAATCCCGTCATCAGCGGTGCTGGGCTCCTACTCTGCGTCCACTGCCGAGTGAGGTTCTGCGAAAATAATACTATCACCTACTCGCATTTGCACAAAGCTTTGTCGTTTAAAGCCTTCGTTGAGAATACATCTCATTTGATCATCCCAACAAACGGGTGAGGTTCGCAGAGCGAGTATTCACATCCTCCTGGTATCGATTAGAAAACCGAGGCTCAGAGAGGGTGCGTAAGTTGCCAAATGTAGCACAGCCAGCTGTTAGGATACAGAGCTTGGACTTGACCAGCTAACTTCGAATTCACTCACTTTACTCCTTCACGGTGCTGCTTCGTGCTCCTGCTTCCTGAGAGGCAGGATGTGTGTGTGTGTGTGTGTGTGTGTGTGCACGCGCGTGCGCACATGTGTGCACACATGCACACTCAGTTGTGTCACACTTTGTGACCCTATGGGCTGCAACCCGTCAGAGTCCTCTGTCCATGGGGTTTCCCAGGCATGAATACTGGAGTGGGTTGCCATTTCCTACTCCAGGGGTCTTCCCAACCCAGGGATCGATCTGCATCTCTTGCATTGATACAGATTCTTTACCACTGAGCCACGAGGGAAGTCCTTCCTGAGAGGCGGTAGATCGCAGTTAAGGCCAAGTGCTGCCAGTCTTACCAGGCTCCAGCTAGAGAGCAGCAGGCAAGTCACTTTACTTCTCTTTGTCTTGTTTCCCCTATCTTTGAAATGGGAAGGATAACCATATTTATAAGGTTATTTTTGAACACTAAATGATGGAGAGATAAGAAAGCCTTCCTCAGCGATCGATGCAAGGAAATAGAGGCAAACAATAGAATGAGAAAGACTAGAGATCTCTTCAAGAAAATTAGAGATACCAAGGGAACATTTCATGCAAAGATGGGCTCGATAAAGGACAGAAATGGTATGGACCTAACAGAAGCAGAAGATATTAAGAAGAGGTGGCAAGAATACACAGAAGAACTGTACAAAAAAGATCTTCACGACCCAGATGATCACGATGGTGTGATCACTCACCTAGAGCCAGACATCTGGAATGCAAAGTCAAGTGGGCCTTAGGAAGCATCACTACGAACAAAGCTAGTGGAAGTGATTGATGGAATTCCAGTTGAGCTATTTCAAATCCTGGAAGATGATGCTGTGAAAGTGCTGCACTCAATATGGCAGCAAATTTGGAAAACGCAGCAGTGGCCACAGGACTGGAAAAGGTCAGTTTTCATTCCAATCCCAAAGAAAGACAATGCCAAAGAATTAGCAAACTACCGTACAATTGCACTCATCTCATATGCTAGTAAAGTAATGCTCAAAATTCTCCAAGCCAGGCTTCAGCAATACGTGAACCGTGAAATTCCAGATGTTCAAGGTGATTTTAGAAAACGCAGAGGAACCAGAGATCAAATTGCCAACATCTGCTGGATCATGGAAAAAGCAAAGGAGTTCCAGAATAACATCTATTTCTGCTTTATTGACTATGCCAAAGCCTCTGACTGTGTGGATCACAATCAACTGTGGAAAATTCTGAAAGAGATGGGAATACCAGACCACCTGACCTGCCTCTTGAGAAACCTATATGCAGGTCAGGAAGCAACAGTTAGAACTGGACATGGAACAACAGACTGATTCCAAATAGGAAAAGGAGTACATCAAGGCTGTATATTGTCCCCCTGCTTATTTGACTTATATGTAGAGTATATCATGAGAAACGCTGGGCTGGAAGAAACACAAGCTGGAATCAAGATTGCTGGGAGAAATATCAACAACCTCAGATATGCAGATGACACCACCCTTATGGCAGAAAGTGAAGAGGAACTAACAAGCCTCTTGATGAAAGTGAAAGAGGAAAGCGAAAAAGTTGTCTTAAAGCTCAACATTCAGAAAACGAAGATCATGGCATCTGGTCCCATCACTTCATGGGAAATAGATGGGGAAAGAGTGGAAACAGGGTCAGACTTTATTTTTGGGGGCTCCAAAATCACTGCAGATGGTGATTGCAGCCATGAAATTAAAAGACGCTTACTCCTTGGAAGGAAAATTATGACCAACCTAGATAGCATATTCAAAAGGAGAGATGTTACTTTGCCAACAAAGGTCTGTCTAGTCAAGGCTATGGTTTTTCCAGTGGTCATGTGTGGATGTGAGAGTTGGATTGTGAAGAAAGCTGGATGAGGGTGAAGTCGCTCAGTCATGTTCGACTCTTTGCGACCCCATGGACTGTAGCCTACCAGCCTTTTCCGTCCATGGGATTCTCCAGGCAAGAATACTGGAGTGGGTAACCATTTCCTTCTCCAGGGGATCTTCCCGACCCAGGGATTGAACCCGGGTCTCCCGCATTGGAGGCAGATGCTTTAACCTCTGAGCCACCAGGGAAGCCCCGTGAAGAAAGCTGAGCACTGAAGAATTGATGCTTTTGAACTGCGGTGTTGGAGAAGACTCTTGAGAGTCCCTTGGACTGCAAGGAGATCCAACCAGTCCATCCTAAAGGAAGTCACTCCTGGGTGTTCATTGGAAGGACTGATGCTGAAGCTGAAACTCCAATACTTTGGCCACCTCATGCAAAGAGTTGACTCATTGGAAAAGACTCTGATGTTGGGAGGGACTGGGGGCAGGAGGAGAAGGGGTCAACAGAGGATGAGATGGCTGGATGGCATCACCAACTCGATGGACATGAGTTTGGGTAAACTCCGGGAGTTGGTGATGGACAGGGAGGCCTGGCGTGCTGTGATTCATGGGGTCGCAAAGAGTCGGACACGACTGAGCGACTGAACTGAACTGAACTGAATGTTAGTTTCAGGTGTACAACATAGTGATTCAGAATTTTTATACATTTTACTCCACTTAAAGTTATTATATTCTAGACCAGCAAAACTACCATTTAATAGAAAACTCTGTAATCACTTTTTCAAATCCAGAT
The DNA here is from genome assembly GCF_014754425.2 of Oryx dammah. Taxonomy (NCBI): domain Eukaryota; kingdom Metazoa; phylum Chordata; class Mammalia; order Artiodactyla; family Bovidae; genus Oryx; species Oryx dammah. The sequence goes on from NW_024070207.1 coordinate 40,671,913, forward strand.
GTGAATCAGAATTATCTTGGAATATAAGATAAGATATAAATGCCCAAGTATGTAGTTTTCTCTTCAAAGCTCCACATATGTTTATCAGCAGCCATGTTTGAAAACAGCTGGACTATATGAGGATCTTTTACTTTTATCTGGTTTGTTTCACTGTTTCTATTTCATATTCAGTGCTCCCATTTCATTTACTTATGTTTTCCAGTTTCACTTTTTTTTATGTTCTTTCTAAGCGTAGTAGAAAAGGCTTTGTATACACATATATAAAAAGTATGTATAATATATATTTCAGAAAACTTAGGAATTTTTACCTAGTTAAAACATTTATGATGTTTTGATTCCAGTTGTTTCACTTGGTATGAAAAGAATGCTAAATTTTTAATTAAAAAAATTGATATGCAACAAGCAACAAAGTTTACGGTATAGCACAGGGAACTATAGTCAATATCTTATTAATAACCTATAATGGGAAATAATCTGAAAAATAATGTATGTGTATATGTATAACTGAATCACCTTGCTATGCACCTGAAACATTTTAAGTAAACTATACTTCAATAAAATATATATATATTAAGAAAAATAAAGTTATTATAAATATTGGCTGTATTTCCTGTGCTGTACAATATATCTTTATGGTTTATTTATTGGTATCAGTTCAGTTCAGTTCAGTCGCTCAGTCATGTCCGACTCTTTGTGTCCCAATGAATCGCAGCACGCCAGGCCTCCCTGTCTATCACCAACTCCCGGAGTTCACTCAGACTCACGTCCATCGAGTCAGTGATGCCATCCAGCCATCTCATCCTCTGTCGTCCCCCTCTCCTCCTGCCCCTAATCCCTCCCAGCATCAAAGTCTTTTCCAATAGGTCAACTCTTCGCATGAGGTGGCCAAAGTACTGGACTTTCAGCTTTAGCATCATTTTTTAATAGTTAGAAATGTCTCTTATTAGCAGGACGGTAATCCAAAAAGGACATTATAATATGTACCATATATGCAATAGGAGAATACAGGCAGAGCTCTATTCATTGGGCTTCACTTTATTGTGCTTTGAAGATACTGGGTTTTTTACACATTGAAAGTTTGTGACCAGCCTGCATCGAACAAGTCTATCGGCATCATTTTCCCAACACCATTTGCTCGCATCATGTTTTGGTGTCACATTTTGTTAATTCTTGAAATATTTCAAACTTTTAAATTGTCATTCTATTTGTTATGGTGAACTGTGATCAGTGGTCTCTGATGTTAATACTCTGACTCACCGAAGGCTCAGATGGTGGTTAGCAATTTTTAGCAATAAGGTACTTTAAAATTAAGGCATTGTTTTTTCAGGCATACAGTTATTGAACACTTAATAGACTATGGTAGAGTGTAAATATAAATTTTATATCCTCCAGGAAACCAAAAACTTCACGTGACCCATTTTATTGTGAGATTTGATTTCTTATCATGGTCTGCAGTCAAACCCACAATATATCCGAGGTCTGCCTGTAAATGCATTTTGTAGCAAAGGGTTGGGGGAGAAAATTAAAAAATGTTCTTGTTGGAAAAAATTTTCTTGTTAAAGGGAACTTTTTAATTACAGAGAATTGATCATTGCATAAAATTCATCTTACCCATACATGCAAAGCAGGGTCAGTATACACTGGTACTAGGAATATGGGCAAAGACTTAATTATATAATAGTATTTAAATTGGATCTTTTATCTCAGTGCCCTGGGATCTCATGACAATCCCTCCTCCCACTTGGCTGCTTCTCCTCAAATCTTCCTGAGGCTCCTTTTGGCGCCTGCATGAACTCTTCTTTCTCTGCTGCTGCTAAGTCACTTCAGTCGTGTCCGACTCTGTGCGACCCCACAGACGGCAGCCCACCAGACTCCTCCGTCCCTGGGATTCTCCAGGCAAGAACACTGGAGTGGGTTGCCATGTCCTCCAATGCATGAAAGTGAAAAGTGAAAGTGAAGTCGCTCAGTTGTGTCTGACTTTTAGCGACCCCATGGACTGCAGCCTACCAGGCTCCTCCGTCCATGGGATTTGTCAGGCAAGGGTACTGGAGTGGGGTGCCATTGCCTTCTCCGAGGGAAGCCCTTGAATGTCCTCAAATGAGCTGCAAAAGAATATTTATTGGGTGCCATCTTCACAAGCAGACCCCGAAGGCTACAAGGGCTTCAGCCATGGAGGAATGGCCTGGTGTACCAGTCCCGTCAGAGCAGCACACAGCTCTCCTAGCCAGGAAAGTCTTAGGCATCTCGAAAGTTTGTCCTCCATCTGACAGGTGGCTCTTGACTCGAACACGTTGAACATGAAACTAACTCAGACCTACCAGGAAGCAAATGCCTTAGCAGATCCCCTCAAACTCCAAAACCCCCACCAAAGAGGAGGGTGGCTACTGCCTGCGCCTAAATCAAGAACTCTATAGCGTGGGGCAGAATGAAGCTCCTTCCCTCTCTGATTGTGTTCCAGTGCACCATCCCATCTCGGGGGGCCTCCATAGGTTTTGTTTCTCTTTTGTTTGGGCCATACCACACAGCATGTGGAATCTTAGTTCCCCGACTAGGGATGGAACCTGTACCCCCTGCACCGGAAGTGCAGTCTTAACTACTGGACCCCCAGGGAAGTCCGGGCGCTTCCATATTTAATGCCTCTCCATGCTGTTTCCTCAGAATCCCAGATCCACCTGCATGTCTGGTTCTCGGATCTCTGCTCCCCCTTGATCACTTGGTAGCAACTGACTGGCCAACTATACCAAGTGCCGAGGCCATGAGTTCACAGGGGCCCATCTCTCTGAGGAGGGCATCAGCTTTGCCAGCCTACTGTCTGCTCAAAGTCAGTCCCCGTACTTGGCCCCTTGATTAGGTATTCAGTTTACATGTATCTCAATGCTAATATGAGGCAACAACGCTAATTGCACATGTTGCATGCCAACTATAAGAGAAAATACAGACTCTGAACATATTAGAATACTTGATTATTTTAGCTATGCTTTATTGCTATTTAATTCTTGATTTTCAATCTTAACTGCACCTTGAAATCACCTGTCTCCTGCATTGGCAGGTGGATTCTTTACCACTGAGCCACGAGGGAAGCCAACCTAGGGAGGTTTTTGTTGTTGTTAAAAATGCCAATACCTATAAATAAGTGAAACAATCAATCAACAGTAACTTAATATTAATTAATTAACTTTTTAAAAAATTTAATCAACTTTAAAAAACTGATTCCTGAGTCTTCCTCCCAGAGAATCTGATTCAATTCAATTCATTTACAGTGCAGCCTGGACACCAAGAGTTTTTAAAGCTCTCCAAGCCATTCTAACACAAAAGCAGCGTTGAGATCACTTTCCTTCCATTTACTTCCTAGACCACAAATCCCCTCCCTTTGACTTGGTTCTGGGCAGTGGACATCAGCCATGTGATAACTTGGTCTTACAATGACTTTAGTTCCCCTACCCTGTGGTATCCAAACCGAAAGCCCAAATTGAGAGAAACCCACGCTACAGAGTGACTCGCTGGGGTTTGGTGCCAAATCTTACAACGCCCACTCTCCAATCCAGGGTGAGTAAATTATAAAGTAGCACCACCCCAGCCCCCGCCTTTTCATTCCCTCACAGTGCCTGCTCTCACCTATTTTATAATTAGTAGTTGATTAACATGAAAAAGATCTTCCTTCCTGAATGAGGCCTAACAACTGTGTTTTTCAACTTCTGACCCAAATTGCTGTGCCACTTGGGGTTTTTGTTTGTTTGTTTGCTTGCTTGCCTCTTCTATTCACTCACTGAACTCTTTTTTTGTTGTTGTTGTATTTCACAATGATTTATTGTGTGTATAAGAAACACTTGAGAACTGGGACACTCACTGAACTCTTGAAACTCTCTTTTTTTTTCTTTAATTTTTATTGGAGTACAGTTGATTTACAAAGTTGTGTTAGGTTCAGGTGCACAGCAAAGTGAATCAGTTATATGTATACATACTTAAGAGTCTATTCTCATATAGGACATTACAGAGTATTGAGTAGAGTTCCCTGTGCTATACAGTGGGTCTTTATTAGTTATTTACTTTTATATATAGTCACGTGTGTATGTTAATTTCAGTCTCCCAATTTATCCCTCTCCCCTTACACCCTGGAAGGATGAGTTAGTTTTCTATATCTGCAACTCTATTTCTGTTTTGTAAATAAGTCTGTACCATTTTTTTAGATTCCACATATAAGCGATATCATGTGATATGTGTCTTTCTCTGTCTGAGTTACTTCACTCAGTGTGATAATCTTTAGGTCCATCCGTATTGCGGCAAATGGCATTTATCTTGTTCTTTTTTGTGGCTGAGTAATATTCCATTGTATAGATATACTCCATCTCCTTCATCCTTCCTCTGTCTATGGACATTTAGTTTACTTCCTCTGAAACTCCTTTTGAAGAAAGCAGCTTGGAAGCTGATTTAGGCTGTTTCTGCACACCAACAGTAAGGGAAAAAAAAACTTTTTATTTTTGCAGGAAAAGATAAAGATCAACAGCCATAGGGGACCAAGACTCAAGTTTCATTTAGAGGAAACCAGATCAATTTTCCATGTGACACAGAGAGTTTGTATTCTGAGATCAGGATTTAGCTAATCAAGACTCTCTTGTTTCCAGGGAGAATGTGGATTCTGCATGTTGGGTTTTAGGGTGCACATAATGGGTGGTTTTGAGACATTTCCCCAGCAGTTTATTACTGGGGTACAAGACAAAGGTACCACTGCAGCCCTCTCCCTGAGAGGTTCCTCCCACAAAGCTTCTCACTTCCTTTTCAAAATTTACTTATTTCACTCATCGGTAAGAACATGAAATGTCTTTTTCTCTTCTCTATGATCATCTCCCCAACTCAGCAACTTCATGCACCTCCGTCACTTTGATTTATGCAAATGATGTGAAATGTCAACCTATTGAAGATCTGTAAGGACCGTGGGTAGTGTCACCCACTGCCCTGAAAAGCCAACGGATTTCAACTCTCTGAACGGATGTCAGAGAGGGGCAAAGCTGAGCCCATGGGATGTCTTCTTGCCGTGCTTCTCAAAGGAGTGAGCCAAGGTGACTTGGGCACCTTGTTGGGGAAGCCACATCTCCTACAACTCTGAGTGGCACCATTTTGGCAAAAAAGGAATAGTCCCTGAGAGACTTTCCCCCCAGCTGTGAATTCTTAGAGAGCCACGACATCATTCTGACACATAATGAAGCAGAAACTTTTGATCCAAACCACAGTCTGATGTCACTGGATTGGCAACAGCCCCAGCATGCTGACAATTTAGATGAGGGTGTGCCCAGTTGAGGTCTTTACATGAGGCCTTATGAATTAGTCTGTGAGGATGGCATTATACTGTGCTTGGCACATAGGTAGAAAGCATCCATTGTGTGTGAGGTATTGCTTTGATTATTTAAAGTTCTTTTCCAGAACATTCCACTAGTGCCTGGAAAGTAGGCCTACTGTGACTGGGATTTGGTCTCAAACACATTGTGACTGTTCTGTAGTTCTATCTTGTTGGCGGGGCCTTCCCAGGTAGTGCTAGAGGTAAAGAACCTGCCTGCCAATGCAGGGGACATGGGTTCGATCCCTGGATTGGGAAGATCCCCTGGAGAAGGAGATGGCAGTCCACTCCAGTATTCTTGCTTAGGAAATCCCACGGACAGAGGAGCCTGGAAGGCTACAGTCCATAGAGTCAAAAGAGTTGGCCACGACTGAGCGCGCATGCACAAACACACACACACACACACACACACACACACACACACCCTGTTGGTAGCTGGTCTGGTGCTCTAGGATAGTCAAAACCATTCCAAGAAACCTCAGAGAAAGGTCTAAATTCTTCCATTGGGTTGGAATTCAGTGAATTCTAATGGGTCTTGAAATAATTGGATCAATGTCTGAGGCTTGGAAAGGCAAGAATTTTCTTTTGCTGTAAGGGATTTGGTGTGAATTTGGCATTAATATGAAACCTGCACTATTTTGCTTGCTTCCTTAGGAAGAAAGTGGGTGCTTGCCCCTCAAGTCCAGGGTAAGGTGCTTAGCAGAGCTTTCTTCAGTTTCTCAGCAGGGAGTGACGCATGAGCTTAGTGGGTAGGAAGTTGGCTGTGAGGTGTTATACAGCTGTGAGGTGTCAGGGGTTTGAGCTGAAAATAATCAAGGCCCCAAATACTCAAGACCTTCTCTCTAACTGCCTAAAATAATTTACTCAGAGACCTGGTTCCAGAATAGAGCTATCAGCAGAGACATCTGCAGAGAATATGGGCTGGGGGTGGAAGGCAGAACAGGGCTAGAGATCAGAGTCCACTCTGTGTCTCCTTGCATCTACAGGGCCCAGCCAACATTTCCTTACCAAACATTTGCTTGACCATCTCCAGGTCAGTTGCCTTCCCACCCCTTTTGAAGTCCCAAACCACTACCCCCGACATCCTCTTTTGTTTTTAACTGAAGATGGTATTTAAGGTGAGGGTTTCATATGTTTGGGGAGTTACTGATTTTGCCTGGATCTCTCCCATGTATATGTCTTATTAAACTTTTGTGTGATTTTCGGATATTCATCAGTTTCATGTCAGTTGAATTCTTAGGCCAGCTGGAAGAACCAAGAAGGGTAGAGGAAACTCTCTTCCTCTCCAACACCTTTGTGGTAAAACAGCACAACCGAGCTCAGAGGAGACACCCATTTTCCCTGGAGACAGCCCAGCAGATCCATACTTGTGTCCCTCCTAGAAAAGAAGTAAGAGGGAGCTTGGTTGTGCTGGTATGAGCTCCTGCTGGCTTGGGAGAGTGGATAAATGTTTAAAAATTTAGAAAACTGATTACTAAACACACTGCTATTAAAAATTAAATTATATAGAGACTTCCCTGGTGATCCAGTGGCTAGGACTCTGAGGGGGGTCAGGATTCAATCCCTGGTCAGGGAACTAGATCCCACATGCCACAACTGAGAATTCACATGCCACAACTAAAGATCCCGTATGCCGCAACTAAGATCCAGCACAGCCAAATAAACAAATAAAAGTTAAACTTAAAAATTAATTTATATAAACTTACAATTAAATCAAATATACTTAGTTAAGACAGGCAATAAATACTCAAAGTATATTACTTCCTCATCATTTTATTTTTGATTGTGCTTTTTCCCAAGTCAATGTTGAGTGACCTCACACTGATGGCTTGAAATTGACCATGGTAGAAGTATTTATACCATGGAAATGAGCGATCATTGTAACTAGGAATCTTTTTTTTTTTTTCAGAAAACCAGTTATTAAACATTGACCAGCATAACCATTGGAGCTAGACTAGCAAATCCATGGTTTCAGTAACTCTAGGAAGCCACATGGCTACAGGATTTCAGTCTAGGGTGGGGAGTATGAGGAGAAGAGCTTAAACAAAAGCCTTGAAGGAAAATTAGGAGTGAAGACCCAGAAGCAGGAAAGGGCAGATTTTTTTTTCTTTTGGCCATGCTGTGAGGCTTGTGGGATCTTAGTTCCCTGACCAGGAATTGAACCCGGGCCCTCAGCAGTAAGAGCACGGAATCCTAACCAGTGGACAGCCAGGGAATTCCCAGGGCAGAATTGACTGACCGGAAAAGATGTGTTCTTTGCCTTCAGGGGATCTCACTCCAGTGGGAGAGACAGGAGGAAACAGGCAGAAGGGACTACATGGTTAAGTGCTCAGCTCAGACCCACCAGGACAGCTTTCGAAGCACAGAGGAAGACACCTTCTTGGTGGGGGTGAAGGAAAGCTTCCTGGAGGAGGTGATGTGGCATCTTAAACTGAGATCAAAGGATCATTAGGAGCAGCCATGTCTCTTGGAAACTGAGGCAGAAAAGTAATGTCTTCTTATATTTTAAAATATGTTGCCAAGATATTCTGCAAAAGAGTGAAGAATAATAATTATTTTTAAAAGGAGTTCTCAAGAAATGTCTCAGACTTTTTTGAACTTATGTAATTCTTAATAAGTTGCCTTGTGGGTGTGAGGGGGCCTCATTTTCTAGGACAGCCTTCCACCCAGTAGAGAGCTTTGCTTGACCATAGGCCAGCCTGAGGTCTTCCAATTTTTGCCTGAATGTTATAGAGGTTTAGCCGGGTGGAGAAGGAAATTGTATGCATTTATTAAATTCTGAACTAAATGGGAGCAAATGTCTCATTTGGGGGAGTAATTCCTAAGTCGTATATTTAGAAGTCTGGCATTTGCTAAGTCCTTGGGTTTCCTGAGCAAAGCTTAAACCACACCATTCTTTTCTCAATGATCTACATTCATATAAACATCACAGCCTAACTTTTCCAAGAAAAAATGGCTTTGGGATAAGGATGGATCACATTCTGGCATATGCATGGGGAGCAGGAACCTTGAACAGCAAACAGGTCTCTAACGACAGAGACTCTAAGAAATAGATGTGGTCTCACTTTGTTAATATCACTGGGGGAAAATACCTACTCTTTGTGTTTGGTGCCTTTAAAAAAAAAAAAACACTAAAGGTCAGATTAGCAAGCTAAAAATGAAACTAGAATGGAGGTGAGGAAAGAAGAAGTAGTTTAACACTTTACTCCACCCCTGAGAAGAGGAAATAGATCTAGTTCATCCAAGCCCCTGGGAAAGAAATGTGGGCCCTTCATGTTACAAACGGAAGGAATCCCTTTGCAAAAAACCTGGGCTAAGCTTTGAGTTTTCATTGATTCCTTTGTATTCTATTCAAGTTTCTTGTTGGCAAGGCAGAGAAGTTCATCTAGCTAGTTCAGATCAAGGATGGAGGGGAAACTGGATTAACTCAGAAATGTTTACTGAGCATCCACTATGTGCCAGGTGGTGAGCTAGGAGTCCCAGAAGCAGTGGCCAAATTGGACACAGGCTCTGTCCTCAGAGAGTGTACAGTCTAGCAGGAAAAAAAACCACACTAAACTCACAAGTACGTGATTTGTTACTTAATTCTAAGTGTGATGAGCACTCTGAAAGAAAGGAACAAGACACTGTGAGATCTACTGGCAAGGAAGAAATTTTCCTCTATCCTTCTAGGTTCTTCTGGCTGGTCTAAGAATTAAATTGACATTAGGCAGATTAACAGGAGAAAATCAAGCCAAGTTTAAAACATATATACATGATAGAGACCCAGGAAAACTAACTCCCCAAATGATTGAAACTCTCACCTTAAATACTAACTTCAGCTAAAGACAAAAGAGGATATTCAGGGTAGTGGTTTGGGGCTTCAAAGGGGAGAAAGGCAATTCATACAGAGCTGGAAAAGCAAATATTTGGTAAACAAATGTTTGCTGCTTTATGTGGAGATAATAGGATACGAAGAGGAATTATAAGAGACTTTGCTGGGTTCTGCCCCGTGTGCACACTTAGTTCTCACTATAGTTACCAATGATGGTAGCTTCCAGCCTGGAGCTGGTCCTCAAGCTACACTCTTTAGGCAGTTAGGGGGAGCTTCTTCCTGAGTCATTTTGGGACTTGATTATTTTCAGCTTGAAATAATCCCCATTACAAAGAGATATCTTGGGGTGGCAAATTTTGCTCTCCTACAGATTCCAAAGGGCCCCAACCTACTGGAGCTGGAGAAAAGGTCAGAGAAAACTTCCTAAAGGAATGGTATTGAAAATACTCAGGAGTATGCCATTAGCTGGGATGAGCGAGGCATATCTGGTAACTGCTTTTCTGCCTAATTCTCTTATCAAGCAATGCATCCCAAAATCTGCAAGGAAATTGAAAAAGTGAAACTCATAAACAAGGCGGAAGAATAATCCTCCAAATTTATTTTATGTTGGCAGGATCCTTCAACTAGATGTTCCTGGATCTTCCATTCACCCAGGGGTTTATTTTTTTACTGCACCAGACAAAATGCTCTCTAGTTTGACATGTAAAATGTGTGTCTCTATAGTGCTATACCCAGAAGGCACCCCAGAAAGGAATTTCCATTGGTAAAAGTATTGCCTTAGTCACAGGAATGGTGTGACTAACAGGCGGTGGGAGTGCTGATTGAATTAAAGCTTTAATTGTTGTCTGGCCTGAGAAAGTAACTGACCTCAGATTTGTGCAACACTCAGCACTTTCCATTTTGTAGAAACTTTTTTTTCAGTTATAATTGCATAAAAGAGCCTTTCCTCTTTAGATTTCACTTTGAACTCTACCTCTGGCTGAACTTAAATATCAGAATGAAACTCAGTCAAAACCACAGTGTAGACCCCAAATAAGTACAGGTTTACTTGGAGCCTGAAGATATTCTCAAAAGTTTTTGAGAGGGTGCAGAATGAAAGAACCAGCCTCACTCGGAATTACAATAACGAGTGACAGCTAAAACCATGGGTTCTAGGCCTTGGCCACCACGAGAGGTGGGTGGTGAAGTAATAATCATGATGATGATAATACTTACTACAACTACTCCTGTGTATTGGGCTTCCCTGGTGGTTCAGACAGTAAAGAATCCGCCTGCAATGCAGAGACCTGGGTTCAATCCCTGGGTCAGGAAAATCCCCTGGAGAAGGGAATGGCTACCTACTCCAGTATTCTCTTCTGGAGAATTCCACGGACAGAGAAGCCTGGCGAGCTACAGTCCATAGGGTCACAAAGAGTCAGACACGACTGAGTGACAAACACTTTCACTTTCTATGTCAGGAGGTGTCATGATGACCAATTTTTCAAAATCTCATTGGCTCACGCCAGCAACCATCTGGGTTAGTTGTGATTAAGACCTCATTTTACATATGAGGAAGCCAGGCTTATACGATTCAACACAAATCGTTCACATTCTCACAACCTGTAAGTGTCAGAGCTGGGACATAAACATACATTATCTACCTCATGTCAGTGCCCATGTTCTTAACCTAGGCCAGTAAAGTGGGAAATATTTGAATTTATAATAAGCTGATTCCAAAGCAAGGGAACAGAGTGTCTTTATTATGTCTAAATTACTATAAATTAATGACAAACCACACTTGTTATATTTAATACATATACAATTATATAAAGCTGAAGATGCTGGTGCTCCTGTTAACTCTTATTCTTACTAGACATGAAGCTCACCCTTATTGAAGTGCTTCTTACTGTGTTAATAAAAATAAGTTTTATTGTCCAATCAGAAATCTTGCTGTCTTGAATCAAGGAAGGGCTAGAAGGAGGCAGAGTGATAGAGGACTGTATGCCTTAGCTAGGTTAACAAAAAGATTTTGATTTTCCCTGGAGCGACCATGATGGGCAAAGCTGCTGACTTTGGCAATACTTTTTGGAGCTGTTGTGCATGTGTGCTACGTCGCTTCGCTTGTGTCTGATTCTTTGCGACCCTATGGGCCGTAGTTCACCAAGCTCCTCCATCCATGGGATTCTCCAGGCAAGAATACTGAAGTGGGTTGTCATGCCCTCCTGGGGATCTTCCCGACCCAGGGATCGAACTCGTGTCTCCTATGTCTCCTGCGTTGGCAGGTGGGTTCTTTACCACTAGTGCCACCTGGGAAACCCTCTTTGAGGCCATTATACATGGAGAAAAGTTGGGACCAGGAAGGTAGATGAGTAATAACAGCACTAATAATAGGCATGCATGCTCAGAAGGTAAAGAATCTGCCTGCGATGCAGGAGACCTGGATTCAATCCCTGGATGATCCTTTAGGATCTCCTTTAGGTTGGATCGCCTTGCAATCCAAGGGACTCTCAAGAGTCTTCTCCAATACCACAGTTCAAAAGCATCAATTCTTCGGTGCTCAGCTTTCTTTATAGTCCAACTCTCACATCCATACATGACCACTGGAAAAACCATAGCCTTGACTAGACGGACCTTTGTTGACAAAGTCCTCTGCTTTTTAATATGCTGTCTAGGTGGGTCATAATTTTCCTTCCAAGGAGTAAGCATCTTTTAATTTCATGGCTGCAGTCACCATCTGCAGTGATTTTGGAGCCCCAAAAATAAAGTCTGCCACTGTTTCCACTGTTTCCCCATCTATTTCACATGAAGTGATGGAATTGGATGCCATGATCTTAGTTTTATGTTGAGCTTTAAGCCAACTTTTTCACTCTCCTCTTTCACTTTCATCAAGATGCTCTTTAGTTTTCTTTACTTTCTGCCATGAGGGTGGTGTCATCTGCATATCTGAGGTTATTGTTACTTCTCCCGGCTATCTTGATTCCAGCTTGTGCTTCTTCCAGCCCAGCATTTCTCATGATGTACTCTGCATATAAGTTAAATAAGTAGGGTGACAATATACAGCCTTGACGTACTCCTTTTCCTATTTGGAACCAATCTGTTGTTCCATGTCCACTTCTAACTGCTGCTTCCTGACCTGCATATAGGTTTCTCAAGAGGCAGGTCAGGTGGTCTGGTATTCCCATCTCTTTCAGAATTTTCCACAGTTGATTGTGATCCACACAGTCAAAGGCTTTGGCATAGTCAATAAAGCAGAACTAGATGTTTCTCTGGAACTCTCTTGCTTTTTCAATGATCCAGCAGATGTTGGCAATTTGATCTCTGGTTCCTCTGCCTTTTCTAAAACCACCTTGAACATCTGGAAGTTCACAGTTCACGTATTGCTGAAGCCTGGCTTGGAGAATTTTGAGCATCACTTTACTAGATTGTGAGATGAGTGTAATTGTGCAGTAGTATTATACAACTATAGCACAATAGGGAAGTCAAGAAATTGCTACCATTAAAATCTAGGGATCATATTCAAGTTCATTCAGTTATATACATACACTTGTGTATGTGTGTGTGTATAACTCCATGAAATTTTATCACATGTGAAGATTTGTATAACCACCACCACAATCAAAATGCTTGGCCATGAAGTCACCACAAAACTCTTGTGTTATGCCTTTATAGCCACACCCATCCTCTCCCCTCCAATCTCCTCATCCCTGGGAACCACAAATCTGCTCTCTTATCATTACAGTTTTGCCATTCTGAGATTGTTATATAGTACTTATACAGTATTTATTCTTTTAGGATCAGCTTTCGCCTCCTCAGCACAATTCCCTTAAGACTCATCCAAGTTGTTGCTGTGTGTCAGTGGTACACTCCTCTGTTTTGCTGAGCTGTATTCCACAGTATCAGTAGCAGCAGCATTCCACAGTAAGGATGAACTACAATTTGTTTAACCAGTCACCTACTGAAAGACATTTGGGTAGTTTCCAGTTTGGGGCCATTATAAATAGCCACCATGAATATTTGTGTACAAGTTCCTGCAAATTTAGGACTGTAGAGAAGTTTGTAGTATTCCCTTATTATCCTTTATGGGCTTTCCAGGTGGCTCAGTGGTAAAGAATGCCTCTGCCAATGCAGGAGACACAAGTTAGATTCCTAGGTAAGGAAGGTCCCCTGGAGGAGGAAATGGCAACCCACTCCAGTACTCTTGCCTGGGAAATCCCATGAACAGAGGAGCCTGGAGTGCTGCAGTCCATGGGGTCGCAAAGAGTCGGACACAACTGGGCGACTGAACTGAACTGATAGTTGCTTTACAATGTTGTGTTAGTTTCTTGCTGCACAGCAAAGTGAATCAGTCATACGTATACATATATCCCCTCTTTTTTGGATTTCCTGCTCATTGAGGTTTCCACAGAACACCGACTAGAGTTCCCTGTGCCATACACTAAGTTCTCATTAGGTATCTGTTTTATACCTAGTAGTGTGTAATGTCAATCCCAGACTCCTGGTTCATCCCACCCCTCTTCCTCCTTTTGGTAACCATAAGTTTGTTCTCTACATCTGTGTCTCTATTTCTGCCTTGCATCATCTCCACCATTTTTCTAGATTCCACATGTAAGCGATATTATATGGTATATTTTTTCTCTTTCTGACTTCTTTCACTCTGTATGACAATCTCTAGGACCACCCACATCTCTCTGAATCAACCTGGCCTCTTAAACCTCAAATATCCCTTCTCCAATCACAGCGGACTACCTGTGGTTCTCTCCATTAGTCATTCTTTTGTTCACCTCTGAGCCTTTGCATACACCAGTCTCACCCCCACCTCATCCAGAATCCATCCTTGCTGATCTGGCAGATTCTTATCATTTCTTCAGACATCAACTATGGGGCTAGCTCTTCCAGGAGGGCTTCCTCTCTGGACAGAGGTCAGCATGTGTGATTCTGGGTTCCCATGTTCACACCTTCACTAAACCATAGACAGCTATCCTGCACTAGACACCAAGATCCTGGAGGACAGGGACCAATGCTTACTCACTCCATAGTCCTACACTTAGCTGGGTGTCAGTCACAGAATATGCATTCAAGAGTGGATAAAAAAAAAATCACTGCCCTGGGAAAGACGGATTCCAATGTAAAGAATAAACTTCCTATTTCAGGAATAAAATGTGTTGCTTAGTGAATAGGGTTCAACCTCTAGATGGCTGATGATCTAGAAAAAAGATATGCAGGGATGGGAAATTAGCTGACCTCCAAGTACTCTTCCATATCTGAGAATCTCAAGTTCCATGAAAGCATGACCTTTGTCTTTTCTTTATTTTGACTGGAATAGTGCTTTTGAACTGGAGGGCATCTCCTCTCTGAATTGGCTGAGTAGGCCAGGGTTAGAAAAGGTACTTTCCAGAAGCTTACCATCCCAGGCAGACTCACAGTGCCTGGCTTCCCCTTCTCAGCACTTCTGACTTCCCATCTGAAAACTGACTAATACTTGCTAATTGTATGTTCTGAGATCCTTTGATGAAAATGCCATAGTGTGTAAGTATCAAGTATTGTTATGAATAATAAAAATGGATGAAGTTTCTGTTGCTTACTCCTTGAGAGACATTATAGAAAATGGATGTCTTTTACCAAATTGCAAGTCTGCATTGTAGAAAAGAAACTGGTAAAACACATTCAGACCCTCAGCCCTTTGCATTCAACGTAGCAATGTATTTGTTTTTCCTTGACTCTCCTTAATCTGTTCTGGATGCTATAAAAATATTAGCATAGACTGGGTGGCTTATAAACAACAGAAATTTATTTGTTACACTTCGGGAGGCTGGAAGCCCAAGATCAAGGCACCAGCAAATTTGATGTCTGGTGAGAGCCCACTTCCTGATTTATAGATGGCATCTTCTTGCTGTGTCCTCACGTGGTTGAAGGGGGCAAGGGATCTCTCTGAGATCTCTTTATAAGGGCACTAATCCCATTCATGAGGACTTCACATTCTTGACCTCATCACCTTCCAAAGGCCCTACCTCCTAATGCCATCACATTGAGCATCAGGATTTCAGCATATGAATTTTGATGGGGACACATTCAGTCTATAGCATGCCCAGAGTACAAAAATGTCATAGAGTCTTTTGGTGTTATTGTGGATTGTACTCATGAGTCTCCCATTAAAGACAATGAAGCTTCACTCAGTGGCTGTCTAGTGTTTTGTCTAGAGCGGCACTCCCCTTCTGGAAAAATGCTCTTTTCTCCACTCCCACCATGTGATGGAAGGAACACTGCTATGTTCTTGCCAAATTCTGTTGCCTGGATACAGTGATTGGTAGAGATGTGGGCACCTGATCCGAGCTAGGCCAATCAAAATCTCTCCTGAGACTTCTAAGACATTCAGGAAAAACTGGTAGAAATTCCTCTCTGACAGCATCTCTGGGAGATATGAGTACAGATCTGGCCAGCTACTATGTATCTAGCTGTGTGTCAAGAAATTACTCTGAGAGTATGAGGCTGACACTCAGAGAGGTAGAGATGGGAGTCTGAAAAAGAAAGGGAGAGAAAAGGGAGAAAGAAAGAATCCTGTCAGTTATCACAGGCTTTTGTTTCAGTTGGCCTCGACTTTCCCATGGCTTGGTTACATTAACCAAGAAGTCTCCCATTTTGGCATAAGTAAAATTCCAGCTGAGTTTAAGTCTCTGGCAGCCCCAAGAATCCTAATACACACAGGAAACATGCTATTTGCTCCAAAAATGAAGAGCCTTATGGTCTCCATGTACTTTCAACTCAAGACAGAGTATTTTTTTTTTCAAACCACTTTGTTGAGGTCTGTTTGACAAAAAAGCTGTGCATTAAACATCAACATACACAACCTGATGAGTTTGGGGTGAGTATACACCTGTGAAACCATCATCACAACTTTTTCCATAAGCATATCCATCACCTCCAAAGTTTCTTCCCACTTCTTTTACTATTATTATTATTTTGTGATAAGAACACTTAAAGATTTACTCTCTTAGCAAACTTCCCAGTATACAATAGAGTATTGTTAACTACAGGCACTATTCCATACAATAGATTTCTAGGACTTATTCATCTTTTGTATTGCAGTATAGTTGATTTACAATGTTGTGTTAATTCCTGCTTTACAGCAAAGTGATTTAGTTATTTTTGTTGTTCAGTCACTAAGTCATGTCCGACTCTTTGTGACCCCATGGACTGTAGCACACCAGGCTTCCTTGCCCTTCACTATCTCCCAGAGTTTGCTCAAATTCATGTCCATTGAGCTGCTGACACTACCTAACCATCTCAACCTCTGCCACTCTTTTCTCCTGTTGCTTTCAATCTTTCCCAGCATCAGGTCTTTTCCAATGAGTCAGTTCTTCACATCAGGTGGCCAAAATATTGCAGCTTCAGCTTCAGCATTGGTCCAGTTATATATCAGATTCAGTTATACGTTCTTTTTTATATTCCTTTCCATTATGGCTTATATCAGGGTATTGAATATAGTTCCCTGTTAGGACTTATTCATCTTATAACTGAAATTCAGTATCCTTTGACTAATATTTCCTCCTTTCCCCATTCCTTTAGCCCCTGGCAGCTACCCTTCCATTCTCTGCCTCTATGAGTTTGTCTGTTTTTGATTCCTCATCATGAAAAGTGAAAAGTGAAAGTGAAGTCTCTCAGTCGTGTCTGACTCTTTGCAATCCCATGGACTGTAACCTACCAGGCTTCTCCATCCATTGGATTTTCCAGGCAAGAATACTGGAGTGGGTTGCCATTTCCTTCTCCAGGAGATCTTCCCAACCCAGGAATTGAACCCGGATCTCCCACATTGCAGGCAGACGCTTTACCATCTGAACCACCAGGGGATTCCATTCCTCATAGACGTCCTATTAAGTGGTGTTTGTCCTTCTGTGACTGCCTAAGTTCACTTTGTGTAATGTTCTCCAGGTTCATTAGATGGGATATTTTCTCTCAAAGGGACTTTTCTCAAGAACGTCCACTCTTCCTCCTGTGGTAATGACCTGGGGAGTAGAAGGAAAGAAAATGGGCTGACTTGGACATGAAAGGGACTTTACAGATCATAAGGTCAAGCCTTCATTGTAGAGAAGGGGGAACGGAATTCCAGAGAGTGGAAAGAAAGTCACACAGTAAGTTAGCAACTGGACAAGAACTAGACTCTGTTTTTCTTCTCTCTAGTTTTCCACAGGCCACCAATCTGAAATTACACAAATAAAATTGCAATACATTCTTTTAAACACCAAACTTAATTTTCTTCATGAAATACACACCAACTCCTACCCCCATTCATTCTATTCCTTCAGGTTCATGAATATATAAAATGTCAAGAATTTCAGCTTATATATCTAAGTGTCTGCCTACAATGTGGGAGACCCGGGTTCAGTCCCTGGGTTGGGAAGATCTCCTGGAGAAGGAAATGGCAACCCACTCCAGTATTCTTGCCTGGAAAATCCCATGGATGGAGAAGCCTGGTGGGCTACAGTCCATGGGGTCGCAAAGAGTCGGACACGACTGAGCGACTTCACTTCACTATCTACTGGAGAGTTACGGCCATGACACTTAAGATTTTAGGTCTGCAAGCTATGATTCATATCCATTTCTCGACTTCGGCATGAAGGACTAATGAAGAATCAAATCTCCAGGCTTTTCATTTTTCCTCGTGTAAAGGTACTGCTATATGTAACCTTAAAAAAATGATGTGATCAGCTTTCCTTTTGTCAATTGTATCCTCAAGACTTTCACAAACTGATGACATTGTCATTGCTGTGAGGTCATCCTGCAGCCAAATATAACACATACCTTGGAAAGCATGATAAGATTCACATCACTGTCAGGCCCATAAACATTTCTTCAGAAGGAAATGGATGTAAGAGATCATTGCTGTTTATCAACCAGTCCGTTATCAATCAAGCAGTCAATCACTGAATGCTCAGTGAGTATCTAGCACTATTTTAATTGTTTGGGGAACCAAAGAATTATAAGGCCCCTGAGACACTTAAAATATATTACTATAGATATATTTTCCATTTTAAACCTGGAGCAGCTTCCTTAAGGCAGTTACTCTACTTATGACAGGAAGCTATGTGGCACAATGGAAAGAACACAGGCTTTGGAATTGGGCTGTGTTGTAACTGAATGCCCACTACCAATTGTGCAGACTTGGAGAACTTACAGCCCACTCCTCATCTGTAAAGTTATTATAATAAACAATATATTTATTTATAATACTATGAATGAATAATATCTATCTTAATTCATAGCACACAGTGCATATCAATTCATAATCAATATTAATGTTAATCAATGTTAATATTATTAATCAACATTGTTAGTAATGAATG
The DNA here is from genome assembly GCF_014754425.2 of Oryx dammah. Classification (NCBI taxonomy): domain Eukaryota; kingdom Metazoa; phylum Chordata; class Mammalia; order Artiodactyla; family Bovidae; genus Oryx; species Oryx dammah. The sequence goes on from NW_024070207.1 coordinate 40,690,376, forward strand.
TTAACACTAATAAATATTACCATTAATGTTGATATTAATTAATGTTGATGCTATTGTTATTGATATTAATACTGATTACAATAAGTAATTACTGTTTTATAGCAATAACACCTATCTTTCAGGGTTCTGATAATGAAATGATATTTACCTGGCATACAGTAGGTGCTCAATAAATGTTAACTAGTATGGTGAATGATAAATATATGGTTCAGTTCAGTTGTTTAAGAAAATGTGGTTACTTAGGAAGTTTAGCAGGTATTTTAGGCAACAATGAAGTGTAGGAAATAGACCTTCGGAGGGCAAAACAGAACCTTGTGTACCAGGACCCAGGAGAAAGGAACAATGGCCCCACAGGAGACTTGCCTGTGGGTGTCTGGGAGTCTCCGGCAGAGGCATGGGTCGATGGTGGGCTGCTGCAGGGTTGGGGCACGGGCTGTAGCAGTACATGCATGGGATCTTTTGAGGGAGGTCACCATTATCTTCATTACCTCCACCATAGTTTGGCCCCAGGTAAATAGCAGGGAGGGAACACAGCTGCACCCAACAACAGAAAATTGGATTAAAGATTTACTGAGCATGGCCCTGCCCATCAGAACAAGGCCCAGTATCCCCTTTAGTCAGTCTCTCCCATCAGGAAGCTTCCATAAGCCTCTTATCCTTCGCCATCAGAGGGTAGACAGACTGAAAACCACAATCACAGAAAACTAACCAATCTAATCACATGGACCACAGTTCAGTTCAGTCTCTCAGTCGTGTCCGACTCCTTGCGATCCCATGAATCGCAGCACGCCAGGCCTCCCTGTCCATCACCAACTCTGGGAGCTCACTCAGACTCACGTCCATCAAGTCAGTGATGCCATCCAGCCATCTCATCCTCTGTCATTCCCTTCTCTTCTTGCCCCCAATCCCTCCCATCATCAGAGTCTTTTCCAAAGAGTCAACTCTTTGCATGAGGTGGCCAAAGTACTGGAGTTTCAGCTTCAGCATCATTCCCTCCAAAGAAATCCCAGGGCTGATCTTCAGAATGGACTGGTTGGATCTCCTTGCAGTCCAAGGGACTCTCAAGAGTCTTCTCCAACACCACAGTTCAAAAGCATCAATTCTTTGGCACTCAGCTTTCTTCACAGTCCAACTCTCACATCCATACATGACCACAGGAAAAACCATAGCCTTGACTAGACGGACCTTAGTCGGCAAAGTAATGTCTCTGCTTTTGAATATGCTATCTAGGTTGGTCATAACTTTTCTTCCAAGGAGTAAGCGTCTTTTAATTTCATGGCTGCAGTCACCATCTACAGTGATTTTGGAGCCCCCCAAAATAAAGTCTGCCACTGTTTCCACTGTTTCTCCATCTATCCCATGAAGTGATGGGACCAGATGCCATGATCTTCGTTTTCTGAAT
>NW_024070207.1:40691877-40703275 GCF_014754425.2 Oryx dammah
CCTCTTCACTTTCTGCCATAAGAGTGGTGTCATCTGCATATCTGAGGTTATTGATATTTCTTCAGGCAACCTTGACTCCAGCTTGTGCTTCTTCCAGCCCAGTGTTTCTCATGATGTACTCTGCATATAAGTTAAATAAGCATGGTGACAATTTACAGCCTTGACGTACTCTTTTTCCTATTTGGAACCAGTCTGTTATTCCATGTCCAGTTCTAACTGTTGCTTCCTGACCTGCATACAGATTTCTCAAGAGGCAGGTCAGATGGTGGGGTATTCCCATCTCTCTCAGAATTTTCCACAGTTTATTGTGATCCACACAGTCAAAGGCTTTGGCATAGTCAATAAAGCAGAACTAGATGTTTTTCTGGAACTCTCTTGCTTTTTTGATGATCCAGCGGATGTTGGCAATTTGATCTCTGGTTCCTCTGCCTTTTCTAAAACCAGCTTGAACATCTGGACGTTCACAGTTCACGTACTGCTGAAGCCTGGCTTGGAGAATTTTGAGCATTACTTTACTAGCGTGTGAGATGAGTGCAATTGTGCAGTAGTTTGAGCATTCTTTGGCATTGTCTTTCTTTGGGATTGGAATGAAAACTGAACTTTTTTTTAAGAACCTGGGCTCCCAAGTCTGACAGAACTTGAGTCCAGTCTCAGCTGTAGCACTTTAACTAGCTGTGTGACTTCAGAGAAATCACTGACTATCTCAAGTTTCAGTTTACCCATCCCTCAAATGGGGATAACAGAACCCACCATTTAGGGTTGTTAGCACTACTTGCTGAGATAATGGCTGGAAGAAATTTATGATAGTGCATTTGTTCACAAGTGATGTTATTAGGACCTGTGCTGTAGAAACACCATGGCCATGTCATAAATTACTGTTAAAGTGAAAAGTGAAGTCGCTCAGTTGTGTCCGCCTCTTTGGGACCCCATGGACTGTAGCCTACCAGGCTCCTCTGTACGTAGAATTTTCTAGGCAAGAACGCTCGAGTGGGTTGCCATTTCCTTCTCTAGGAGATCCTCCTGACCCAGGGATTGAACCGGGGTCTCCCACATTGTGGGCAGACGCTTTACCCTCTGAGCCACCAGGAAGTAAATTACTGTTACTTAGGCATAATTTTTCTTTCCAATATTCACAGGTAGAAACAATTGAGTCACTCCTTATGTTCATCTGCTTTTGTCATAGGTGTCTGAAAATAGCATTAAAAAAAACCCCAGAGATTTAAGGACTACCTAGAAAAACTTAAAGATTTCAAGATTATGCATTGAATTTCAAGTCTCTAATATTTTTTAAAGCCAGACATATAGGCATTCAGCAGTAACTTTTCTGGATACTAATGTACTAAGCAATCTACTGTTTGGGGGACTTACCAAGAAGAGGCACATTGTAAATATTATTAAAATGTCTATAATGAAATAAAATTAATCCTCTAAGTACTATGAGGTTGTATACAGCTAATATTTTATCATGAAAACACAACTGCTAATATAGTTCTAAAGGAAAGAAACCAAAAGTGTTAGTCGTTCAGTGATGTCTGACTTTTTGTGACCCCATGGATGGTAGCCATCAGGCCCCTCTGTCCATGGGCTTCTCCAGGCAAGAATACTGGAGTGGGCTGAAAAGACAAGGTCAAAAGATTGCATTGTTTCAAACATATTTTGTAAAAAATAAAATGATCAATTTACAAATTATTACTCTGTTAGAATTATATTTGTTACAATAAATATATTTGTTAAAACAAGAAAAAAAAGATTACACTGGACAAAGTGTCAAGGAGGAAGCAGAATGAGCTGACATTCACTGACTTTCAGACACATTATGTAATCTCATTTACACCTCACAACAACTCCATGAGGTGGATGCTCATGTTAACCCCATGTAACAGAGGAGAAAACAGGCTCAGAGAGATCAGGTAACTTGTCCAAGAGCACACAGGAAATTAGTGATTCAAACATGGGTCTAACAGAGAATAGACTTGTCATAGGGGAGGGGAGGTCGGGGAGGGAAGGATTGGGAATTAAGGATTAGCAGATGCAAAGCGGTGTATATAGAGGATGGATAAACAACAAGGTCCTACTGTATAGAACAGGGAGCTATATTCAGTATCTTGGGGTAAACCATAATGGCAAAGAATATTTATATATATATATATATATATATATATAAAACTGAACTACTTTTCTGTACAGCAGAAACTAACATAGCATTGCAAATCAACTATACTTCAATAGAAAAATTTAATAAAAGAACCAAAAAATATGGGTTTATTTAATTCCAAACTCCATATTCATTCCACATCTAGTCCTTCCACTGATGCCAATGACCTGAGTGCTCTTGGTCATGTCACTTTGTTTATTTGTGTCTTGTATCATGTTGCTTTGTTTATTTGTGTCAAGTATCAATTTCCTAGAGGAAATCAACCCTGAATATTCTTTCGAAGAACTGATGCTGAAGCTGAAGTTCAAATACTTGGGCCACCTGATGAGAAAAGTCAACTTATTTTAAAAGACACTGATGTTGGAAAAGATTGAAGGTGAAAGGAGAAGGGGGAGACAGAGGAGGAGATGGCTGGATGGTATCACCGACTTAATTGACATGAATCTGAGCAAACTCTGGGAGATGATGAAGGACAGGGAAGCCTGGAGTGCTATAGTCCATAGGGTCAAAAAAAGTCAGACATGACTGAACTCCTGAACAACAAAAACAATCAATTAGGTTGCTTTGGGCTTCAAGTATTAGAGTAATTAACACTGGCTTAAATGACAAATACATTTCATTTTCTCACATATTAAAACATTTGGAAACAGTTCCAGTGAAAAGACCACAGCTTAAGCCCCTCCTTACCCCGCTTTCTCTCTATCCTTGCACACTGCTACCTTCAGTGGGTAAAGACAGCTTAGTGGTGTATTCAGTAGCTACGAAATCAATGGCCTGACAACTTTTCAAAGCGGGAAGTGGGTGTAGGGCAGACACTTTCTCTCTCTCTACCTCTCTTCTTGATCAAAGAGGAAGAATTTTTCCAGAGACCTCCCAGTGAACTTTTCCTTTATCTCACTGACCCAAAGTAGGCAACATGGTCACCTATAATATGATAAGAGAAATGGGTTTGCTGTGCTTGGCTTGAACCACTAATGACAGTGGGTGGGGACATCTTCCCTGAGATCAAGGGCTCTTGGCTTGAAGGTCTGACACGATCAGGGTCCCACTAACAGGAAAGACATGGAGGTGGGAAGGCCATTGAGTAGGCATCCAACAGTATCTGACTTGGGCCTGTTTCCTTGTCAACAAATGAGCAAGTGGCTTAGGGCCAACTCTCGGTGAGATGGAAGAGGAGGCTCTAACTGCAGTCAAAAGACAAAACAAAATAAAATCCCATTCAATCACAAAAATACACAAAAAAACAACCAGCATGTGCACAGTCAACTCAAGCTTCTTCCTCATCCCTCACACTACACTGACCTTGACACTCCTTTTAAACCAAGTTGTATGGATGGTGGTTCTAGGGGTGCAAGAGGATATGTAGGGCCTGTCCTTCCCTGGCCTCCTTCTTGCCCCTTGCTCTGCTGGAACATCTGATCTTAATCAATCTGGGTTTGGGAAGTAGTCCTGTCCCATGTTACTCATAGAAGGAAATAAGATAACAGTGGAAATAGTCCATGGCAGTAGCATAACAGATCCAGAACAGATTTGTTTCTGTTAGATTTCTAAGTGAGTTATATTTGACCTCAAGTCCATCTCAAGTGGAAATTTTTTTACCACATTTTGTATTACTCCAGAAAAAAATCAACAGTTGTCATATTTTCTTTAAAAGCAGCTGTCAGATGACTCTTTTAATAGTTTAATAATTTAAAACACAGTCTGCCCCAAACTGGATTAGGGATCTGTGCTGTGGCAGGACTTCTCATTTATTATTTTGCATTCAATATTTTACCATTAGCCTCTTACCCCAGGAAATGTAGAGACTGAATGCTTGTCAAAATATTTTATAACATTTCTAAAATTGAAGTACCATGAAAATTGTATTTAAACTGTACTCAGATACTTGATAGCATTATGCTTTTTTCCCATGTGTGGAAGATTTATTTTCTTATCTTCATAAAAAATGTGTTTTTTTTCCCCCACAGCTTTTCCAAAAGACTTATGGCAGACCATCTTACTTTTTCCACCACAGTAATTCAATTGTTATTTCAAACTATTCCTCTTTTTATTGATTGATTAAAATTAATTTTTCTTTTTACTTTTTGGCCATGTGGGATCTTAGTTCCCCAACCAGAGATGGAACCTGCGCCCCCTGCATTGGAAACTCAGAGTCTTAACCATTGGGTTGCCAGGGAAGTCCCACCCTCCTTTCTTTTTGAATATGTCCTGAGCCAGAAAAAATTGAGTATCTCACTCCTGTGCATGTAGGCCCTTCAGCTATCTCCTCAAGCAAAGGAAGTGCAGAAGGAATAATTATCTCGTGAATCCCATCAATGCTCACTGTTGATAGGGCTTCCAGTGGAGCTAGTGGTAAAGATCTCACCTGCTAATGCAAAAGGAGATGTAAAAGACGTGGGTTTGAACCATGGGTCGGGAAGATCCCCTTGAGGAGGAAATGGCAACCCACTCTAGTATTTTTGCCTGGAGAATCTCATGGACAGAGGAGCCTGGCGAGCTACAGTCCATGGGGTCGCAAAGAGTTGGACATGACTGAGTGACTACCACTCACTCACTGTTGATAGTCAGTCTAGAACCCTTGACCTCACCTTGGTCTCAACAGCCTTGGGAGGAGGAAAGGCAAAAAGGTACCTGAATCATCAGGACCAGTTACTCTCATTTTACCTTGATTGTGTCTTCATTTATTCATTCACACTCAAGGACTAATTGTGCCCCTCCTATGTGACAGACGCTGATCTTCACCAAGGAAACAGCAATGAACAAGAGAAAGATCTTTGTCTTCAAGAAATTTATGCAGAGGAAGGTAAACTGCCAAACTCATTCTATGAGGCCACCATCACTCTAATACCAAAACCAGACAAAGATGCCACAAAAAAAAAAGAAAGAAAGAAAGAAAGAAATTTATACACACACTGTATAGGGACTTCCCTGGTGGTCCAGTGTCTAAAACTCTGCACTTCCAATGCATGAGTGAGATGGGGTCCAGGTTTGATCCCTGGTCAGGGAACTAGATCCCACATGTGACAACTAAGACCTTGTACTGCCAAATAAATTAATTAGTTTTGGACTTCCCAGGTGGTGCTTAGTGGTAAAGAACCCGCCTGTCAATGCAGGAGATGTAAGAGACACACGTTTGATCCCTGGGTCAGGAAGACCCCTTGGAGGAGGGCATGGCAACCCACTCCAGTATTCTTGCCTGGGGAATCGCATGGAAAAAGGAGCCTGGCAGGCAGGCTATGGTCTATAGGGTTGCAAAGAGTTGGACACTACTGAAGTGACTTGGATTGCTGTGATATTGAATGGTTTGTCTTGGAAACGAATAGAGATCATTCTGTCATTTTTGAGACTGCACCCAAGTACTGCATTTTGGACTCTTTTGTTGACTATGAGGGCTACTCAATTTCTTCTAAGGGATTCTTGCCCACAGTAGTAGATATAATGGTCATCTGAATTAAATTCGCCCATTCTAGTCCATTTTAGTTCACTGATTCCTAGAATGTCAATGCTCACTCTTGCCATCTCTTGTTTGACCACTTCTAATTTACCTTGATCCATGGACGTAACATTCCAGGTTCCTATGCAATATTGCTCTTAACAGCATCAGACCTTGCTTCTATCACCAGTCACATCCACAATTGGGTGTTGTTTTCGCTTTAGCTCTGTCTCTCCATTCTTTCTAGAGTTATTTCTCCACTGATCTCCAGTAGCAGCACTTACCAACCTGGGGAGTTCATCTTTCAATGTCATATCTTTTTGCCTTTTCATACTGCTCATGGGGTTCTCAAGGCAAGAATATTGAAGTGGTTTGCCATTCCCTTCTCCAGTGGACCACGTTTTGTCAGAACTCTCCACCATGACCTGTCTGTTTTGGGTGGCCCTACACAGCATGGCTCATAGTTCCATTGAGTTAGACAAGGCTGTGGTCCATGTGATCAGTTTGATTAGTTTTCTGTGATTTTGGTTTTCATTCTGTCTGCCCTCTGATGGATAAGTATAAGAGGCTTATGGAAGCTTCCTGATAAGAGAGACTGACTATGGGGGAGACTGGGTCTTGTTCTGATGGGCAGGGCCATGCTCTGTAAATCTTTAATCCAATTTTCTGTTGATGGACAGAACTGTGTTCCCTCTCTGTTGTTTGACCTGACACCAAATTAAGGTCCCGTGCACACACTGCCACACTCAATGTCCCCTATCCTGCAGCAGGCCACCGCTGACCCATGGCCTCCACCAGAGACTCCTGGACAATCATAGGCAAGTCTTGGCCAGTCTCTTGTGTGGTCACTGCTCCTTTCTCCTGGGTCCTGGTGCTCATAAGGTTTTGTTTACGCCCTCCAAAAGTCTGTTTCCCCAGTCCCGTGTAAGTTCTGTAATCAAATCCCACTGGTCTCCAAAGTCAAATTCTCTGGGAGTTCTCAGTCTCTTTGCCAGATCCCCAGGTTGGGAAATCTGTTGTGGCTCCTAGAACTTTCCTAACATTCTGAGAATTTCTTTGGTATAATTGTTCTGCAGTTTGTGGGTTGTCTGCTCAGCGGCTGTATGATGGGATTAATGGCAATCTCCAAGAGGGCTTATGCCACAGGCTGTGTAACCAGGTAGCTTCACCCAGAGCCCCTGCCCCTGCGACAGGCCACTGCTGACCCATACCTCCACAGGAGACTCAAACACAGGTCTGGATCAGTCTCTGTGGGGTCTCTGGGTCCTGGTGTGCACAAGGTTTTTTTTTGTTTTTTTTTTTTTTTTTTGAGTCCTCCAAGCATCTCTGGCAGGTATTGGGTTTGATTCTAAAAGTGATATCCCCCCTCCTAACCTCTTGTTCCTGAAATTAACCATCTTGAAGCCATGAAATCAAAAGATCCTTGGAAGAAAAGCTATGACCAACCTAGATAGCATATTAAAAAGCAGAGAAATTATTTTGCTAACAAAGGTCCATCTAGTCAAAGCTATGATTTTTCCAGTAGTCACGTGTGGATGTGAGAGTTAGACTATAAAGAAAGCTGAGCACCGAAGAATTGATGCTTTTGAACTGTGGAGTTGGAGAAGACTCTTGAGAGTCCCTTGGACTGCAAGGAGATCCAACCAGTCCATCCTAAAGGAAATCAGTCCTGAATATTCATTGGAAGGACTGATGCTGAAGCTGAAACTCCAATACTTTGGTCATTTGATGTGAAGAGCTGACTCATTTGAAAAGATCCTGATGCTGGGAATGGAAGGCAGGAGAACGGGATGACAGAGAATGAGATGGTTGGATGGCATCCATCCAACTCAATGGATATGAGTTCGAGCAAGCTCTGGGAGTTGGTGATGGTCAGGGACTCGTCATGGACTGGCTTGCTGCAGTCCATGGAGTCAGACACGACTGAGCAACTGAACTGAACTAAACTGAATTGAAGTGACTTAGCATGCAGCATGCATGTATTAGGGAAAATGAACATCCTCCAGTGAAACCACAGAAGATGGGAGCATGATGGAATTTTAAAGAACCTCCAAGGGTGTTCAGCCTCCTCAATGGATTGATGAAATCTTGGATCCAGAGAAGGTACGTAATTTATCTGAAGATACACAATTAGTCCATGGAGCTAGAATGGGAACCCATATCTCTTGAATAATCATTGCCTAAGGGCTCAGAGGTTAAAGCGTCTGCCTCCAGTGCGGGAAACCCGGGTTCGATCCCTGGGTCGGGAAGATCCCCTGGAGAAGGAAATGGCAACCCACTCCAGTATTCTTGCCTGGAGAATCCCATGGACAGAGGAGCTTGGTAGGTTACAGTCCACGGGGTCACAAAGAGTCGGACACGACTGAGTGACTTCACTTTCACTTTCAAGTTGCCTACAGAAGTAGGAAATGGCAACCCACTCCAGTATTCTTACCTGGAGAATTCCATGGACAGAGGAGCCTGGTGGGCTACTGTCCCTGGGATTGCAAAGAGTCGGACATGACTGAGCAACTAACACATACACACACAAAAGCTGCCTACATGGGAGGCTCCTCAGTGGAGAATGAATGCTTGGTCGTCTGTAGAGGTGTCATTAAAGGTATCATCAGATGAGTGCGGGAATGGGGGAGGGGAATGTTCAAGAGGCTTATTCATTAGACGGTAGTTTTCTCTCCAAATGTCTCACCTGTGCCTTAATGTCCTGGGGTTGCCGTAATAAACTACCACAAAATGGGTGGCCTGAAACAACAGAAATGGATGGGTTCCCTTGCACTTTCAGAGGTCCGAAGTCTGAAGTGAAAGTGTCAGCAGGGCAGGCTTTTTTTGGAGATAAGAATCAGGTCCACACTATCTCCTAGCTTCTAGTAGTTGCCATTCCTTGGCTTGTACCTCTGTCACCCCAATCTCTGCCCCCATTACCACATGCCACATGGCCATCTTCCCTGTGTGTGTGTGTCTGAGTCTTCACATGACCTTCATGTAAGGACAACAGTCTAAGGATTTAGGACCTATCCTAATCCAGTATGTCTTCATCTTAACTAATTATATCTGCAAAGAGTATTTCCAAATAAGGTCAAGTTCTTAGAGGATGTGAATTGGGGGGGAGCACTATTTAGCCAAGTACACTTTATATTAGAATTTAGTACCAGCAGAATTAGGGTGGGTGTTTGATATGATGTCTAGACTCTCCTTTAACTTTTTCTTCCTAGGGCAAAACAAACAAAAACAAAACTCCAGTTTTCAAAGGAATGTATGCAATAGCAGAATCGAAATGGGATGCCTCTGGTTGCTATTTGTAACTCCTCATTTCTTGGAAAATACCTAAGTGGGAAACTTGTTGATAGATTCCTATTAGAATACCATTTTAATGATTGGCCTCTGATTCTTCTGGAATCAACTAGTCCACCCTTTTTTTCTGAAAGAAAAAAATTTTTATTAAACTTTTATTTTCTGTGGGTTAGTGGCTCAGTCAAGTCCAACTCTTTGTGACCCCATGGACTATAGCCCACCAGGCTCCTCTGCCCATGGGATTCTCCAGGCAAGAATACTAGAGTGGGTTGCCTGCCATTCCCTTCTCCAGGGGATCTTCCCCACCCAGGGATTGAACCCGGGGCTCCCACATTGCAGGCAGATTCTTTACCATCTAAGCCACCAGGGAAGATCCTAACTTTTATTTTATATCAGAGTGTATCTGATTAACAGTGTTGTGATAGTTTCAGGTGGACAGCGAAGGGCCACAGCCATACATATGCATGTATCCATTCTCCCCCAAACACTCCTCTTGTCCGGGCTGCCACATAGCGTTGTGCAGAGTTCCATGTGCTATACAGTAGGTCCTTGTTGGTTATCCATTTTAAATATAGCAGTGTGTACCTGTCCATCCCAAGCTCCCTAACTATCCCTTTCCCCTCTCCTTCCCCCTGGCAACCACATGTTTGTTCTCTAAGTCTGTGAGTCTCTTTCTGTTTTGTAAATAAGTTTGTTTGTATCATGTCTTTTTATTAATAGATTTTGCATATAAGGGATGTCATACTCTGTCTGAACTAGTCCATTCTTGAGTTGTTGCTCTTCCCTTTTTGCCAAGTCACATATTAACACCTAGCTTCCAGCAACATCAGAAGGATGATCATCGAAATGTCTCAAAAAAGACAGCTGATCTCATCAACCTGGGCAAAGACTCTTGCAAACAAATACCATGAAGGATCTCTTTACCAACTATTGACATAATTCAAGTAGAATTTATGTCCATCTGTTCTCATGGCCACTGTTTCCAATCCTACAGATCTAAGCCAGCTCATGTGGGATTCTCTGACTAGGGAAGAGATTCCAGGGCTTCCCCATCCAATCACTCCTCAGCATTCCCTGAGTACAGTTGAAGGGAGGTTGCAGGACTTCATTCAGCTACAGAGTTGAGGAAGCTTGCACAGCTCTGTTACCAAAAGAGCAGAGCTATCTTACCATTGATTTCATCTTTGAAATGGAAATCTCATAAGAGAGACTTGCTTCTGGTGAGAATTACAACAAAGGCCCTTGTCTTAGGTAAAGTAGGGGTAAGGGGAATTTGAAATCAGGTCATGATGAAAGTTTGAGCCCCTTAGATGATCTGGAGAACTTTCTTCTTTCTGTTCAGGATTATCTGTTTTATTTACTTCATGACAACCCAACACCATATGCCAGGGAGAAATCTGACATGAAAGCAACTATTGAAATTCTGAGATTTGCTCAGGTTCTGGTTCAGAGGCCAAATTCTGTTGCTTCTCAGTATTTTTAAAAGTCAAGCACGTGTAGTTTGTTCTTCCCAAACATGCCAATCAGATAAATCACAGTCTCAAATAAGAGCTAAAGCTTCCTAGTAATTCCTGGGAAAAGAATTGTGCTGACGGATATTGCAAATCCATTTCATTCCTGTCACCAGCCAAGTTGCTGGATTAGGATCTGTGCAAAAGTAAGCCAGAGTCAAAAGGGTCTTCAGATGATATGTTTGTTGCTGGGAGTTTGTAACTGTTTATTTCACTGAATGAGGAGAATCCCCCCCGACTGCTGTGGCACAAATCTGAGTATCTTTTCTCCACTCTGCACACCCTACACAGCCTGTTCCCCTCAAGCAATGAGCAGAACTCAAATATAAGTCCCAAACCCCACTCTGATTGGTCTGTAGTGTTCCTGAAGTGCAATGTTGTAAGTCAGGGGAGGGGGTATGGCTCATTCCATCCCTCTCCATTGGTTTTTAATTTTAAAAAGAGAATTTAATTAGTTTGTTTTTGACTGTGCTGGGTCCTCATTGCTACACTGGCTTTTCTCTAGTTGTGGCGAGCGGGGCCTACTCTCTAGCTGCAGCGTGAACTTCTCACTGTGGCGGCTTCTCTTGTTGCAGAGCACAGGCTCTAGGCTGAGAGGGCTTCAGTAGTTGCGGCATGTGAGCTCCCAGGCTCTAGAGCACAGGCTCAGTAGTTGTGCTCTAGCGGCTTACTTGCTCCACAGTATGTGGGATTTTCCCAGATCAGGGATCAAACCCGTGTCTCCTGCCTTGGCAGGTGGATTCTTTACCACTGAGTCACCAGGGAAGCACCCCCATTGGTGTTTAAATAAACAGATATATTTTTTACTCCCCTTCTCACTTTGGGCAATTTTTTCCCTATCATTTGCTGTATGAGAAAAATGTAACTCCATGAAGTACTTTTTCTTACAAAGCATGAGCTTGCAAATATCATGTGTGTGTATTTTTTCCAGTGCTATTGAGGTAAACTGGACACATATTGACACATAAAATTGTAATATATTTAAAGTGTACAGTGTGGTGAGTTGATATA
>NW_024070207.1:40703285-40870936 GCF_014754425.2 Oryx dammah
TACATAAAATGTGACAGGAATCCCACAATCAAGTTAATTGACACATCTGTTACCTCACATAGTGAACTTTCATTTTATCTATATATTTTTTGGGGGGTAAGAACACTTAAGTTGTATACTTTCAGTATATTTCAATTATACAACACAGTATTATCAACTAGAATCTTTGTGTTATACAGCAGATCCTCAAACTTATTCATCTTATAATTGAAAGTTTGTACCCTTTTACCAATACCTCCCCATTTTTTTCACTTCCCTGCTCCTGGCGACCACTATTCCACTATCTGTTTTAAGAATTCAACTTTTTAAAGATTCCACATATGAGTGATACCGTGTAGTATTTGTCCTTCTGGCTTATTTCACGTAGCGTAATGGCCTCCTGGCTTCCTAGGTGGCGCTAGTGGTAAAGAACCCACCTGCCAAGGCAGGAGACAAGAGACGCCGGGGTGGGGACTATCCCTTGGAGAAGAAAATGGCAACCCACTCTAGTATTCTTGCTTAGAGAATCCCGTGGACAGAGGAGCCTGGCACGTTACAGTCCATAGGGGTGCAAAGAGTTGGACACTACTGAAGCGGCTTAGCATACACGCACGAATGCACTCGTCTCATTCATATTGTTGCAAATGGCAGATTTCCTTCTTTTTTTTTTCTTTTTTAAGGCTGAATAGTATACTGATTATATATCACTTTTCTTTCTTTTTCATCTGTTGATGAACACTTAAGTCATTTTCATACCTTGGCCATTGCATATAATGCCACAGTGAACATGGGAGTACAGATATCTCTTCCAAATAATGGTTCTGTTTCCTTCAGATACCTCTATACTGCTTTTCCATCAACATTGTACAAGGGTTCCCTTTTCTCCGTAACCTCACCAACATTTGTCATCTCTTGTCTCTTTGGTAATAGCCATCGTAACAGGTGTGAAACAATATCTCATTATGGTTTTGATTGGCATTTCCCTGATAATTAATGATTTTGAACACCTTTTCACATACCTGTTGACCATTTGTATGTCTTCTTTGGGAAAATGTCCTTTGCCTATTTTTAAATTGTTTGAGCAGGGGGAGTTGCTATTCAGTTGTATATGTTACTTGCATTTTAACCCCTTATTAGATATGCAGTTTGCGAATATTTTCTCATTCTGTGGGTTGCATTTTCATTTATTGATGGTTTCCTTTGCTGTGCAAAAGCTTTTTAATTTGATGTGGTCCCTCTTGTTTATTTTGGTTTTGGTATCAAATCCAAAATATCATTGTCAAGATCAATGTCAAGGAGCATAACCCCCTAGATTTTCTTCTAGGAGTCTTATGGTTTCAGGTCTTATATTCAAGTCTTTAATCCATTTTGAGTTGATTTTTGTGTATGTTTTAAGATGAGTCATTTCATTCCTTTGCCTGTGGCTATCCATTTTTTTCAACACCATTTATTGAAGAAATTATCCTTTCCCCTATTGTATATTCTTAGTTGCTTTGTCAAAAATTAATTGACTACACACACACAGGTTTATTTCTGGGCACTCTATTCTCTTCCATTAATCTGCATGTCTGTTTTTTATGCCAATATCATATGGCTTTGATTGCTACAGCTTTGCAATACATAGTTTGAAATCAGGAAGTACGGTGCCTCCAGTTTTCTTCTTTTTTTCCCTCAGAATTACTTTAGATATCCAGCTTCTTTTGTGGTTCCAAATAAATTTTAGAATTGCTTTATCTATTGTTGTGAAAAATGTCATTGGAATTCTGATAGGGATTACATTGAATCTGTGAATTGCTTTGGCTAGTATGGACATTCTAATAATATTAATTTTTCCAATCCATGAACATGGAATATCTATTAACTTATTTGTGTCTTCTTTAATTTTTTTCATTGATGTCATCTAGTTTTCAGTATACACATCTTTCACCTCATAATGTCCCTTTCTAGCTTTGGTATCAGGGTGATTCTGGCTTTGTAAAATGAGTGTTCTCTCCTCTTCAGTTTTTTGGAAGAATTTGAGAAGGATTGGTATTAATTCTTTTTAAAATGTTTGATAGAATGTACCAGCGAAGTCATCTGGTCCTGTACTTTTTTTTTGGGGGGGGGGAGTTTTTCTTTAATTACTGATTCAATGTTCTCACTAGTAATTGGCCTATTTAGATTCTCTATTTTTTATGCTTTAGTCTTGGTAGGTTACATATTTCTAGGAGTTTTTGCATTTCTTATAGATTATCTAATTTGTGGTGTATGATTGTTCACAGCAGTTTCCTATAAGCCTTAGTACTTCTGTGTTATCAGTGGCAGTGTCTCCTCTTTCATTTGTGATTTTATTTACTTGAGTCCTTTTTTTCTTAGCCTACCTAAATGTTTGTCAATTTTGTTTCTTTTCAAAAAGAACATACTATCTTTGTAATAGAAAAATATGAACAAAAAATATTTTTTTTAAAAAAAAGAAAGAGCTTTAAAGAGCCAAAAAGCTGCTTAGGAGAACAAGTCAGGCAGCAGATGGCAGGGTTGTTTCAACTTTTGCTTCAATCTGCCAGGATGGTGAGAATCAGAATGCCAGGAAGAGTATTGTGAATATAGGGGAAGAAAAGGCTGCAATTACCATACAATATATTGTGACCAGTGGCTATATCTGGGTGTGGGATTACCATAGATTATTTTTGAATCTTCTTTATGCTTTTGTGCATGTATTGATTTTTTCCATATGGACATACAGTACTTGTGGAATAGGGAAAAGAAAAGCATTTATTTCTTTAAAAGAAAAAAATGTAAAGAGTTCCAAGTCCTGCCTCCCCAAGCAGAAGGCTACCCCAGCCCCGGATTTTAGCTGCTTCTACTCTATTGCCCTGCCCTCGAGAGCCCCAAGCTCTCAAGCTACAGTCTCTGGCTATAGTCTCTGTCTCTTTCTCCAGAGGCCCATGTTCTCTCTCTTGATATCTCTGCTCCTCTCTGCATATCTGTTTCATTCTCCTCTTTCTCTTGACTAGTTTTCTCCTAACTTTTGCTCAGGGATGATCCTTCGCATTTGGCCCAGGCTCCAAGTCTGTCTTACAGTCTTTTGGTTCCATTTTAGATGGTGGCTCAGACTCTCTGCTCCCCAATTCTGTATTCCTAAGAGAGGAATCTGCTCAAGTTCATCTTCTTCAGCCAGGCCACAAGAGTCCTGCATAGGGCACCAACTTGCCTATAAAGGGGCCATTCTTGGTCAAATGTCCCCCAATCCTGTTGCACTCATACAAGACTGGGAAGGGGGAGTATCTCATGGATATTTAGGATCATAGGAATGATGAGCTGGACAGAGTCCCTGTTGGTGCCCAAATTATTAGCATCTTTAGTATAGCAGGCCTGGAAACTGTGCTCTGATGAAAACCTAGACCAGAGGTCTACAAAGGTTTGCAAATCCTGCATGATATTCATGTGCCCAGTCTGATCTCAGAGATTCTTAGAATTGGCAGGTCCTAAGGTCCATCAGGGGTCCTGTGGCTCTGATGGTAAAGAATCTGCCTGCAATGCAGGAGACCTGGGTTCAGTCCCTGGGTCAGGAAGATCCCCTGGAGAAGGGAATGGCTACCCACTCCAGTATCCTTGCCTGGAGAATTCCATGGACAGAGGAGCCTGGTAGGCTACAGTCCATAGGGTCACAAAGAGTTGGACATGACTGAGCGACTAACATTTTCACTTTTTGTTTTCATGTAAGGTTCATCAGGCCTACTTGTACCAGTTCTAGCCCCCATCATTGGTCCCCCACTGACTCTATTTAAGTTGAAACAAACTGTGGTGAATTCATGCAATGGAATATAATTCAGTCATATAAAGGAATGAAGTAGTGACCTGTGCAAAAACAGGGAGGAACCTTAAAAACATTATGCTAGGGAAAAGATGCCAGTCACAAAAGGCCACATACTATATATTATTCCATTTATATCAAAGTCCAGAACAGAGACATCTACAGAGACAGAAAGATTAGTGGTGGCCCAGGGTTAGGAGTGGAGATGGGGTAGGAGAGTGACAACTAAATGGTACGGAGTTTGTTTTTAAGGTCTTGAAACTTCTAACATTCTAGAATTTACTGTGGCTATAGTCACCCATATCTGTGAATATACTAAAATTCACATCTCTCAAACACTCAAAATAGCAGAACTATGAAAAGACTTTTTCTGGGACTAGTGACAAATTGTCCAAGTGAAGGAAAAATATTAGACACCCTAACTTATAGTTAACTTGCCTTGTCATGAAATACACAAAGCTACAAATCCTGGCAAAAGATCATCAAGGGAGGTAGTGAAATTCCATCCCAGAGTGCATGGCTTTCCCACGCTAGTCTGAAGAATGAAAGCATACAGGGACACATGCGTGGATGACGGCATTAGCCTCTGCCAAGGAGTCACTAGAGTTTAACAGAGCAATTGCTGTTGCTTGTGTGAAGTGGCACTTGTTTCTTTTTAATGATCCAGGGCAATTATGTATTTATCTGGCTGCTCCAAGTCTTAGTTGCGGGATGCAGGATCTTTAGTTGCAGCATGTGAACTCTTAGTTGCAGCATGTGGGATTTAGTTCCCTGACCAGAGATCGAACCCCGGCCCCTTGCATTGGTAGAGTGGAATCTGAGCCACTGGACCACCAGGGAGGTCTCAGAAGTGGCACATTTAGATGTTGTACAGGCCATGGCCAAGAGGTGAGAACTAGTTTTGGAAACTCAAAAGCGGCCCAACTCGTCTGACTGGCTCCAGAGTGATTTTCCATATCACAGCTGCCTTTGTAGAACTTGTAGGATTTTATCTCAAAATATTTTTAAGGGTAAACAGAGCAGTAATATGTTTCCAAAAACTGATAGAATAAAGAAGCATAAGGAAAAGACAGTGCAGTCGCATCAGTTCAGTTCCATCACTCAGTCATGTCCGACTTTTTGCAACTGCACGGACTGGAGCATGCCAGGCTTTCCTGTCTATCACCAGCTCTTGCTCATACTCATGTCCGAGTTGGTGATGGCATCCAACCATCTCATCCTCTGTGCAATCGTATAGGAAAGAACTAACCGTAAGGCAAGCTTTTTCAAGGGTGACCTTCATAGAAGTCATTTATATTATTCAGCTCTCCTTTTGAAAATATAGTGTCTCTGTTAAGAGTTTTCAAATGTATTTAACCATTAAATATTTTGAAAGTTATAATATATATAGCTAGTACTCCAACATGGGCTTATGGATCACTCATGCAAATAGCAGAAAACATAATGTAGTTTTCACAATTATTTGTTGCTAAAAAAAATGACCAAAATATGATTTAAATGCTGATTGAGGCTTTATTACAAAATTTGAAAACAGAGAAATCACTCTGACACTAAAAATAAAACATATAACAAGATAAAACAATGCTTATTTACATTTTTATATAAAATATGATGTATACCACAAGACATTTAAAAATGAGAAAAGTGAAGTATTTTTTTTAAGAAATTCCCCATGATGCTAATTTTATATCAGGAAAAAGTCCCATGATCTTTATGTTAGATGTATCAATATTAATAATAAAATATTAAATTTCTTCTTAAACTTGCTTTTTCTTGCCTGGTGATGTGAAAATCTTGTTTAACAAAGGTCTGCCTAGCAAAAGGAAAAACAAAAATTGGCAGCATTTGGAAATGCTTAGAATAGACTGCTCCAAAACTCATGAATTATTAGGTATTTCACAGCTGTTTCCCTCCAGTTTTTAGAGATGGGGTTGGGGTGGGCCATCCTCACTTTGAAATATTCTGGCTTCTTGCTTACTTGATGCACATACAGTTTGAAGATATAAATCTCTGCTTCAAGTGTTAAGCTTCCTTCTTTCTGTCACCAGCTCACAGGAAATGAGTGGATGAAATAGACACATCTAATAGATAAAATATAATAATATCATAAATATATGTCACTAGAAGTACAACCATTGCCCTTTCCATCACCTCTCCAGCCCGGAGATGTTGTTAGCCCATAGGAACTAGTAAATCTCACCCAGCTTCCCTTTGCAGAGATTGCAAGAGGTAGCCCTGCCCTGGAATTTGACCTAGCCTCCAAAATAAAGAAAAAAAACTTTCCATTCAAAGCTTCTGCCAGCTTTTGGAGTAGGTGGCTCTGTGGTAGGCTTACTTTTTCTGCCTCTGAAGCATCTGCCCCACCCACCCAGGGCACAGTCTGAAAGCAGGAGAAAAAAAACACTGGCACTTGCTTTGGGTGACAATGGAATTTAGCAGGGCCAGCTGGGCAGGTTTTGAGAACTTTTGGAAAATATTTCTTTTCTTCAGTTTGAATTATGCTGGACCGTCCTTGACAGTTAATGGGGACCTATGTTGATGCCAAGGGGGTCAGATCATCTCTTAAAGGTGTAGGCTTTTGAGCCTGCCTGCCTAGATTCACAATTACCATTCATTAGGTGTGTGACTCGGAGGCTCAAATATGTCATCTTTATAATGTTGATAAGAATAGTCCCTACATACTTCCCTGGTGGTCCAGTGATTAGGACTCCATACTTCCACTGCAGGGGGCACGGGTTTGATCCCTAGTCAGGGAACTAAGACCCTGAAAGCCTCATGATGCTCCCAAAAACAAAATTTTGCTGACGATCCACTAGTTAGGACTTCAAATTTCATTGCAGGGGTTATGGGTTCAATCCCTGGTTGGGGAACTGAGATCCTGGATGCCTCATGGTGCAGCCAAAAAAAAAAAAAAAAAGTCCCTACATGATGGAATCATTGTGACAATTAAATTTCCGTATATCCACTGAGACTAAGATGTAAGATAGACCATTATTTTATGGCCACAGGACTGGAAAAGGTCAATTTTCATTCCACTCCCAAAGAAAGGCAATGCCAAAGAATGTTCAGACTATCACACAGTTGTACTCATCTCACATGCTAGCAAAATAATGCTCAAAATTCTCTAAGCCAGGCTTCAACATTATGTGAGTTGAGAAATTCCAGATGTTCAAGTTGGATTTAGAAAAGGCAGAGGACCCAGAGCTCAAATTGCCAACATCTGTTGGATCACAGAAAAACCAAGAGAGTTCCAGAAAAACATCTACTTCTGCTTCACTGACTACACTAAAGCCTTTGACTGTGTGGATCACAACAAACTGTGGAAAATTCTTAGAGAGATGAGAATACCAGATCACCTTACCTGCCCCCTGAGAAACCTGTATGCAGGTCAGGAAGCAACAGTTAGAACCAGATATGGAACAATGGACTGGTTCCAAATAGGAAAAGGAGTACGTCAAGGCTGTATATTGTCACCCTGCTTATTTAACTTATATACAGAGTACATCATGTGAAATGCAAGGCTAGATGAAGCACAACCTGAAATCAAGATTGCAGGGAGAAATATCAATAACCTCAGATATGCAGATGACACCACCCTTTTGGCAGAAAGCAAAGAGGAACTAAAGAGCCTCTTAATGAAAGTGAAAAAGGAAAGTGAAAAAGCTGGCTTAAAACTCAACATTCAAAAAACTAAGATCATGGCATCTGGTCCCATCACTTCATGGCAAATAGATGGGAAAACAATGGAAACAGTAGCAGACTTTATTTTCTTGGGCTCCAAAATCATTGTGGAGCCATGACATTAAAAGACACTTGCTCCTTGGAAGAAAAGTTATGACAAACCTAGACAGCATATTAAAAAGCAGAGACATTACTTTGCTGACAAAGGTCCGTCTAGTCAAAGCTATGGTTTTTCCAATAGTCATGTGTAGATGTGAGAGCTGGACCATAAAGAAAGCTGAGAGCCAAAGAATTGATGCTTTTGAACTGTGGTGTTGGAGAAGACTCTTGAGAGTCCCTTGGACTGCAAGGAGATCCAACCAGTCCATCCTGAAGTCAATCCTGAATATTCATTGGAAGGACTGATGCTGAAACTGAAGCTCCAATACTTTGGTCACCTGATGCAAACAGTTGACTCCTTTGAAAAGACCCTGATGCTGGGAAAGATTGAAGGCAGGAGGAGAAGGGGACGACAAAGGATGAGATGGTTACATGGCATCACTAACTCAATGGACGTGAGTTTTAGCAAACTCCAGGAGTTGGTGATGGACAGGGAAGCCTGGCGTGCTGCAGTCCACGGGGTTGCAAAGAGTCAGACACGACTGAGTGACTGAACTGACTGAAAAAACAAAAAGCAAGCTGCCCCTTAAACTCTATACACCACTGATTTGGAGACATCCTAGTGTCAGAAATGTTACAACATGAAATGTACACATTTCCTAATTGCTGAAGTACAATAGTTAATACTGATAAAGTGCTCAAAGGAGTGCTTGGCCTATGGGAAGTACTCCAAGTCTGTAATTATGAGGTGGAACATCCCTCCAGTAAGGTAATCCACCTTGAAATTGGAGGCCTTATTGAGAAAGGAAGCCACAGTATCAATAGGGGAGAGTGAGGCTAGGAACCAGGATGTGTCCACAAAGGACCCTGATGTAGGAGTTAATTCTTTCATGCTTTTCTATTGAACAACATAAAAGTAAACACCACATTTGGTATTTAGTTTTGCACCCTCTCTCCACCATTGTTACCTCTCTAGTTGCCCTTATCCCCAAGCCTCCAATCCTGCTACAGAACTCTAACTCTGCGTGATGGAGCTGGTGAGGACCAGAAGAGGAGGGCTGAGTCGCAGGCAGAAGAGTGGAAGCACACTGGAAAGGCCTATTGTCAGGGAGCCCCACGTGGCTACAGGCTGTGAGTAGCCAGGAGCACCTGCACCCAGAGAAGTGGCTGCTGAATGGACATCCACTGAAGAGTAAATGTGAGGGGACAAACTTTCTCCTCAGGTTGTAGGAGAAAAGTGACCCTGGGGGTGGCAGAAGTGACTAATACTTAGGACACATAGATGATGAAATTAGAAGACATCTTACACAATCCATTCCAGCAGCCATTGAATCAGATTGATAACTTTATTTTCTCACTTTTAAAAAGCGCATTTTCACATTTCATTATTTCTGAAATCAGAATGTGTGACTATAATGCTGGTGGAATGATGACAATGATAGCAATAATAATAGCTAACATTTATCTACAACTTAATGTTATTAAGTGCCAGGTGTTATTCCCAGTGCTTGATCTGTATTAATTCATTTGTAGCCCTAGAGATTAGATTTTCCCCTCATTGACAATCGAGGAATCTGAGGCACAAAATGAAGTCAGTTCTCCAAGATGTCACACAGGCACCCCTACTAAGTGGCAGAGTCATGACCCCAACCATGATACTTTCCTGCAATTTACCAAAACCATGGGATTTATCTTCTTTCCCCAAAGCTCTTTCTAAGCCAATGGTGCCTCTTAAGATACCCAATAGCATCTTAGAATTGAGGAAATCGAAGTGGTGGTGAAATGGTCCCTACACTTCAGTTCCAATCCCACCTTTGAGTGCTGGGGACAGGGTAGGGCAGTGGCAGGAGGCCACTCCTACATTTGAGTCCAGCTATGCCACTTGCAAGCTAGGTGAGCTTGGCAGAGTTTTTTTGTTTAATTTACTTTTTAATTGAAGGATAATTGCTTTACAGAATTTTGTTGTTTTCTGTCAAACCTCAACATGAATCAGCCATAGTTATACATATATCCACTCCCTTTTGAACCTCTCTCCCATCTCCCGCCCCATCCCACCCCTCTAGATTGATACAGAGCCCCTGTTTGAGTTACTTGGAAGAATTTTTAAATCCCTCTGACCTGCAGTATCTTATAAAATGAGGACAATCATAACATTTTCTACCTCACAGAGCTGCTGTGATGATAAAACCAGCTAATCCATGTGAAGTTCCTTAAACACAGTAGTGTAGTATAGTGCTAAGTCGCTTCAGTCGTGTCCGACTCTTTGTGACCCCATGGACTGTAGTCTGCCAGGCTCCTCTGTCCATGGGATTCTCCAGGCAAGAATACTGGAGTGGGTTGCCATGCCCTTCTCCAGGGGATCTTCCCCACCTAGAAACTGAACCAGTTCAGTTCAGTCGCTCAGTCATGTCCGATTCTTTGCGACCCCATGAATCGCAGCACGCCAGGTCTCCCTGTCCATCACCATCTCCAGAGTTCACTCAGACTCACGTCCATTGAGTCCGTGATGCCATCCAGCCATCTCATCCTCTGTCGTCCCCTTCTCTTCCTGCCCCCAATCCCTCCCAGCATCAGAGTCTTTTCCAATGAGTCAACTCTTTGCATGAGGTGGCCAAAGTACTGGAGCTTCAGCTTTAGCATCATTCCTTCCAAAGAAATCCCAGGGCTGATCTCCTTCAGAATGGACTGGTTGGATCTCCTTGCAGTCCAAGGGACTCTGAAGAGTCTTCTCCAACACCACAGTTCAAAAGCATCAATTCTTTGGTGCTCAGCCTTCTTCACAATCCAACCCTCATATCCATACATGACCACAGGAAAACCCATAGCCTTGACTAGATGGACCTTAGTCGGCAAAGTAATGTCTCTGCTTTTGAATATGCTATCTAGGTTGGTCATAACTTTTCTTCCAAGGAGTAAGCGTCTTTTAATTTCATGGCTGCAGTCACCACCTGCAGTGATTTGGGAGCCCCCAAAAATAAAGTCTGACACTCTTTCCACTGTTTCCCCATCTATTTCCCATGAAGTGACGGGACCGGATGCCATGATCTTTGTTTTCTGAACGTTGAGCTTTAAGACAACTTTTTCACTCTCCTCTTTCACTTTCATCAAGATGCTCTTTAGCTCCTCTTCACTTTCTGCCATAAGGGTGGTGTCATCTGCATATCTGAGGTTATTGATATTTCTCCCAGCAATCTTGATTCCAGCTTGTGCTTCTTCCAGTCCAGCGTTTCTCATGATGTACTCTGCATAGAAGTTAAATAAGCAGGGTGACAATATACAGCCTTGACATACTCTTTTTCTTATTTGGAACCAGTCTGTTGTTCCATGTCCAGTTCTAACTGTTGCTTCCTGACCTGCATACAGATCTCTCAAGAGGCAGGTTAGGTGGTCTAGTATTCCCATCTCTCTCAGAATTTTCCACAGTTTATTGTGATCCACACAGTCAAAGGCTTTGGCATAGTCAATAAAGCAGAAATAGATGTTTTTCTGGAACTCTCTTGCTTTTTCCATGATCCAACGGATGTTGACAATTTGATCCCAGAGTGCCAGGCTGCGATGGCACAGGAACGGCCGAGAGGAGCCACCCCGCGTCCGAGGTCAGGGGCGGCCGGGAGAAGCCACCTCGTGCCTGAGGCCAGGGGCGGTGACCTTGAGGAGCCACTCCGAGCCCGAGGCCAGGGCCGGCGGCCGGGAAGAGCAACCTGAGGAGCGGTGGCTGTGCGGGCGCAGGAAGGCCTAAAGGAGCTATCTCACGTTGAAGGTCAGGAACGGCGGCAGTAAGGAGATACCCCTCGTCCAAGGTAAGGAGTAGTGGCCGTGCTTTGCTGGAGCAGCCGTGAAGAGATATCCCACGCCCAAGGTAAGATAAACCCAAGTAAGATGGTAGGTGTTGCAAGAGGGCATCAGAGGCCAGACACACTGAAGCCATACTCACAGAAAGCTAGTCAATCTAATCACGCTAGGACCACAGCCTTGTCTAACTCAGTGAAACTGAGCCAAATCTCCTGCAAATCCTGCATTGCAGGTGGGTTATTTGCCACTGAGCCACCAGGGAAGCCCAGCAAGTGCTTCTTAAATGGAGACCATTTCCATCTTTCATTTGACTTCCTGATGTGCTGAGATGAAGGGCCTTTCCCTCACTGTTCAAGGAATGGGGTGGTTCTTAGTCAGTGGAGACTAGCAGTCAGTCAGCCCAGGCTCTGTAGAGTCTTCCTAGTGCTTCAGAGGGTGCAGCAGTGGGAAGGGCTCCTTGTGAAGGCCACCAGACACCCGGAGAATCACCGCTATCACATGCTAGGCACAACTTAGTCCCAGATGGGAATTCGTAACATTTGCTTACCTAAACCCAAAAACAACTCTTCTAGACTTTTGTCTCATGTTGTTCACTTTTTTCAAGTGTTTCAAACCGGACTTGGGTCTGTGAGAAGCCTCAGAGGCTTTTGTTAGGAAGGACAAACGTGTAAACCAATGGAAAACAGACACTGACATCTTGAAGCAAAAGGTGACTATGCCAAGAGGTACACGTGAAATGAATGATTAAGGGGCTGAAGTGACACCAAATTAATGACTGGAAGGGGTGTTGGAAGTGAGCCTGTGGTCATCAGACAAACCCCCTTTTCTCAAGCTTGTTTCCTCCTATTCTCTCCATGGAATAGAAGACAAAGTTTTAATCCTCCCCAAGGTAAAAACACTCTTTATGGGTTACTATCATGGAATTAGTGAATTTTAAGAAAGGGTTGGAGAAGAAAGTATGGCCAGGAAGGGAGAGAAAACCATGCTGCATGACCCTAGAGGTAGGACGTCTCTGTGGAGAAAGGGGAAATAAAGCTCAAGTTTGCACTGTTGTTGCAGTTTCTATTATAGGAGGCATCTTGAAATTGACCTGTGGATTATGGTAAATAAGTGCAAGTTTGGCACCGAACTCTCAGAGACAATCTCACCCCATTTTGCTACAAAGGCCAGTTAGGATGTGCCTCTCTAGTTTCTATTTTCACTTTGACCTGCTCCCCTGGGAGTGTACATGGATCTTTTCTTTTCTTTTCTTTTTTTTAACATGGATCTTTGATTTGAGGATTTCAGGTTCTCGCCTCTTAGCCCGTGTTTCTAGGAGAAAGACACAAACTACACATAGCCATCATACCTTTGCTCTTAGTAGCAAACTCATGACCCTCTCATAAGCACACCACTTCAATCAGCTAACCAAGTACAAGCTAGCTAACAAAGGCACTAACACAACCACTCCCCCTAAGAGCCCTAGGCATCTTGCTACATATAATAACTGAGCACTGGGATCTCATCCCAGTATTCAGCAACATTTTGCTTTGGCTCAGCATTTCTGAAAGTGAAATCAGTCATCTCTGAAAGATAAGAGTATGTGCTAGGGTCATCTCTGGGCATGATGCCCACCCAACTCATAGTTTCCAAATAGTACTATAGTGCTCATTTGGCCTTCAGAAGTTCACAGCCCTGATTCTTTGAGCAAGAGGCAGGTATGAAAAACACTTGGGGGAAATGTGTGGGTGGGTAACAAATAATTATAAGCCAGCTGGTAGACATTCAGTGAACTCTTATTCTAGATGGGTTGAATCCTTAGAGGTTAAGACACCACCTCCCATCTTTTCTGGAAATAGTTGGGGAGGAGATAAATAATACATGACATGAGTATCATAAGTAGAGTTTAAGAAAAACACACAAGAGCAGCCAGAAGCACTGAGATCTGCATAACACTTGTCACAGACATTGGGAGAAATAAGAATAGCATAATGATTAACAGATAGGCAGGTGGAAGGCAACTGTCTAGGTTTAGATCTGGCCTTGCTATCCATAGCTTAGTAAGTTAATTAACCTTTGTGGGCCTCAGTTTCCCAGTCTGTAAAATGGGTATATTAGCAAGCTAACTACCTCATGGAATTACTGTAAGATTAAATGTGTTATATAGAAAATGATTCCAACACAGCTAAGCATATGCTCAGTGCTCTATATTATCGTTTCTGAGTTCCAAATGTTTTTAGAATGTTCAACTGATTTTGGCTGCTATGCCAGTTTAGTAAGCAGCCATTACAGACAGAGCAATTCAAAGGCGGATGAGAGGAGAGCTGCTGTGAGTAAAACTTCCAAATTCAGGTCACTGATTACCACCCGCAAAGTCTTATTCTTCCACACACCCACATTTAGGGGGCAGAGGAGAGTGAGGAGTGTTTCCACATGGAAATTAAAGATTGAAATTGCTTATTTCGGGAAAGGCGAAAATAAACAACATGGAGACACAACTGGGGCCGTCCCCACCTACTTCCCAGGCAGCTTCATAGGAAGCTGGCATTGGCCCTTTGAGCAGTGCGGGGTCATCTGGGTCTGGCTCTGTCACACACCTACTCTTTTCTATTCCACCATGTAACAAAGAACCAAATCACCATTCTTTGGTTACTGATCACTTTGATGAGTGAAACTCTTCATTTCCTAGTAACCGTTTCCTTCCTCATTACTAAGCCCTACCACCCAAAGGCCCCTGAGCTCTTCCACTGTGACTCAGAACAAGAAGCTCGCATGGTAAGCCCGACGCCATGAATCAGAGCTTTTCCAGTGTTTGTTGATAGGAAGGGAAGTATGCAGGTATGGCAACAGTGATCACAGTATCGACGGCTTTGGAAACCTCTCAAACCAATTTCTAGTCACCCGTCATCTAAAGATTGTTCCTGAGGGGTAAAGCACCTTGATGTGAGGGCGGAAACAATGATGCAGAGACTGCGAAGAGTTCCCTCTCTACCCCACCTCATTCCATGCCCCGCTCTCTCCCCAGGCCCATGTGTGCTTTATCCCTCCAGACGGAGAAAAGACTGGACGCCAAATTCACATTAAGGTCTTGAGTGTGACCCCACCTCCCTTAGGTAGGATTTACAATCTTTTTTGTGTGTGTGGCCACACTGTGTAGCTTGGGGGATCTTAGTTCCCCAACCAGAGATTGAACCCACGCCCCCAGGAGTGGAATCATGGAGTTCCTAACCACTGGACTGCAGGCAAGTCCCAGAATTTACAATTTGAAGGGAATTCCAGCTAGATTTAGAAATCTCGAGAGGTGGACACCCAAGCCCTTGAGACCTCTAGTCCCAAAACCTCAGAATGACATAAGCCAGTTTGGATGACATCTTTCTCAATTATCCCAGCTAAACCGTTTCCTCCACAGTGGTCGTTCTCTAGCCAATGACCCCTTTTTGTAGTCTTCATAAGTCTTGTGATGATCTAAAATCATCTTGATAAGTTATCTATTTGTTTCATTACTGTCTGTCTAATCCTCTCAAGTATGAGACATATATGAAGACAGGAACTTTGTCTGGTTTGTTCATTCCTATATCCATTAAGGCACCTTCCAAAGAGTGTCTGTCACATAATAGGTGCTCAATAAATATTTGGAAAGTGAGTGAAAGAATAATGAACTGAAATGATTTTAGAACAAGTTCTCCTGAAAATAAAGTGTTCACTTCCCCATAGCCTTTGATAATTCAGGCCCCATTCATTTTTTTACGTGGCTAACAAGAGTACCCTCTGTCCCACTTGTATATTAGATGGTATACGGCTGTGGCTGTGACAAGAAGCACCTGTTATATTGTCACCATCTTCATTCAAGGGACTTCTGGCGAGAGATAAGCTGGAGTACCAGCTGTCAGAGGCCAGAACACCCTCCTGGATCTATACACACCAGCTTGGGGCCGGAAGGGAACACTTCACTTCTAACGTAATTGAAAGGTTGAAGAGGAGTTTGAAAGATGAAGATAACAGGTCTCCGCTCGACAACCCCACAGTGCTGAAAGTTCAAAGGTTTCCACTTTGTTAGATGTACATCTTCTAATGATCCCCCACTCTCTATGGCCTTTGCCTACCTCACAATAACAATAAGGTGTGTAGGTGGCGAGTATTATTAGGCCCATGTGCAGGTGGAGAAAGTGAGGCAAGGCCAAGACGGGATGAATCAAATCAACAAGCTGGTTTCTTGTGTACTCTGTTCAAGGCACCGCTCATTGAGTGCCTGCCTTGAACAAGGCATGCTTCTCCAGCCATGTCAATCAATACTCGTGTTATCGCTCCCTTTCGGACAGGCCCGGGTTTGCCTGACTCAGGACTGGAAGAGACTTTTCTGACAGCCTAGGAGCTGAGTACACAGCCACAAATGAACACAGCTAGGAAGACCAGAGCCCCTGAGACGACACCCAGGGCTTAAGAGTGGTGGGTTTCCTGTGTAGAATGAAAGGAACTCTCTGATTGGTTCATGACCATAAGGCTCACTCTGGAGTCAGGCACTGTGCTTCCCCTGCATTATCTCATTGGGTTCCCACAACCCTGGAGATACAAAATATCTTTATCCCCATTTTACAGATGAGGAACCTGAAGTTTACTGACTTGCCCAAGATCACAGAGGTAGTCAGTGGCAGAGCCACTTGAACAGGTCTCCCTGATTGTGAAGCCAACCTTAAGGCATCTGTGTTTCCAGCTGAAGACATGCCAACAAGTTCTCTACAGGATTTGAGCAGAGCACTGGGAGTCTGTCATTCTACATAGACAAGAAAGCTCTTTCAGCTGGAACTTCACACCATCACCTTTGGCTTCAGTGGCCGCATCAACAGCACCAGTGCTCAAATGAGGAGTGAACGCATGAATAATCTAGCTCTTGGATTTAATCTTCAATAAAATGGAACCACATACTGAGTCTTCCGTTGGAAAGTAACATTTTAGGAAGATTTCAAGCCAACAACGGGCATAATTTGTAAGTTCCCATACATAAAGGGCTGGCCTTCAGCTATCGATGAATGAGCTTTTCTAGGAAAGTGCTCCTCCAATGGGTCGGGAAGATCCCCTGGAGAAGGGATAGGCTACCCACTCCAGTATCCTTGGGCTTCCCTGGTGGCTCAGCTGGTAAAGAATCCACCTGCAATGTGGGAGACCTGGGTTCGATTCCTGGGTTAGTAAGATCCCCTGGAGAAGGGAAAAGTTACCCACTCCAGTATTCTGGCCTGGAGAAGTCCATGGACTGTATAGTCCACGGGATTGTAAAGAGTCGAACATGACTGAGCAACTTTCACTTTCATTTTCAATGGCTCTGGAGAGCTGTCCTTCCCTTGTATGCAGTGACTAGGCAGAAGTGATCATGAGCCAAGGCTCTGAAGTCAGAATGCCTGGGTTCTAATCTTGGCTCTGACTCTTGTTAGCACTATAATCTTAGACAAATTACTTCATCTTTCTGTACCTCCTTTTCCTCATCTGTTGCACAAATTCAATGCATTATTATTTGTAAAGCACTTAGAGCAGAACCTGGCATGTAGTCAACAGTCCATAAGCTATCCTGCTTTAGGTAAGAAATGATTCTGTGATGCAAAACTGGCCTGTGGACAGACCACCACATGAACAAAGCAGAAGCAGCAAGTTGAACCTGAAGCCTACGAGTTCAAACTTCTGTACGCCAAGCATTTCTCTTTCCCTTTTCCATTGTTTGATGTTAACCTCCAGGGTATTAGTTAAATTGTGCCCTACCAGAAGCCACACTCTGTGACCACCAAAACTCAGAATTGCCCACCTCTGTCTTTTAGCAATTCTACGTAGGTGACTCAGCACTCGCTTTCTAATTCCCCCATAGAACGCTAAACCCGAGGCTAGCCTGAACCACAACAGTGGGTGACACTGGCGGTGTGTATTGGGTGTCCTCTTTCACTCCTTCCTTCAGCATCTCCCTCCTTCAATTCTCCCAGATACTCAGTGCTCTTGTGATGACCCTGCCTGGGCAGGGCTCCTTGCAAAGAGACACCCAAAAGACTGTTAGTCTAGGGCTCCAGACCTTCCCCAAATGGGATTCTGGTTGAGTAAAACCTACGTCCCCCTACGTCCAAGTAGGATTCAAATAGCCTAATCCCGCATTCATGAAACAAATATGCTCCACCCCAAATAGCTTCCAAATGTTTGTTAGTGAACTGCAGGACTGAGCCAAGACAATTTTGTCATTACCAAGCTGTTTGTCTCCATCCCCCACATGATGGATTCCTTCCTCTTGCCAGGCCACCCTTGATAGCTATGACCTCTATTTTCTCAATGTCAGCCATAGCAAACCACATCTCAGGAGCATCTGAAGAGGTCTATAACATCTCTATGTTCTCAGTGGTGAAATATTTGATGTCATTATATATTTTTTAAATTTCTGAGGTAATCTGTTATAATTTTTTACACTTAAAGTTAAGAGATTTGGGAAACTTTTTACTGGAAAGCTCCAAAAGATTGGAAAAAAGCATGATTGTCTTTTTTCTTGACTCAGAAGAGCACACATTTTTGATAAAATATATCAGTTCCTGCATGTGAAGAGTTTTCATGAAACATTCATCTATTCTTGTGAAATGTTGGCTTTTGTGCAAATCGAATATATGGTGTGTACTTTAGTATCAAACTGATGGAATTTCCTTCCTGAGATCTGAGTTCTCTCACTTAGCACGTTTCCCTTCACTGGGCAGCCCTAGATGGATTTGCTTCCTCTCCTCTTTGCTGCTCCCAACCCACTTCCATCATCAGTTGCTCATCCTTGTTTGTTTATTGTAGAAATAGACAAAGACAACATGCTGTGGGGTGAGTTAGGTTCCTCAAAATTCATGTGTTGAAGTCCTAACCCCAGGACTTCAGAACACGACTACACTTTGGAGATAGGATCTTTAAAGAAGTAGTAAAATAGTTAATTTTTTTTAAAGTTCATGTAGGTGGACCCTGATCCAATATGATTGGTGTCCCTATAGGAAGAGATTAAGACATAGATGAACACACAGGGAAGACTACGTGGAGACACAAGAGAAGATGGTCACTTACAGGCCATGAAGATAAGCCTCAGAAGAAACCAACCCTGCACCACTTTGATTTTGTACTTGCAAACTCTAGAACTGTTAGATAATAAATCTATGTTGTATAAGCACCCAGGCTGTGGTACTTTGTTATGGGAGTCTAGCAAACTACTATACTACATATACAGTCAATTAATATTATTTTTTTTGGATAGGTAAAGTGATCAAATATCCAAGTTTTTAATGACTTATATATGCCTCAGGGCCAGGTATCCTGGGGCAAGTCCTCAAGAAGACAGATGTACTCTAAGGCTCAGGGTCTCTGATGTGAAGTAGCTGTCTGGCTCAACCAATGGTGACTACAGAGCTTAGCATTTTGTCCTTACAGCCTGGCAGTCTGGTCCCAGGAAAGTCTATATTGCAGTTCACTCAGTTTGTGGGGAACAGTGAGGCTCAGGGGGGCACACCATTTTGTGGATGCCCCTCCCTTCCCAGCACAGCCCACCCAATCTGAGGCACGTAATTAAAAGAGATCCAACCCCAACTGGCAGCAGTAGGCCTGATTGCCTTGGCCATTGCCATAGACTCAGGTGAAGAGCCCAGAATAAGGGAAAAGAACTCACTCTAGGACCACAGCGGAGAGGGAGAGGCCCTGGACTGAGAAACCTAGCTTCTTAATCTTGTTCTCAAGGACCTTGAGCAAATTACTCAACCTCTCAGGGCCTCTTTTTCCTTATCTGTAAAAATAAATGGTTGCATCTGCTTCCTGCTAAAGCAGGATTTCTCAAGGTAGGATTCAGCATGAACCAGCTGCAGCCCAATCATCTGGGATACTTGTCCCCAATAGCATCCTGGGCCCTAACCCAGACCCACCCAATCAGAATCTCCTGTGTGGGAACCTACATCTTAACAAGCCCTATTGTTCCATGGTCTCATTCAACTCAGAGTCTCATGAGCCTGTGACCCGTTATCTCCTCTGTCCCATCCCTTTCATCCATTTAGAAACAAGATCACTTTCTCCCCGCGGCCGTTTGCTGCTCTGTGCTTCTGCTTCTATCCTTGCTGCAGCTGGTGCAGTGCTTTCTGGCTCTAAAAGCCATCTTTCTACTTCCAACAAAGGATGGCCCCGAGCAAGGAGAAAAGCAAAAATAAGTTTGATGGGAAACAATTTTGAAACTTCTAACTTAACATAAACTTTTGATATTGTCTGGCTTTTAATTTTCCAGAACTTGTTTGTCCTTCATGAGCACAAATAATCAGTAGGGAGCCTCACTAAAAATTTCCTTGAACTGGTTCCTTTGACTGAAAAAACAACGGAGAGAAGGGTAGGTTCGATAATCTTTTGAGTTCTACCTCGCATGATTGTTTTGCATATCAGTATTTTGGCCTTTCCTGCTAAAGGTCTTTCCTTGGGTTTGCAAACAGGAGTTTGAGAAGAGTCCTGGTACTGACTGAGCTTTCTTGGTAATGTCACACAATTTCCAACCACAAAGTCAATCTTCATTTGAGTCAGAGCAATTAGAGGAAGACAATGGCTGTGGACCACACGACTGAAATATTTTATCGAGGAAGCCAAAGAGGCAATTCAAATGGGAGAACATCTTTTTTACAATTATGGGGTACAATCTGCCACCTTTTAGCAGCAAAATGCCCAGAAGGTATTCTTAAGGAAGAGGAGAAAATATGAGTATTCAAGACCCACTCTCTACAGGTTGTAGGGAATGGTATTATTTTCCTGCATCTTTTATAACATCTGTTTTTCACAGTGTTTCTATAATTCAAAGCTGAAACCCTGATTTCCAGTTGATCTAGCATTGTCCACATTCTGGTCCAGGATAGTTTTGATCAGAGTCCCAAGATCACAAATATGCATGATCTTGAGGTCTGTATAAAAACACTGTAGGGACTTCCCTAGTGGTCCAGTGGCTAAGGGTCTACACTCCCAATGCAGGGGTCCCAGGTTCCATTCCAGATCAGGGAACTGGTTTCCACATGCTGCATGCTACAACTTAAGAGTTCGAGTGCAGCAACTAAAGATACCACATGCTGCAACTAAGACCAAGTGCAGCCAAATAAATAATTTTTAAAAAACATACTGTAGGGTTAGCTAGAAAAGTGCAGAAAAGTCATTGTTAGCAAAGCTGAGCTTTAGCTAAAGGAGTGATACTCTGTTTATATGTCAGAATAGCTAAAGCCACCAAATGTTCAAATGGCTCTTTCCGCTTGAGAATACATTGCTGCTGGGAACTTTGTTATTTCCTGAATCTGGGCAGCCAACAATGAAGATTTCTTTGTATGGAGGTCATGCTTTTCCCCTGAAATTTGGGATACTTTAGAGAAGGGTCCCCAATCTCTGGGATCTAGTGCCTGATGATCTGAGGTGGAGCTGATGTAATAACAGTAGAAATAAAGTTCACAATAAATGTAATGTGCCTAAACCATCCAGAAACCATCACCCCCTCTCCCTGTCCGTGGAAAATTGTCTTCCATGAAACCAGTCCCTGGTGCCAAAAAGGTGGGGGACCACTGCTTTAGAGGGTCCATACTTTTTATGAGGCTTACAATGCAAATGATTTGGATTGATAATACTTGTGGCAAGCAACAAACACAATTACAGATTGTAAAAATGTCTAAATATTTATTGGTCTCTAAGTGAAAAGTAGGGTTAGAAGTTTTCAGCAATGTGACAAAATGCAGTAACCCTTATCACAACTATAGAGTCTGGGTGACACCTCCATCAGCTGAGCCACTTAGAAAGTTTCCACTTCTCACCTTAAGATTTAATGTGATACCCTTTAAGATGCTAGAATCTTCTCATTTGGTTACCACAGAAGAGGTAGGGCATAAACCCATCAGGTCACCTTCTCCATCAAACCAAGTAACCAGATTAAAAGTGTGGGAGAGGCCTCCACATATACACCCCCCCCACATCAAGGCCATTGAAACAGCTCTGGCTGAGAGTAGGTCACATAGGTGCCAATAGAGAATCGAACTTGGAGGGTGGTAGATTTGGGTCCCTGAAAGTAATTCATCCTGTGGCACTCATATGTACTCCATTGCTCATGGAGGGGGGGTACCTGTGTAGACAATCCTAAACTTGATGCTACTCAGGCTTTGGAACACCAACTTCAGGGTCTTTGAAGAAATGACTAACTCCACCAGAAAGAACAGAAATGCTTCGAGAGCAGCAGCCATGTCTTAAACCTCTTAATTCTGCACCTACTGAAGAGGAATAGGAGAAAAACCACAGTCTCGCAGTGGTGTGATGTTATTAAAAGAAGCATTCTATTATGTTGCCTTTTAAAACGGTGGTTATTAAAATGTGGGGTAACAGAAAAATGCTTATTAGGAAAGGGTAAGTGAAGACAAATATGTGAGATGATGGAGGTGTTAATTAACTAGCTGGGGGAATCCTTTCACAAGGTGTATGTATATCAAAGCATCACAACATACACTTTAAATATCTTATAACTTTATTTGTCAATGATACTTCAATAAAGCTGAAAAAAAGTAAGTTTTTAAAAGCAGGATACAAACATGTGGGTTCTGTAATTACAAGAATAAAATATTTTTGTGGAGAAAAGACAAAGGAAATATGACAACAATGGCTATACTAGAAAGCTAGGTTTGTGAGTCATTTTATTCTTAGTCTCTTTTTTGTGTGTGCAGTATCACTAAAGGATCCTTTTCAACATTTTATTTAAGAGGAAGGTTCCTGTCCAGTTATTGTAAAGCTAAATTCCCAGGTTGACAGCATGAGTTGATTTTTTCCCCTTGCCTAATTCAATCTTCCAGAAATGGAGAATCTCAGTGGGGTGAGCAATGCTCCGTCCTAGAAAGGTTTCTTAGGAGCGGGGCTCAGCTGGGTCCTTGGCCGGTGATGAGTAGGTTCATAGAAACTCTGAGTCACCCCAGAATGAGAGCCATCAGTCTTGCTCCCATCCGTTTCTCTAAATTGAGGTCGTGGAGCAGCCCTTTCTTCTGTGTGTCTGCTGGTGCAGTCTCAGCTGAGCCAAAGGAGGAGGATGAAGAACAACCTGAGCCCCCTGATTTCAGTTCCAAGGGCCTGGAGTAGGAAAAAGGGACACAGAGCCTGCTGGGTGCAAGCTGGTGCTTCCACTTCTATGGAAGGAATATGACTTTTGTGGCTATGACTTGCCACTTAAAGCTTTCCCCAGTCCCCACAGACCATCCAGTGAATCACCAGGTTCCCCAAAATATTTTGTGGGGCCTGCTTACTACATTGACAAAAGAAAAAAAAAAAAGATCGTGAAAATACATTTGAATCATTCCAGCAATTGTTTATTGCAAAATGAGGAGTGGAGGAACAGGACACCCAAAAAGCTTTATACCTAGTGCTTGTTGAGGAGAGAAGAAAGAGTGAGTGCCAGGGCCTGGTGCTATATAATTAAGTGCCACACGAATGGAAGAGAACTCCAAGGCTACCAGAGCAACCTCTAAATTTCTCTGCCACTCACTGGGCGCTGGAGCTGATTTCATTTGATTATTAGCCTTTGGTATTTGATACATTTGCCTCTGAGAGCCGGGGTTCTCCTCTTATAATTTATGAAATCAGTTCCTCAGAGGGACAAATTGGGAAACAAACAGAGATGCTCGCTTCCACATAGTGTTCAGGGAAAAAGGGGTCATAAACTTATATACTCAGTTGGAATCCAGTGATGTGTTATGTATGCATCTTTCTTTATTGAGAGAGAGAGCATGCAAGCTGGTGAGCCTAGAAGGAAATACTCCAAAATGTTATCAGTGGTTATCTTTGGGTTGTGGGTGCTTTTTGTTTCCTCCTTTATATTTTTCTGCATTTTAGAGTTTCCCACAATGAGCGCTTATCACTTTTCTCATCAAAAAACCAGAGCTCCATTAGGCATTGATGGGTGAAGCATTCTAAAATGTAAGAGTTCTCTGTGAAAAATAATAAAATGGGCTTAAGAACAATGTTAAAGAAATCTCTGAGTAACTGAAAATGAACTCTTAACAGAAAGTAAGCCTCCTTACTAGCTTGGCCAAGTAACTTGACACTTTCTGGCTTGGATTCTATTTCACAAGTGGCCGCTGGGAGCTTCTAATGAAATAAAGCACATCAGCTCCTTAGCATGGACTGGGCGTGTAGTAAGGACCCAGCCCATATCCGTCCCTTCCTGTTTCCTTCTGACTCTCACCCCTAGTTCTGAAGTATTGAAATAACTTGCCAAGGGTCAAAAAGGAAAGAATCACAAAAACATAGCAATGCAAGGCACCAGGTGGAGAAAGAGGATGGCAATGTGGGATGCAGTGCAAATATTTGATACCATTTCCTAGCTATCCACAAGAAGCACAGATTGTCTCTGTATAAGGAAGGATCAAGCTGTAGACAATACAGTTGCCCATGGAGTTTAGAGAAAGGGAGCCCTATTGGGCTTCCTGGAGGAGGCTCAGCTGGGGTTGGCTCTTGAAGGGAGGGGTATGAATGGGTGCGGAAGGAGAGAGGGATATGGCAGGTGAGATGAATGAAAGTGAAGACAGGCACAATGAAGGCAAAAAGAGGATGCTGGACTGTCAGCCTAAATAAACACCTTGCTTACAGTAGCAGTTGGTGGGTAGAGTATAGGAACAGCAAAATCCCTTAGGAAACATCTTATGGTCCAAACTTCTCATTTTACATCTAGAAAACCTGAGACCCAGGAAAAGGAGGGCCA
Organism: Oryx dammah; assembly: GCF_014754425.2. NCBI lineage: Eukaryota > Metazoa > Chordata > Mammalia > Artiodactyla > Bovidae > Oryx > Oryx dammah. Next base: position 40,727,333 of record NW_024070207.1, read on the forward strand.
CATGGTGACACAAGTGGTCAGGAGCACAACCAAGACTAAAACCTTGGACTGGGGAAAGGCCTGGGGGCAGGGCTCCTGCCTTAGGCAAAACTGAATTGGAGGGGGGATGGAGGGAAAATGAGGCATAACTGCTAAAGAGAATGTTCTAGAATTCGAGAGTGGTGATGGTTGCACAGTTTGTGAATATACTAAAAAGCATGGAACTATACACTTTAAACATACCCAACTATGTTTGGACTTCCCTGGTGGCTCAGATGGTAAAGCATCTGCCTACAATGTGGGAGACCCAGGTTCAATCCCTGGGTTGGGAAGATCCTCTGGAGAAGGCAATGGCAACCCACTCCAAACTCTTGCCTGGAAAATTCCATTGATGGAGAAGTCCATGGGGTTGCAAAGAGTCGGACATGACTGAGAGACTTTACTTCATACACTTTAAACATACCCAACTATATGGTATGGGAATTATATCTCCATCAAGGTGTTATAAAAAAAAATACTGAAGCCCCAGGGCCTGTCCTGGGTCTCAGCTCAGGACAGGGATTCAGATGCTGGGAGAAGAATGTGGCAAGTGAATGGCACGCAGGCCAGTATAGTTCAGACCATTTTGCCACTGCACAACCACTCACACCCAGCAGAAAAGCCTGGGTGCCTCTGAGGTGAGGTATTGGATTCATTCTCTGAAGTTGTTAGGTTTGGCCTTAGATGCCGCTTCTCCCCCTCCTTCCCTCACTCAGGATGCCCTTGATCTCTTCATAAACACTTGAGATCAGATGGTGCCCCAGGTGTTATGTTCTGGGTGTTGGCAAGGAGCTGGCTGGGGGTATGGAGACCCTAGGGTTGAGGAACTACTCAGGCCAGCAGAAGCCCCAAGCAGCTCCCCCATGGCCTCTGGCAACACAAGCCCCAAAGAGGGGTTCAGCCTTGATGTTTGTCTGTATTACACAGCTTCGCAGCTTTCACAACTTTTTGTGAAGTTGTAAGGGCTCCCTCTTGACCACAGTGGTAAGGTTTTTGGTGAATCAAATCACATATACGCACAACTATTTTTCCTTCATTCTGTTGCATTTTTCATTCACTCACTCATTCCCCCAAACAGAAATGGCCTCTGCTCTTGTGGACTTTACGATCTAGTGGGAGAAAGATCAATCAAATCATTGCTGTGGTAGGTAGAAATCTAAGATGAGCCCCAAGATTTCCACGGTTTGGTGTACACACCTGCTATAATCTACTTCCCCTGCACAGGTGCTGTATCTACAACTACGATGACAGCGCTCCTGTGATTAGGCTACATTTCATGTGAAATGTGAAGGGATTTTGCAGATGTAATTAAGGTCCCAAATCATTTGGCTTTGAGTTATTCCAAAGAGATTTTATCCTGGTGGACCTGACAATGTAGCACCAAAAGAAACTGTAAGATGACAACTGGGACAGATGCTACAAGAGGGGAACATATGGTGCTATGAAGGTCTACAATGGGAGTATTTAAAACAACAATCTAACATTCAACACAGTATGTTCTGTTTTCCAGGTGCTGTTCTTGGTGCCTTGTTTAGGGCTCACAACACCCTGAGGAGTAGAGACCACTGTTGGCCCCATTTTGCAGGTGATGAGCTGAAGGCACAGGGAGTTCACTTGTCTGATGTTGTCTGCTTAGAGAATGATGGAGTTGAGATTTGAAGCCAGGAAGTGTGGCTCTCGTTCTGAGAGTCAAACCAAGCTGCTTAGCCCAGAAAAAGCATTCCTAAGGTAAGGAGCTAGGCAGTGCTTGAAGGGAAACAAGAAATGTGAGCTTAATCTTTCTTGCATCTTTTCCCCATCTGATTTCTATGCTACTGTCCAATCCTGATTCTTTATACTTTGACATCCGCCTTGCTTCTCTTCTTTCTTGTACCTAATTTTGAGATTCCTCCAAGTTGTGGTCACTTGCTCTTTGCCCTCTCTTTTAAGTTTTCTTTCTTTCTGAAAGAAAGATCCCTCTAATGAATGATCTTTTATGTATTGCGAGTCACTCAGCTAATTTTTAGTAATGAATCAAAGCTGATTTCAGAATCAGATAACATACAGTCACCCTTCTGTATCCATGGGTTCTGTATCTACAGATTCAATCAATTGCTGATTGAATATTTACCCTCTGTATCTGCAGCTGCAAAATTGTGGAGCATCCTTGGATGAAGAGGGACCACTGTAAGGGACTTGAGCACCTGCAGAGTTTGGTATCTGCGGGGGTGCCTGGAAGAGATACCCTGTGGATACCAAGGGGTGACTGTGTATGTCAACTTGTGTAGAGGTAGTAAAAGTATTTGTAACTTGTAGTGAAATGACTACTTTGCATTTTGCAATTCTAGCTACCGAGTAGAACCAAGGGAAGCTGCCCAGATGATTCAAACATGCAAACAGGGCTGGGAACTAATGCCTAATACAACCAATGAAGTCAATCAGTACAATCTCGTTTTAAGAGGGTCTAGGAATTACCATCAGAGAAGGCAATGGCACCCACTCCAGTACTCTTGCCTGGAAAATCCCATGGGCAGAGGAGCCTGGTAGGCTGCAGTCCATGGGGTCGCTAAGAGTTAGATATGACTGAGCGACTTCACTTTCACTTTTCACTTTCATGCATTGGAGAAGGAAATGGCAACCCACTCCAGTGTTCTTGCCTGGAGAATCCCAGGGACAGGGGAGCCTGATGGGCTGCCATCTATGGGGTCGCACAGAGTCGGACACGACTGAAGCGACTTAGCAGCAGCAGCAGCAGCAGGAGTTACCATGGAGGGATGATCAGGAAGAGTTTATTTACAAGACCATGCATGAACAAACAAGCTACAGCCCCAGTAAAATTATCCCACATCCACTGGTGCAAATGAAAAAAACCAGGAAAGCCGAAAATTGATAGTATATCACTTACCTTAGTGTCCTGCACATAGTGTTAATGAGTGTTATACACGTGAGAAAATAAGGCAGTAAGAGATGGGGTGGGGGGGGCTTGGGTATTGTGTGATAACACTTTATATATATATATATATATAACTCAATCCTCAGACACTGAGAGGTATATTTTATTTTCATTATTTAAAATATTAGGAAACTGAGGCAAAATGAGTATGTGATATGCCTAAGATTATAGAGATAGTAAGATTTAAATATAAATTATCTTATGAATGAAGATTCTCACTATTCTTTTGCTTCTAAAAGCATTATCAGGGGGACTTCCCTGGCAATTCAGTGGTGAAGATTCCACACTCTCAATGCAGGGTTTGATCCCTTGTTAGGGAACTAAGATCTGGCATGCTGCATGGCATGGCCTAAAACTAAATAAATGCATTGTCAGAAATTGATGTTGAATTTTTTTGCTTCTTCACCATTTATTGCAATAGTGTTCTGTTACTAATGGGAATTTGAGTAATAGATATTCTAATATTAAGCTATTTTGCATCACTTTAAATGAGTCCCTCTTGGTGAAGGTATGAGCATGTGGATCACAATAAACTGTGGAAAATTCTGAATGAGATGGGAATACCAGACCACCTGACCTGCCTCTTGAGAAACCTATATGCAGGTCAGGAAGCAACAGTTAGAACTGGACATGGAACAACAGACTGGTTCCAAATAGGAAAAGGTGTACATCAAGGCTGTATATTGTCCCCCTGCTTATTTAACTTATATGTAGAGTACATCATGAGAAACGCTGGGCTGGATGAAGCACAAGCTGGAATCAAGATTGCTGGGAGAAATATCAATAACCTCAGATATGCAGATGACACCACCTTTATGGCAGAAAGTGAAGAGGAACTAAAAAGCCTCTTGATGAAAGTGAAAGTGGAGAGTGAAAAAGTTGGCTTAAAGCTCAACATTCAGAAAACAAAGATCATGGCATCTGGTCCCATCACTTCATGGCAGATAGATGGGGAAACAGTGTCAGACTTTATTTTTTGGGGCTCCCAAATCACTGCAGATGGTGATTGCAGCCATGAAATTAAAAGACGTTTACTCCTTGGAAGAAAAGTTATGACCAACCTAGATAGCATATTCAAAAGCAGAGACATTACTTTGCCAACAAAGGTCCGTTTAGTCAAGGCTATGGTTTTTCCAGTGGTCATGTATGGATGTGAGAGTTGGACTGTGAAGAAAGCTGAGTGCCAAAGAATTGATGCTTTTGAATTGTGGTGTTGGAGAAGACTCTTGAGAGTCCCTTGGACTGCAAGGAGATCCAACCAGTCCATTCTGAAGGAGATCAGCCCTGGGATTTCTTTTAAAGGAATGATGCTGAAGCTGAAACTCCAGTACTTTGGCCACCTCATGCGAAAAGTTGATTCATTGGAAAAGACCCTGATGCTGGGAGGGATTGGGGGCAGGAGGAGAAGGGGACGACAGAGGTTGAGATGGCTGGGTGGCATCACCGACTTGATGGACGTGAGTTTGAGTGAACTCCGGGAATTGGTGATGGACAGGGAGGCCTGGCGTGCTGCAATTCATGGGGTCACAAAGAGTCGGACATGACTGAGCGACTGAACTGAACCAAACTGAGATTCCATTTACTAATATTTTATTTAGTATAGTTTCACTAAATATTTATGTGTGAAACTGATAGGCAGTTTAATTCTTCCTGCTCTTTGCGAGGTTTTTAAATTTTATCTTAACACATTGTTATTCAAATAAAAAAGTTTTAATTAGTGAAAATTTTTTATTTTATTGTGGTAAGAACACCTAACATGAGATTTACCTTCTTAACAGTTTTTAAGTGTACACAATTTTTAAAATGTACTTTTTGTGAGTATAGGTACAATGTTGTACAGCAGATCTCTAGACCTTATTAATTTTGCTTAACTGAAACCTTATGCCCATTGATTAGTAACTCTCTATTTCCCCCACTCCAGCCCCTGGCAAACACCATTCCACTCTTTGATTTTATGATTTTAACTATTTTCGGTGCCTTATATAAGAGGAGTCATTGAGTATTTGTCTGTCTTTCTGTGACTGACTTACCTCACTTAGCATAATTTCCTCAAGGTTCATCCATATTGTCCCATATTGCAGAATTTCCTTCTTTTTTAAGCCTGCATAGTATTCCATTATATGTCTATTCCACATTTTCTTAATCCAGTTGTCCATCAATGGACATATGTGTTGTTTCCACATCTCTGCTATTGCTGCAATGAACAGGAATGCTAATATCTCTCTGAGATCCTTATTTTGATCCTTTTGAATATATACCCAGAAGTGGCATTGCTGGATCTTATGACAGTTGTCTTTATAGTTTTTTGAGAAAATTTCATACTGTTTTCCATAGTGGCTGCATCATTTTGCATTCTTGTCAATATGTGCAAGGGCTCCATTTTCTCCACATCCTCGCCATTGCTTGTTGCCTTTTACAACTTTGATGAATAGCAATTGTGACAGGTGTGAAGTGATGGCTCATTGTGGTTTTGATTTGCATATCCCTGATGATTAGTGACATTGAACATTTTTTATATACTTATTGACTTTTGTATGTCCTTTTTGAAGAAATGTCTATTTAGGTCATTGGTGGTGGTGGTTTAGTCTCTAAGTCATGTCCAGCTCTTTTAACCTCATGGTCTGCAGCCTGCCAGGCTCCTCTGTTCATGGAATTTCCCAGGCAAGAATACTGAAGTGGGTTGCCATTTCCTTCTCCAGGGGATCTTTGCAACCCAGGGATTGAACTCGAATCTCTTGCATTGCAGGCAGATTCTTTACCACTGAGTTACCAGGGAAGCCCATTCAAGTCCTTAGCCCTTTTTTGGGTAGGAATTCCTTATATATTTTGGAGACTAACCCCTTATCAGATATATGGTTTGAAAATATTTTATTCCATTCTGTAGATTGCCTTTTCACTCAGTTGAATGTTTCCTTTATTGTAAGAAGCCTGTTAGTTTGATATAATCCTGTTTGTCTATTTTAGTAATTTTTACCTGTGCTTTTGGTGTTATATCCATGAAATCATTACCAAGACCAATGTCGTGAAACTCTTCCCCATGTGTTCTTTTAGGAGTTTTATAGTTTCAGGTCTTATGTTTTAGTTTTGAATCCATTTTGAGTTGATTTTTGTGTGTCATGTAAGGTAAGGGTCTAATTTCATAGGTCCAGTTTCTTTTGCATGTGGTTATCCCATTTTCCCAACATCATTTGTTGAAAAGACTATCGTTTCACTGTTGTGTATTCTTTGCACCCTTGTCAAAGATAGTTGACACAATATATGTGGATTTATGTCTTGGCTCTCTGGCTAGTTCCATTGACCTGTGTGTCTGTTTTTATGCCAGTGCCATACTGTTTTGATTACTGTAGCTCTGCAATATATCTTGAAATCAGAAAGTATGAGGCCTCCAGCTTTGTTCTTTTTCAAAATTTTTTGTCTATTCAGAGTCCTTTGTGGTTCCACATAATATTTAGGGATTTTTTTTTCTGTTTTTGTAAATAAGAACATCATAATTTTGATAGAGATGCCTTAGATCTGTAGATTACTTTGGGTATATGGACATTTTAACATTGTTAAATCTTTTAGTCCTTGAACATGCAATGTGTTTCCATTTGTTTGTGTCTTGCTTAATTTTCTTCATTAATATTTTCTAGTTTTAATAAACAAGACTTTACCTCCTTAGTTAAATGTATTCCTAAGTATTTTATTCTTTTCAGTGCTATTATAAATGGCAATGCTTTCCTAATTTCCTTCTCCAATAGTTTTTTGTTAGTGTTTAGGAATGCAACTAATTTTTGTATGTTATGTGTCATGAAACTTTACTGAATTTGTTTATTAATACTAACAGTTATTTTAATGGAATCTTCAGGGTTTTCTATACATAAGATCATGTCATCTGAAAACAGGGGTAATTTTACTTTTTTTTTCTGATTTGGATGCCTTTAATTTCTTTCAGTAGAGTAACTTTTTTAACATTGAATAGAGGTGGCAACAGTGGGCTCCCTTGTCTTGATCTTAGAGGAAATGTTTTCATCTTTCCACTATCCAATATGATGTCAGCTGTGGGCTTGTCATAAATGGTCTTTATCATGGTGAGGTACTTTTCTTCTATTCTTAGTTTGTTGAGAGTTTTTAATCATGAAAAGGTGTTGAATGTTGTCAAATGTTTCTTCTACACTTGTTGAGATGATCATGCTGTTAATGTGAAGCATCACTGATTGGTTTTCATATGTTCAACCATGTTTGCATCTTGGGAATAAATCTCACTTGGTTGTGGTGTTTGATCATTTTAATTTGCTTTGGCTTGCTAAATTTTTGTTTTTTTATTTTTTTAAAATTTTATATTGAAGTATAGTTGATTTAACACTGTTGTATTAGTTTCAGGTGTACAGCAGAGTGATTCAGTTATACATATACATATATCTATTGTTTTTCAAATTATTTTCAATTTAGATTATTACAAAGTATTGGGCAGAGTCCCCTGTGCTATATAGTAGGTCCATGTTGGTTATCTATTTAAAATATAGCAGTGTGTACATGTCAATCCCAATCTCCCAATTTGTTCCTCTGCTAATGTTTTTTTTTTTTTAATTGGGAAAGGAGTAAGTCAGGCTGTATATTGTCACCCTGCTTATTTAACTTATATGCAGAGTATATCATGTGAAATGTTGGGCTCAATGAATCACAAGATGGAATCAAGATCGCTGGGAGAAATATCAATAACCTCAGATAAGCAGGTGACACCACCTTTACGGCAGAAAGTGAAGAGGAACTGAAAAGCCTCTTGATGAAGGGGAAAGAGGAGAGTGAAAAAAGCTGGCTGAAAACTCAACATTCAGAAAACGAAGATCATGGCATCTGGTCTCATTACTCTATAGTATATAGTTGGGGAAAAATGGAAACAGTGGCAGATTTTATTTTCTTGGGCTCCAAAATCATTGCAGATGGTGAGTGCAGCCTTGAAGTTAAAAAACGCTTGCTCCTTGGAAGAAAAGCTATGACAAACCTAGACAATCTATTAAAAAGCAGAGACATTACTTTGCCAACAAAGTTTCGTCTAGTCAAAGCTATGGTTTTTCCAGTAGTCGTGTATGGATGTGAGAGTTGGACCATAAAGAAGGCTGAGCACTGAAGAACTGATCCTTTCAAACTGTGGTGTTGGAGAAGACTCTTGAGAGTCCCTTGGACTGCAAGGAGATCTAACCAGTCAATCCTAAAGGAAATCAGTCCTGAATATTCATTGGAAGGACTGATACTGAAGCTGAAGCTCCAATACTTTGGCCACCTGAAGCAAAGCGCCTGATGCTGGGAAAGATTGAAGGCAGAAGAGAAAGGGACAACAGAGTATGAGATGTTTGAATGACATCACCGACTCAATGGACATGAGTTTGAGCAAACTCTGGGAGATGGTGAAGAACAGTGAACACTGGCATGCTGTAGTTAATGGGGTCACAAAGAGTTGGACACGACTTAGTGACTGAACAACAACAATATTTTTTTCAGGAGTTTTGCATCTATGTTCATTAGGGACATTAGCTTGCAATTTTCTTTTCTTGCGATGTCTTTGGCTTTAGTTATCTTGGCCTCATAAAATGAATTTGAGGATGAAGTATTTCTTTCTTTTTAATTTTTTTAAAGAGTTTGAGAATGAATGTTATTTACCAGTGAAGCCATCTGGTTCTGGGCTTTTCTGTGTTAGGAGACTTATCATATCTTCTTTATCCATTCATCAGTCAACAGACACAGATTGGCTTCCATATCTTGGCTATTGTAAATAATGCTGCAATGAACATGAGGGTGCATATATCTTTTGAATTATTGTTTTTGTTTTCTTTGGATAAATAACTGGAAGTGGAATTGCTAGATCATATGATAGTTCTACTTTTATTTTTTTGAGGAAACTTCATATTGTTTTCTGTGGTGGTTGCTCCAATTTACATCCTAACCAATGGTGCACAGGGTCCTCTTTTCTCAACACCTTTACCAATACTTTTATTTTCTGTATTTTTGGTAATAGCCATTCTAACAAGTTTGAGGTGTTGGTTTATTGTGGGTTTGATTTACATTTCCCTGATGGTTAATGGCGTTGAGCATCTTTTTATGTGCTTGTTGGACATCTTTGGAAAAATGTCTATTTGGATCCTCTGCCTATTTTTTAAACAGATTATTTGTTTTTTCTTTATTGGGAAGTTTTTGATTGTCAATTCAAACTCCTTACTCATATTGGTCTGTTCAGATTTTCTGTTTCTTAATGATTCAGACTTAGCAGGTTATATGTGTCTAAGAATGTATCCATTTTTCTAGGTTATCCAGTTTGTTGGTGTATAATTCTTCATACTAGTCTCTTATGATGCTTTTTATTTCTGTGGCACCAGTTGTTACATGTCCTTTCAATATATATGTCTTTTCTTTCATTTCTGATTGTATTTATTTGAGTCTTCTCTCTTCTTTTCTTCATCTAGCTAAGAGTTAGTTTTGTTTCTCTTCAAAAAACCAACTTAGTTTTGTTGTTTTTTTTCTGTTTGTTTTTAGTTTCACTTATATCTAATCTTTGTTATTTCCTTCATTCTGCTAACTTTGGACTTAGTTTTTTTTTCTTTTTCTAATTTCCTGAAGTGTTAAGTTTTTCTTTATTTAGAACTTGATATTAATGTTACACCAGCTTTGATTTAAAAATGGAGACCTTATTTTTCACTGTTCTAGAACATTTTTTAAAGTATCAAGATTATTTGTTCCTTGAAAGTTTGAAAGAATTTATTTATGAAGTTGTCTGGGCCTAATGCTGTTTATAGGAGTTAGCTGTTTAAAACATTCCTGGGACTTCCCTGGCAGTCCAGTGGTTAAGAGTCCATGGTTCCATTGCAGGGGGCATGGGTTCAATCCCTGATCAGGGAACTAAGATCCTGCATCCTGTGTAGTGCAACAACAAAAAATTCCTAGTTTATCCTATAGGAGCTTAAGTCAGTCCAAGGAACCCCATGAGGGACAAAAGAAATTCATTATATTGTATCAGGTCAATTCTTTGCTTTCCCTGTTCATTTCCTTACTCATTAGTGATTTCTGTTCACCTAGTTAACCTGTCTTCTTTTCTTCTTATCCAAATACGGATTAGTTCTAAAACAATATTTACTGTGAAACTCTTTTCCAGGGCTACATCTAAGGGCATGATTTACTTAGGGGCACTCCCAGTATAATGGGTACTTGATGTAGATTCTCTATATATGCAGGCAGCTTTTGATTTAAAAATATTCTGGACTTCCTGAGATTGACATTACCTTTTTTCCTCTGTTTCCTCTACATCCTTTTTCCAGCTATTGAATCAAATCCCCTGTGCTAGAGCAGATGGCTAAAGAAGAAACACAGAAGTGAGGGGGTGGGGAGAGAGAGTGGAAAATCTATCAGAAACCTAATTGGGAATTATATTTTCCCTGCCTCTCCCCCTCCCACCCAAAAAGGCCTACTGTTCTTCCGCGCCACGGTTTGAGCCTGCCATTCTAGAATGTTCCATAATGCAACCATTACTTTCCTGCAGAGGTCATGAAACAGAGTTTTGGCTTTCCGGTCTTGCTCAGAGATCTTCTTCATTTCAGTGAAATACCAGTCCAGAAGCTGCTTTGAAAGGTGTCATATGCCGTCCCCAGCCTCGGTTTAGGAATAACTTGTGCAAAAGCCACAATTGCTCTTCTTTACAAAACCTCTACTGTGGTTTTTGCACATCACTGCTACCTTGCACACAGCCTTTCCTCTTTCTTACAGGAGTAAGAGAAAGTCTTAGCTTTAAGTCAGCTCTGTCACATTTCCGGTTTCAGAGGAGCTAACTCTGAAAATGCAGTAATTTTCCTTGTTCATCAACTTTATGGATACCCAGTCTATGGATGGAAAATTTTTGTGTCTTAAGCTGCAAATGTCTATTTTGCTTGCAGTTGGGAGTAGATTTTGAGACAGGTCTTTTGTTTGGAAGTACAAAACTTGGAGAATTAGTAATTGAACCACGTCAATATGTGATCTCTTGAAAACTTTTGCAGTGAAAATAGCACCCCTCTCCTCAAATAAATTAGCCAGGAATGGTCTTTAATTAAGACAATGGTGCCTGGGTGTAGGCATTCCTTTTTAAGTAACTTCCTTACCTTCAGTTAATTGGTCCATAATTCTTTTTAAGCTTCCTTTTGTTGTCCTGGCTAAATGGGAAAAGGTCAGGGAAAAGGAGAATTGTGAAATCCTGAGGGGTCCCCAGAGCTCTGCTCCCTGACCTCTGTGCTCAGAAGCCCCCACTCCCTCCCCTTCTCCAATTGAAGTCCTTTGCTTCTGGGCTTCCAGAAACCCAGTCCTTCTCAGCCTGAAAAGTAGCCACACCCACACCCTCTGAGTCAGGGCTTTGTTACTGTTGTTTAGTCACTCAGTTGGTAGGTGTCTGACTCTTTGGGACCCCATGGACTGTAGCCTACCAGGCCCCTTTGTCCATGGAATTTTTCAGGCAAGAATATTGGATTGGGTTGCCATTTCCTTCTCCAGGGGATCTTGTATCTCAAGGATAGAACCTTTCTCTCCTGCATTACAAAAGGATTCTTTACCACTAAGCCACCTGGGAAACCCCCCAGGCAGGGCAGGGAGCAGCTTTAAAGCTTCCCGGAAATTTGCACTTAAAAAGGAAACCTGGGGTGGCAACCAGGCCCTCTGTACAAAGACTGCCTTCAGGGAGTCACCCCTCCACCCCACCCCACACACAAGGCCTTGTGGGAAGATGTCACCTGTGTGGAGGGCGGTGGGAGGGGTATCCTTAGGAGAGGATGTGAGGACTGGGGGTTGGGCGAAGATGAAAGGCTAGGTGGGAGTGTTTTCCGCCTGGCCCACCCCACTTCCTTTTTCCCATTGTTTCACCAAGTCTGCCTTCTAGACTCACTTTTGTACATTTTCTGTACTTCTCATGTCCTCTTTCTGAACTGAGACTCTTTTCCATCCACCTTGCTGCCATTTCCTCTGTGTGTATGTCTTTTCTCTGTGTTAATAATTCTTTCTCTTTCCTTCACTTTAATTTTTATCTGTATACAATTTTTAAAGGTTACTTTTCATTTACAGTTATCACAAAATATTGGCTATAGTCCCCTTATTGTGTGTCAGTATTTCTTGATATGTCCTATTCCTTGTCTCAGAACCAAATAAATCATTCGGAGGTTGACAGCCCCACCCACTGGCAAAGCCTGCCCTCCTCTTGACCCTGGATCTTTTTGTTGAGTGGCATTATTTTTGGATGAGGAGCCTTTTCCAGACTCACTTTGAACCACACCACTTGGAGTTATCCCTGTAGGTGATCTGAGAGGTCAGCCCTGGAAATTAGCTACCCTTTGGGGGATGGAGGCAGAGGAGCAGATTGTGTGGAAGGACAGGGATTGAGAAGAGAGTGGGGTATCTTCTGCAGAGCACAAAGCTTGGTCTGAACAAAAATGTTCTTAGTAGCAGAAAATGCTTCTAAGGAGGAGCTTGCTTTTGTCACATCCATTCACTGAAAAGGTACTGATCACGTACTGTGTACCCGGCACCATTCTAAGTGCTGGAGATACAAGGGCTAGGAGAACAAGACAGACAAAAAAGGAGTTAATTGATAGATCTTACCTTCTAGAAAGTGCTACTGGACCAGGTGTTGGGACCATGAGTGCTAGTCACAGCCCTATGAGTTATTAGCTATGAAACCTTAGACAAGTTCCTCAACAACTCTCTGAGTCTCAGATTCTTTATCCACAGAGGGGGGTATGGCATTGAATGGATTGATGAGGAGTGCTCTTTAAAGAGCATGGAATACCACACAGATACAGGGTTTTATTATTGTCTACATTCCCCACCACTGGGCTTTTCAGGAGTAGTTCTTAGCCTTGGATCCACAAGAAATGAAGGTAATCTGAAGCTATCTGACTTGGAAAATTCTTTGAGTATATAAGTGTACTAGTAATTAAAGATCAGTAGATGGATAAGTAGATGCCAGGTAGATGTATATACACATATTTTACACAAGCAATACATAGCCATGTGGGAAACTTAGAAAATACAAGTTAAAGCAAAAAGATAAAAATCTCCCAGAATTTATCACTCAAAGACAAGTCTTGGGGTTCTTTCCAGATTTATTTCTCTATGCATGTATAGACCAGTGTAGAGCATAACCAGAGGGACCGCACAGTCCCCAGGCTTGAAAGTGTGTCCTCTGTTGATGAGCATCTTTCACCTTACATCTCAACTAGAGCAACATTTTGGAAGATGGAGTCATTTTTTATTTTCAAAGATGTATGGTATTGTTTTCCAATGACTGCTTTAATACAGTGCCACAAACTGAGTGGCTTAAAACAACAGAAATGTAGTCTTTCACAGTTCTGGAGGCCAGAAGTCTGAGATCAAGGTTTTGGCAGGGATGTGCTCCCTCCAAAGGCTCTAGGGAAGAGTCCTTTTTGGCCTCTTCCAGCGTCTGGTGACAGCCAGCAATCCTTGACATTCCTTGGCTTTTGGCCTCATCACTCCAATCTCTGCCTCCATCCTCACATTGCCATCTTCCCTCAATTTGAGTCCATGTCCAAATTTTCCTCTTCATGTGAAGATATCAGTCATTGAATTAGGGCCCATCCTACTTCAGTATGAGCTCATCTTAATTTAAGTAATATCTGCAAAGATTCTATTTCCAACTAAGTTCACATTCACAGATTCCAGGTGGAGAAGAATTTGGCAGGGGAGGGGTGAAGCTATTCAAACCACTGCAAGTGTCAATCCTGTTGCTTATTTGAACAGGCTTTAGATATAGTTGGGACCCTCATGTCAGGAAAGAGGTCTGTAGGCACCAGTGATCCTGTGACAATAGGGGTCCCCAGAGCTTCCTGCTCCTCCCAGTCAGAAAACATCTTGATGTCAAAACCCCTGACTGGATTAGATGCTGCATTAGATGTAGATGTTCTCTGGTGGGAGCCATTCCAGATCCACATTGAACAGGGACTTCCCTGGTGGTCTAATGGCTAAGAGACTCTGCATTCCCAATGCAGGGGGCCAGGGTTCGATCCCTGGTCAGGGAACTAGATACTGCATGGTACAACTAAGACCCAGTGCACCCAGTAAATAAATATATTAAAAATAAAAATATATCTACATTGAACAAGATGGCACCATTCACTGTGGCACATTGTGAAAGAGAAAAGTTCTTGGCTCCATTTATTTGCAAGTGAATGCCTGTATTACAGCAGCTCTCCAAGGTTGTAGTCTTTGTCAAACATTAATCTCTGGGCAAAAATTAACATTGGTGCAGAGAGTGGAGGGGAACATACAGCCAATTTCTAACTACTGCTCATAGGCACTTTGGGGACACTTTCAACTTATTTGTACAGAAGTAGAACTATGGGAACATTCTATTTTTGCCATATTTGCACTAACAGTATATCACAGGGGTCCTTCTAAGTCAGTAAATATATTTCTGTTACCCAAATGTATTTAACTAGAAATCCTAAATCTTTTTTTTTTTTGGAAATTCTTAAAGGGATATTACTACTTTTTTTTCCTTTTGAACTTTTCCATACATATATATATATATATATATATATTTGCATATATATATATATATTTGGCCAAAACATGTAGTGTGCAGGATCTCTGTTTCTCAACCAGGGATAAGACCTGTGCCCCTTGCAGTAGAAGCTCGGAGTCTTGACCTCTGGACAGTCAGGAATGTCTCCAGAATCCTAAATGTTTTGATATAACGCTTTCACCTCCCACCCCTTCCCTGTAGTCCCTGACATCTTACCATTTCATTGACCCCCCGCAACTTCTTTTGCATCCCCCACCCTGCCAGATGGGAAAAAAAAAGGCTTCCTGCCTCGGGTGTTCCCTTAACCAGATGCAGACAAGGCTGGATGTTCTTTGCTGGGCTGCTGAGTCAGAAGCTTGGACAGACCAGCTTCAGTCTTAATGAAGTGGGTCAGGAAGGAAGTGCTGAGAGAGATGGGTGCCTGGTGCAGTCAGTGGGTGGGAGCTGATGGCAGCAACAAGATCGGAGCCTTCTGAGAGGCAGCCTGATTCCTGGGAAAGAGCATTGGCTAGAAGTCTGGAGGCCTGGGCTAGTTTTACTCTGTTACTAAATTGCTGCCGGACCCTGGTAAGTCATCTCCCTTTTCTGAGCCTCAGTTTCCCCATTTCAGAAACCTTGAGGCTGACCCCAGGAGACACTGTGGGAGAACTGGAGGGCACCTAAGTCAGTCCCCATGAAGAGGACAGTCTCCTGGGAGGAGACCTAGGACACAAGTTGGGAGCAGAATCTCTCATTTGAGAAATAGCCCCAAGAGGTTGTTGAAACAGATGCAGAAGGGATCTGGGAGGGACTGCCTGAGCCTTCAGTCAGAACTGAAGAAGAAAGCCTGGAGGAGAAGAGTTAGAAGCTGAGGTGGGGGCAGGGAGAAGACAGACCCCTGAACAAAGTAAGTCAAGAAGAAGGATTAAGGTGGAGATAGATTAGGGCCCCAAGGAGAGGCTAAATAGCAGAATTCAGGGGAATAAGAGCTAGGAACCAGTTTACTGAAGTTCTGGACTCTGGGGGGAAATGCAGAAGGTAGTCCAAGACTGTAGCAATGGAGGTAAAAAATGAGCTAGAAGCACACAGACAGGTCTTTTATGTTCAAGCATATCAGGCTGATTTCTGAAGAGAGAGGGGTGCCCCCAAACTTACCCACTCATGCAGCACTTGATCCCTGAGACCCTTCACCCTGGAACAAAGATGGTGTTTTTACTATAAAGTCCTCATAAGGTGATGCTCCATTTTAAGGGCACATTGGAAAACCCTGGGATAGATACTGTGCAGAGCCCAGAGCAAGGCTGTGGTCCCAAGACTGCAGACTCAGGAAGAGAAAGAGCCCATGGGCTCCAGCCTCTGGGTCCTTGCCTGGGCTAGTCCCTGTACCTGGAAAGCATTCTTCCCTCACCCATAAAATTCCACTAGTGTCACCTCTTCCAGGAACTTTCCTCCTTCATGCTTTTCTCCTTAACTAGCACTCTTTTCTTTCTCATTTTGGTTCCCCAGACATATCAGAGAGCCTAGTGCTTGCTAAGTCCTGGGCAAATATTTGCTGAACAGACACTAACTACTTGATATCAAGCACAAGGGCACTTGTGCAGTCCTGCCATTATTGTTGTTGTTTAGTCACTCAGTCATGTCCAACTCTGTGACACCCTGGACTGTAGCCCACCAGGCTCCTCCGTCCATGGGATTCTTCAGGCAAGAATATTGGAGTGGGTTGCCATTTCCTTCTCCAGGGGATCTTCCCCAACCAGGGATCAAACCCCCGTCTCCTGGTTCTCCTGCATTGGCAGGCAGGAGAGCTGCCAGGGAAGCCCAATCCTGCCACAGGAAATATCAATGGGAGAACTTGGGGGACTTATACAGAAAGACGCCACGGGGCTTGTGTCTCTCTGCTAGACACACGGCAGGAGGTGTATTGTCCAAAAGCCCAGTTATGACTAGAATTTCTCATAGAATTTCCTTCAAAACAGATTGCTCCTACTGCTTGGTGGGCTGGGGATGGGGAGGCAGCAGGAAGTGAGGGGACAGAATCCTACCCCCAGAACACAACTCTAGAGTTTTTTTTTTCCCTTAGAGCTAGAGAAAGAGGAATCTCTCATCCATTCTCTCTCAGATACTAAGCAGTTGACTGCCTCAAGGACAACCTTCTCTTTCTTGACTCTTTCCAGGCTTTGCCAGAAGGGCAGAGAGACACTGATGAACACTGACTGTCTCAGGCATGAAGCATGGAACCTTGCATAATTTTCTCATCTAATCCTCAGGCCCAGACTATAAAGCAAGAACTATTATTATCCTTGCTTCATAGGCAAAGCAACCAAGGCACAAAGAGGTTCAAAGATATGCCTAAGATCCCACAGCACATAGGGTAGTCTGAAATGCCTGCTATCGAGATCTGCCTATTTCCACCACCCTAATCTGCCTCTTGGAAGAATTGTTACGCTCAAAGGATATCCCCTTCGAGGGGATTGTTTGAAATAATAGCTATTATTAATAATATTTATTATTATGTATTATTTTTACTTATTTATCATTCAAACAATTATTATTAATTCTATAACAATAGTAATATATAATAGTATATTATTATATATTATTATTATGTAATAATCATAAAATAATTATTTCAATTATTTTCAAATAATTTTCTTAAACGATTATGTTCTATATTTATGGAGGATGTTAGCACACAAGTAGACATGTGGATAGCAAATGAGCACATGCAGTGATGGTCAACATCATTAACCACTGCGTGCATGCTAAGTTGCTTCAGTCATGTCCGACTCTTTGCGACCCTATGTAGCCTGTCAGGCTCCTCTGTCCATGGGACTCTCCAGGCAAGAATACTGGCAAGAATACTGGGATGTATTGGTTTGCCCTCCTCCAGGGATCTTCCCAACCCAGGGATTGAACCTATGTCTCTAACATCTAACCTGCATTGGCAAGCGAGTTCTTTACCACTAGCGCCACGTGGAAAGCCCCATTAGTCAAATCAAAACTATAATGAGACAATACTACAGACTTGTTAGAAGGGCTAAGATAAATAATGCTGATGATACCAACTGTTAGTGAGGATAAGGAACAATTGGAAATCTTAGTCAAAATGATTCTTTGGTGATAGCAGGCAGAATAGTGGTTACCTTTGTGAGAAGTGGAGGTGACTGGAAGGAGACAAGAGGTGGACTTCCAAGATGCTAGTAAAAGTCTACAACTGTTCAATCTGGGTGATAGTTACAATGGCTGTATTTACTTTATGAAAATTCACTAACATGATTTGTGCACTTTTCTGTATATAAAGGTTTACTTCAATAAGTTTATAAAATTATAAAACTCAGGACTTTCCTGATGGTGCAGTGGTTAAGACTCTGTGCTTGCAATGCAAGGGGCGAGATTCAATTCCTGGTTGAGGAACTAGGATCCCACATACCATACAGCGCACCCAAGAAAATATTTTTTTTTAATTATAAAAGTAAAATATTCTCATTATAAAAATAATGCAAAGGGTACAGAGGCATAGATCAAAAATTAAAACTTGTTCCCTCTAAACTCTATTGTACTTCCCAGCGGTAACCACTGTTACCTGTGTCTCTTGTCTATTTAAGCACATAAACAAATAGGGCTTTTCTCACACTAATGGAGAGTGGAGCCATGGTACCCACAAGTTAGAAACAAAGAGTGGATATTTGTCAAGAAGATTCATCTTGGAGACATAGGATGGAGGTATGCAGCTAGAGATTGAAGATTCCAGTCACACTATCAAAACTAATGTGTATGTGTGCTAAGTCACTTCAGTTATGTCTGACTCTTTGTGACCCCATGTATACAAGTTATCACAGGTGTATCTTCTTTGAGAAAGCCTTCCTGGACGTTCTTCCCATCCTACTTTCCTGCTGTGACTCTTCCTTAATGCTCCCACAGCATTCTGTGTTCACCTCCACTGGTGCTCTTCTCACATTGTTTTCTGGTTATCTGTTCATGGGCTTTTCTAGATTGGGAGCTCCTGACAGAGTAGGGATTATCATTTTTATTTTTGTATTCCCAGCATCCAGCTCAGCACCTGGGCCACAGTAAGCACTCTGTGAATGTTGATTTGAGCAAATGAACTGATTGAAGGAAAAATCTCCAGAAAACGCATCTTACAATCTTGCCAACAAGTGCAACATCTGGATGGAAGCAGCAGATATCAAGCCATCTCAGGCTTTCTGCTGCAGACTTGCGTGGAGAATCCCACAAGATGCAACCAGAATCCTCAAGGCGAGATAGGACTTTGCACTGGAAGTTTTAAAATGTAATATCTAGCTTTGAAAGTGAAAGTGAAAGCCACTCAGTTGTGTCCAACTCTTTGTGACCCTATGGACCATACAGTCCATAGAATTCTCCAGGCCAGAATACTGGAGTGGGTATCCGTTCCCTTCTCCAGGGAAACTTCCCAACCCAGGGATCGAACTGAGGTCTCCTGCATTGCGGGCAGATTCTTTACCAGCTGAGCCACAAGAGAAACCCAAGAATACTGGAGTGGGTAGCCTTTCCCTTCTCCAGAGGATCTTCCCTACCCAGGGATCGAACCCAGGTCTCCTGCATTGCAGGCAGATTCTTTACCAACTGAGCCACAAGAGAAACCCAAAAATATTGGAATGGGTAGCCTATTCCTTCCCCAGTGGATCTTCCTGACCTAGGAATCAAACTGGGGTCTCCTGCACTGCAGGACAATTCTTTACCAACTGAGCTATCAGGGAAGTCCGCCTGGCTTTGAAGAGGGTGAATAACACAATTTACTATGCATCTACTATTCAGAAAACTAAGATCCTGGCATCTGGTCCCATCACTTCATGGCAAATAGGTGGGGGAACAATGGAAACAGTGGCTGACTTTATTTTTCTGGGTTTCAAAATCACTGCAGATGGTGATTGCAGTCATGAAATTAAAAGACACTTACTCCTTGGAAGGAAAGTTATGACCAGTCTAGACAGCATATTAAAAAGCAAAGACATTACTTTGTCAACAAAGGTCCATTTAGTCAAGGCTATTGTTTTTCCAATAGTCATGTATGGATGTGAGAGTTGGACTATAAAGACAGCTGAGCACCAAAGAACTGATGCTTTTGAACTGTGGCATTGGAGAAGACTCTTGAGAGTCCCTTGGACTGCAAGGAGGTCCAACCAGTCCATCCTAAAGGAGATCGGTCCTGGGTGTTCATTGGAAGGACTGATGTTGAAGCTGAAACTCCAATACTTTGGCCACCTGATGCGAAGAGCTGACTCATTTGAAAAGACCCTGATGCTGAGAATGATTGAGGGCAGGAGGAGAAGGGGACAACAGAGGACAAGATAGTTGGATGGCATCACCGACTCAATGGACATGGGTTTGGGTGGACTCTGGGAGTTGATGATGGACAGGGAGGCCTGGCGTGCTGCGGTCCATGGGGTTGCAAAGTCGGACACGACTGAGAGACTGAACTGAGCTATGCATTGATCTTACTAATGGAAAACAAACAATAACTTTTAAATTATCTTCCTTTGAATGTGATGTATTCAGGTTAACACATTGATTAGTCAATGTTAATATATAATATAAGTCCTACATATATATAGGACTTCCCTGGTGGTCAAGTGGCTAAGACTCCATGCTCCCAATGCAATGCAAGGGGCCCAGGTTTGGGGAACTAGATCTCACATTCTGCAACTAAGACCCACTGCAGCCAAATAAATAAATATTTTAAAAAAGAACTTTGTGTATGTGTGTGTTTGTGTGTGTGATTTTTAGCCTACCAGATCCCACAGAAATGGTTAAAAAGTAAATGTGTAATTAAGTCACTTTGCTGTACACCTGAAACTAACACATTTAAATCAAATATACTCTAAAGTAAAATTTTAACAAATTTTAAATTAAAAAATGAATAAGTATAGGATTATTTGTTGCAGCATTGTTTAATATCATATGACTGGAAACAACCTAAATGTTCATCAAGAGGGGACTAGTTAGATAAATTGTGGTATGTCATTCATATAATGGAATATTATACAGTTCTTTAAAAAAAAAGAAAAAAGAAGCACTTTGTTGCTCTAAACTAATTTCCAAGGTATAGTGTTAGATGAAAAAAGAAAAAAGATGCACTGTGCATTGTATACTACTGTGTGTAAAAAAGAGTGAAAGAGAATAACTGTATTTGCTTGAATGTACATAAAAGCATCTCTGGGAGATACTAAGAAACTGACAACATTGGTTGCCAGTGAAGAACTAGGCAGAAAAGGCTGAAAGAAGACTCTACATTGCACACACTTTTGTATCACTTATATATTTATCTAACCATGTGAATGTATTACTTAGTCAAAAGTAAACGTAGGGACTTCCCTGGTGGTCCAGTGGCGAAAACTCTATGTTCCCAATGCAAAGGGTCAGGGTTCGATTTCTAGTCAAGGCACTAGTTCCCATATACTTTAACTAAAAGTTCACATGCTGTAATGAAGATTGAAGATCCTGTGTGCTGCAACTAAAACCCGACACAGCCAAATAAATAAATATTGAAAATAAATAAATATAAAAAGAATGAAATCACAGCAACAATGCTAAACAAGAAAAGATGACATCAATATGAAATAAATTTTAAGGGATATTAGGAAGTAAAAAAGTTAATGAATTTGGACTAACAGAGAAATCACAGCAGAAAACACTGCAATTCAAAAAGTCAGACTGACTGATTCATGTCAATCTATGCCAAAACCAATACAGAATTGTAAAGTAAAAATTAAAAATAAATTAAAAAAAAAAGTCAGACTGAGTGGGTTTTCTCAACAGCACAGCAATCTCAGGGTTGGTAAATGCAAAGAGCAGGGTAGATGGGGAAGGAATCATGGTAACTCATTTAAGATCTGGAGTAGGGACTTCCCTTGTGGGCCAGTGGATAAGAATCTGCCAGCCAATTTCAGGAGGCACAGGTTTGATCCCTGGTCTGGGAAGATCCCACATGCTTTGGAATAACTAAGCCTGTGCCCCACAACTATTAAGCCTGTGCTTGAAAGCCTGTGATCCTGAACAAGAGAAGTCACCACAGTGAGAAGCCCATACACTGCAACAAAAATCAATATAGTGAAAATGAGTATACTACCCAAAACAACCTATAGATTCAATGCAATCCCTATCAAACTACCAGTGGTATTTTTTACAGAACCAGAACAAATAATTTCAAAATTTGTATGGAAATACAAAAAACTTTGAATAGCTAAAGCAATCTTGAGAAAGAAGAATGGAACAGGAGGAATCAACCTGCCTGAGTTCAGACTATATTACAGAGCTACATCATCAAGACAGTATGGTTCTCGCACAAAGACAGAAATATAGATCAATGGAACAAAATAGAAAGCCCAGAGATAAATCCACACACCTATGGATACCTTGGGGCTTCCCTGGTGGCTCAGAGGTTAAAGCATCTACCCGCAATGCAGGGGACCTGGGTTCAATCCCTGGGTCAGGAAGATCCCCTGGAGAAGGAAATGGCAACTCACTCCAGTATTCTTGCTTGGAGAATCCCATGGATGGAGGAGCCTGGTGGGCTACAGTCCACAGGGTCACAAAGAGTTGGACACGACTGAGCGACTTCAAAAAAAAATGGACACCTTATCTTTGACAAAGGAGGCAAGAATATACAATGGAGAAAAGACAATCTCTTTAACAAGTGGTACTGGGAAAACTGGTCAACCACCTGTAAAAGAATGAAACTAAAACACCATACACAAAAATAAACTCAAAATGGATTAAAGATCTAAAGGTAAGACCAGAAACTATAAAACTCCTAGAGGAAAACATAGGCAAAACACTCTCTGACATAAATCACAGCAGGATCCTCTATGACCCACCTCCCAGAGTAATAGAAATAAAAGCAAAAATAAACAAATGGGATCTAATTAAACTTAAAAGCTTTTGCACAACGAAGGAAACTATAAGCAAGGTGACAAGACAGCCTTCAGAATGGGAGAAAATAATAGCAAACAAAGCAACTGACAAAGAATTAATCTCAAAAATATACAAGCAGCTCATGTAGCTCAATATCAGAAAAATAAGGGACCCCCCCCATTTTTTTATTTTGGCCCAATCAAAAAATGGGCCAAAGAACTAAACAGACATTTCTCCAAAGAAGAGATACAGATGACTAACAAACACATGAAAAGATGCTCAATGTCACTCATTATCAGAGAAATGCAAATCAAAATCACAGTGAGGTACCATCTCATGTTGGTCAGAATGGCTGTGATCCAAAAGTCTACAAACAACAAATGCTGGAGAGGGTGTGGAGAAAAGGGAACCCTCTTACTCTGTTGGTGGGAATGCAAACTAGTACAGCCACTCTGGAGAACAGTGTGGAGATTCCCTAAAAAACTGGAAATAGAACTACCATACGACCCAGAAATCCCACTGCTGAGCATACACACCGAGGAAACCAGAATTGAAAGAGACACCTGTACCCCAATGTTCATCGCAGCACTGTTTATAATAGCCATGACATGGAAGCAACCTAGATGTCCATCAGCAGATGAATGGATAAGAAAGCAGTCATACGTATACACAATGGAATATTACTCAGCTATTAAAAAGAACACATTTGAGTCAGTTCTAATGAGGTGGATGAAACTGGAGCCTATTATACAGAGTGAAGTAAGTCAGAAAGAAAAACATCAATACAGTATATTAACACATACATATGGAATTTAGAAAGATGGTAACGATGATCCTATATGTGAGACAGCAAAAGAGACACAGATATAAAGAACAGACTTTTGGACTCTGTGGGAGAAGGCGAGGGTGGGATGATTTGAGAGAATAGCATTGAAACATGTTTATTACCATATATGAAATAGATAACCTGTCCAAGTTCGATGCATGAAACAGGGCACTCAAAGCCAGTGCACTGGGACAACCCTGAGGGATGGGATGGGGAGGGAGGTGGGAGTGGGGTTCAGGATGGGGGACACATGTACACCCATGGCTGATTCATGTCAATGCATGGCAAAATCCACTACAATATTGTAAAGTAATTAGCCTCCATATTAAGATAAATAAATTAATTAAAATAAAATAAAATGAATACAGTGGAATAAATGAATAAATAAACAACTATTTTTTTTAACGTGCTAGAGTGGAACAGCTAGGACAAGTGACCCCTTTCTTCCTCTCTCCCTACTCCCATGGATCCTTTGTCAGCAGCAATACTGGGCCTTTGCCCTCAGGCTAAAGCCTAGGGAGGTCCCTGAGAGCTCTCCAATGGATAGGAAAAAGAAAGAAAACCAACCTCAGTCAAGAGTGAAACCCTCTAAAGGGCTCTACCCCCAGAGAAAAGCCCTTCTTTATCAGTTGTGGGGGTCCCAGCCTTTCTACCTCTCCACCCACATAACCTAAAGGGAAGACTGCCTGTTGACAAGCCCTACCCACTTAAACAGAACCCACAGTCAGTTCTCCCATTCCAGAGAGAAGTTCATGGGGGAAGCAGATCAACACAATTGTAGAAGAAACCCATGCCATCCAACCATAAAAGCGAACAGATTCATAAATATGCATCCATGTGTAGTCACTCAGTCACATTCAACCCTTTGTGACTCCATGGACTGTAGCCCTCCAGGCTTCTCTGTCCATGGGGATTCTCCAGGCAAAAATACTGGAGTAGGTTGCCATGCCCTCCAGGGGAATCCAGACAATGAAAGTCATCAGACATTGGAGGAAAACTGTCAACATAAAACAGAAGGACCAAAATAAAGAAAATGAAACTGATCCTAGAGGAAAGAGAGATAAAGGAATAGAAGAAAACAGAAAACAAATGCATTGTGATGTTTATCGCCAGAGGGCCTCGCCAGTGCTGTACTACCAGATTAGAACATTTTACACTTTCCCGTCTACCCCCTGAAAAGAAAATTTAGTAAATTGGTAAAGATTTACTAATTCCTTACAATGTGTCAGGATGCAAGGATTCTGAGATTTGCTTTTTAATTGTCTTTCCTCTAAAAGCTAATGGTAGGGAAATCAGACAAGTCAATTATGATGTAGTATGTCAAACTCTATGACTGATTAAGCACAGAAGAGGGCATTTTATCAGCTGGGAGGGCTCATTTCACAGAGTGCGTATTTCTTCAACATTAGTGAATAAAAAAGGAAGGAGTCATGAGCTTTCCTGGTGGTTCAGTGGATAAAGAATTCGCCTGCAATTCAGGAGATGCGAACTGGATCCCTGGGTTGGGAAGATTCCCCTGGAAGAGGGCATGGCAACCTACACCAGTATTTTTGCCTGGAGAATCCCCATGGACAGAGAAGCCTGGAGGGCTATAGTCCATGGGGTCACAAAGGGTTGAATACGACTGAGTGACTACGCATGGATGCACTCATGATATTCATAGCGGACAGCTTGAACAAACAATATGTTTAGGGAAATAAACTCAGCTGGACATGGGTGATGCTCAAGGTTGAGCATGAGTGAGTTGTGGAGGATGAAGACAGAAAGGTGGGCAGGGGTCAGAACTTGTGCTATGCTTACAATGGAAACACTATCCTCTAGGCTAGGGTTTTACAGACATATTCAAGGAAAAGAGTCCTTGAGAGGCCCTTTGTAAAACAAACAAAACGCTGATATATTTAACTCTTTCTTATGTACTGGAAATAACTTTCCTAGCAGAAACTCTGACTGTGTTCTAGGTTATCAATATAAAATCACAACCACAAGCGTAGTCACATCAGAATACATGAGATCCATTGTTTTTTTGAGTTTTTCCCTTGATGCTTGTTTATTGCAGATCAATCACCAGCAAGAAGGAAAGAAGAGAAAGGTGACAGAAATTTCAGAAAATTTTAGGCAAGAAAAACTGAAAAATGAAACAATTCAATCCATTAACTTGATTCTTTCTGTGAACTAAGAAAAAGATGGTCAATATTTGTCTTTAGTTAAAGGCACTTTCCTGTACTCCCCAGGTCTATAGATTTCTTGGTAATCTAGTTTAAAAAGTACTTCTGGATGCAGTAAACAACTGAAATTTTTAAAGCGTTCCCAATATCAGGGCCAGTCCACTCCTTCTCAGGGGAGAGACAGGTATGGGAGGTCTTTAGATAAAGGACATCTGACAGAGAATCAGAAAATAGAACTAAAATGTGGGAGCTGGAAAGGTAGCCAATGTTACAGTAATCTGGGGGCTTCCCTAGTGGCTCAGTGGTAAAGAATCTGCCTGCAGTGCAGGAGACACAGGTTTGATCCCTGGGTCAGGAAGACCCCCTGGAGGAGGGCATGGGAACCCACTCTAGTATTCTTGCCTGGAGAACCCCATGGACAGAGGAGCCTGGTGGGTTACAGTCCGTGGGGTCACAAAGAGTCGGACACGACTGAGCGACTGAGCATGCAGGCAAGTTACAGTAATCTAGAGGACCAGGCAGAGGAAGGATGGGAGAAAGAGGGTACTTCAAGGATTAAAGGACTATCAGGCTATTTGGAGCTAATCCCATTCATGATGAATATGCCAGGAAACTGTCAATCTGCTTCCCTGGGTCCAGATGCAGAGTTGTAGGAGGGTAAAAATAGATAACATGGTCAGTGACAAGATTCAGAGTTAACATTCTTCTGGAAGATGGATAGTGTGGGACTAGAAAGGCAACAAGGTAATCAATTCAGTCATCTAGGAGAGAGGGGATGTGGCCCTGGACTAGGATGTTTCCCTGGAGGCTAGAAAGGAGTGGTGGCAATCAAGAAGCTTTGGGGGATGAGGGAGCCACTGGGATTGGGGAGTAATCTGGGCAAGGGAGAGGAAGGAATCCTGGATGGCTCCTAGGTCTTGGACAATTAGGTGAGTCTAGTAGTACCAGTCACTGAGATGGGGAGAGTCTGGAGGGAAAACAAGTCTGGATAGGGAGTGGAGTGGCGGGATGAGTTAATATGGGGTCCTGGCAGATGCAGGGTGGCTTTGGGGTGTCCAAGTGGAGATACCTTGGACTCAGAGGTACCTGCACTTACAAATCTTCGGTTCAAGGTTCAGGTATACATCTGGGGTTTATCACAATGAAAGTAATAGTGAAAACCATGAAAATGGATGGCAGCCATCCCAGGTAAACATATAGAGTGAGAAGAGGGGAGGGGTGGGAGGAGCATGAGGATGGGAGATGCCAAAGTTTTAAGGGGTACAAGGGGAAAAGGAAGCACACGAAGAAGGATACTAAGAGGCAAGAGGGAAGAGATTTCAGAAGGATGCCAACAAAAAAATAGGTCAACAGACTACTGGAAAGGTCACTAAAAATTAACCCTATAAAGTATTCAACTCGAACCATTGTGTTGAGAATAGTGGAAGCAGTTTCAGGGGACTGTTATGAGCAGAAGTCAGGAAGTGTAAGCAGGGAGATGGGACAAAAATTTTCTCTTGAAATTTATCCCAGGAATAAATGTGCCACTGTCAGCATCTCTGTGGTCCCTCCAGGGACCTCTCCCTCGGAGCTTGGCTGAGCTGATGGTCACAGGGTCCTTGCAACTCTGGCATGCTGTCATAGCATGAAACTGGCCCTGGAGATGTCCTTGAGCCCCTTTTAGCTCTCGTGATAATTTTCCTTTAGTGGAACTAAGGTTCCTTGTCTAAGAACCGAAGCCTCTGATTTGACTGATCAAAGTTTATCACATGCATTGAAGCCACCTACTTGGCAGATGTAGTGAGATCTGGGCCCAGGACAGGATGCTAGGGCGTGGGAGGGGAAGAGAGCAGGTGGTAACTATGCAGATAGCATGCCTAGCAGAGGAGTTTGTTACATTTCCTATTTGTCTCTCAAAACAATTTTATAGGAATCACAAAAGCAATCTTATCATGGTTCTAAAAAAGGTTGGGATGTAGGGTAGGGGTTTCCACAGCTGTTTTTATTTCAAAGGCAATCTGATAAGACCATCAAAAGCCATTCAGAAATGGGTAATTCTACACACTTCAATAATTCAAATCACTGTCAAAACATTGGGTGTTTTTGAAGCTATTGTTGTTTGTTTGCTGTTTACTAGTATCTAAGGAGCTGGCAATCATTTGGAAAACTCCTCATAGGCTGAACAAATACCAGAAAACTTAAGGTGAGAGTGTTTTGCTATTGCTTGTTTCAAAGATCTTTCAGGCACATCTTTACTTGATTTCTCAACAACCTAGAGGACAGGCAAAGGAGGTACAATTGCCCCTTTGGGTAGGAGGTAATGGAGATCTGTAGAGGGAGAGTAGATTTGCTGGAGGTTCACAGCAATTCATTTGTACCCCAAGGTCTAGAATTCAGGTCTCTTAACTGCAGCCTACTTTCCCTATTCCAAACCGACAGATCAGCATCAACAGTTATCTGATGAACTGGAACAATGCAGATAGGCAACTTGTCTAAATCAACCTAATAGTCCTACTTTAATCTCAATTCCAGAATTTTGGCCTGAATTACTCAAGACTCTACTTCTCTCTCTTGGAGAAGGCAATGGCACCCCACTCTAGTACTCTTGCCTGGAAAATCCCATGGATGGAGGAGCCTGGTAGGCTACAGTCCATGGGGTCGCTAAGAGTCGGACACAACTGAGCGACTTCACTTTCACTTTTCACTTTCATGCATTGGAGAAGGAAATGGCAACCCACTCCAGTGTTCTTGCCTGGAGAATCCCAGGGACGGGGGAGCCTGGTGGGCTGCCGTCTATGGGGTCGCACAGAGTCGGACACTACTGAAACGAGTTAGCAGCAGCAGCTACTTCTCTTGGCCTTGGAGAAATGTATTTTTCTTTTTTTTTATTGGTGTATAATTGCCTTACAATATTGTGCTAGTTTCTGTTGTACAGCAAAGTGTACAGACATACACACACACACACACACACACACACTATATATATATATATATATATATATATATATATATATATGTACCATGTTTTGGGGGTTTTCTTCTCTTTAGGTCACCATGGAACACTGAATAGGATTCCCTGTGCTATACAGTAGGTTCTCATTAAGAAGTGTATTTTTCTCGAATTATCTTTCCGGTTAAATTTTCTTTACTAATTGTTAGCGCTCCTTTTTGCTTTATGCTGTGTAGACTTGACTTGAAATGCCACAGGGATTTTGTTGGGTTTGAAGATGAAAGAAATCTTAAGGAACCAGCAGCAAGCCAGTCATAAAATCAATCCAAACTTCCGTTGGTGTTTCTTTCTTTCTCCATCTACCAGGTTCCCGCTTTATATTAGTAAGATTGAAATTGAAATAAGCCTATTGCTGGTGGATTCATCTGTCACTTTCCTTGAAACTGGTGAACCCCATACGTTAGACAGTGATAGGAAAATACTGCCATTGTCTGTTAAGGAGTCTATGACATTTCAAGGCAAGAATGAATATATGGAAGAAGAAACTTATTTCTTCTTTACTAATGAAAGGGAAAGCCTGGAAGTGAATGATATGGGTAGGTTAAAAAAAAAAAAAACCTTTACGTAACTTTTTTGCTGGGAGAGAAGACTGCGAAGCACATTTTCCAGGAAGTGTGGGCTGCGACGATTGTGCGCTCTTAACTAATCCTGAGTAAGGTGGCCACTTTGACAGTCTTCTCATGCTGCCTGTGCCATCTTCTCACTCAGAAGACATCATTTCAACTCTAACGCAGCATGATCGAAACATACAGTCAACCTTCTCCCCGCTCTGTGGCCACTGGACCACCTGTCAGTATGAAAATTTTTATGTATTTACTTACAGTTTTTCTTATCACCCAGATGATTGGGTCAGCGCTTTTTGCTGTGTATCTTCACAGAAGATTGGACAAGGTAAGATGAACCATGGGTCTTCATTAACTAAATTTAGGGTTCTTATTGATGTGTGGGTTGGTTGGATTTCATGCTACCCAAATGATGGACAATGTTAAGAACTCAAATAGATAAATGATCTCGTGGCATAGTGGTTGTGGTCTAGCTAGTGAGATATTCTATTCTTTTCTCTGGTCAAGACCCTTGGCTGTGGAGTTAGACTGCTGGGTTCAAATCTTGACTCAATCCCCTACTCGTTTTCAGATCCCGGGCACGTTATTTTACACTTCTATGCCTCAGTTTCCACATCTGAGAAATGGGGATGATAATGGTATTCACCTCATAGATTAAATTCAAGCGAAGACCAGAACCAGGCACAAAATAAGCACTGTGGAGACATTAGCTATAATGATTTGCTAATGTTTTGCTTAAAAAGTAAACTAATTTTTTTTCTGATGGAGACAACTATTTTTCTTCTAAATTTTCAACTAGAGAAGGAAAGCATCAATTTGACCTGAAAATTCATAGTGCTTCAGGTTATCATGGACATAGAGAAGTCCCCAGTTTGCAACTTTTAGTGGAAGTGGTGGTCTCTGTATAATTCTCAAATGCTGATTGTAGTTGTAAGCTGCTCAGTTTCCCTTTGAGATGTTGTGCATTCTTAAATAGCCGGACTTGTAGAACAGAAGAGTGGAGTAAGTTAGTAGGTTGCTCTGCATTCTTAAGAAAAAGTTACCATTAGGATTTATTCTGTTTCCATGTGTATACCCCTCTCCACTGATAAGCATCATTGGCTGTGTTGACAAAATATCAATCATGGATGAAAAGGAGAAATTTTATCAATTATTTGTCTGGACTGGATGTGCAAATTGTGGATGCACAGCATCTGGAGACTGTTTTCTCAGGGATGTGCGAGGGGTCTTTATTGAGCTGCCAACCTTGAATTACAACCCTAAGATTTTCTATCAGGATAAGGTGGGGCAGGCAGAATTGAGGCAATTCACTGGGTTACTACAAATTTTAGTTTTCACTGCTTAGAAAAGAGTGGGATTCTGTGTCTGGTTGTTTGTTGTTGACTGGTGGGCTCTGCTAATCAAATGCCCTGCCAATCAAATATTTCCCCTAGCCTCAATAGGGGAAATATTGACCTGGGTGGAAGATCCCCTGGAGAAGGGAATGGCAACCCATTCTAGTATTCTTGCCTGGAGAATTCCATGGAGAGAGGAGCCTGGTGGGCTACAGTCCATGGCGTCACAAAGAGTTGGACACGACTGAGCAACTAACACATACACACAGAGAGACTCAAATTTACCCTGGCACTTGGGTGTTCTCTTAATGACAGTGAAAGCTGCTGGCTAACTGGACCTTGTTTTGAATCTAAAACTGTAATCTGAATACAAGAAAATGGCACAGAATTCGTTGATTAACCAAGTGACTTCCATACATTTAATTATTCTAGGACATCAGAAAATAAAATATCTCAACTTTGGGAATGAAAGATGATTTCTTTAAAAATGTAAATGCTTTTTGCAAATACTAAAGTTAAAAAGAGAGCGATGTAATTAGAGTTTGAGTAATTGACACGCATTGCAAATCCCCTTCTTTTTATAAAGCACTGGATCACAAATGTTAAAACTAAGTGGGCAAATTAGCTCACCAGAAAACTATTTTATAGATTGTGTTTATAATGACCTATCATTATTGAAGCAATGGGAAATATGACCATTAAAGAATGTTGCTGCTAATATACATGGAAAAATGTACAATTTGTGATGAAATTTCATTAAAATAGCTATGATTTCTATCTAGTGTTTCGGGCAACATCACATTTTCTTTGCTGGCTTTTGTAGATTTTTTAAACTGCTAATACTAAATATCTCTAATTCAATATCATTGCTTAGTCCCTAAGTAGTGTCTGACTCTTTGCAATCCATGGACTGTAACCTGCCAGGCTCCTCTGTCCATGGGATTTTTCCATTAAGAATACTGGAGTGGGTTGTCATTTCCTTTTCAATCCCACCCAGGGATTGAACCTGAGTCTCCTGCATTGGGAGGCGGATTCTTTATCATTGAGCCATGTGGGAAGCACCAGTCCAGTGTACTAATGTGTTATCATCCCCATTTATATTCGCAAAGCCCTCCTTGTGTTGCTGAGGCCATGGAAGTGATTGTAGAGGCAGACATCATTAGCTGCTTTCTTCAGAATTACAATTTCTCATGTCCCTGTCATTTCAAAAATAGATAGAAGACGAAAGGAATCTTCATGAAGATTTTGTGTTCATGAAAACGATACAGAGATGCAATAAAGGAGAGGGGTCCTTATCCTTACTCAACTGTGAGGAAATTAGAAGCCGGTTTGAAGACTTGGTCAAGGTAAGGACCTCAGTCATTGGGAAAAATATCATTGAAAAGTTTTGGAGGGGTGAACCTGCTAGGTTGGGAAACTAAAACCTAACCATGTGAAAGTTTAAACATGTGTCAGGTATATACTATAGATACAGGTAGACATACATATGTACACACGTGTATATGGGTGTGTGTATAAAAAAGCAAAAATGAAGCCAAAACCCTATGGTTAAAAGGGAAAGGAAAGTTTAAAGTGTGCTCGCTCATAGGAATGCCCTTAAGAACAAAAAAGGCTCTCTCTGGAGAAAATACACACTCTCCTGGGCACATTCACACATGCATGTGAGCTCAGACAGGCAGATGCCTCGGGGCGGGGGAGAGGATGAAGTCCACCATGCTTTTCTTATCTTTCCATCCAAATCTTGGTGCCTTCCCACTGAGGACCCAGAGTCTGGTCCCCATTTCCCAGGGAAGCGATAAACACTGGCCACTGCAGTGTTGGCAGGCCACCAGTTATGGGTTTGCCTTCACTAGGGGTGATGGGGACTTCTGAACACTGATAGACTCTTAACATGTGAAGGAACGCTTTGCTTCTCTCATGATGGAATTTCAGGTACCACGTAAGTAAGAGCTTTTCCTTTTACTGTGAGGAGAGGTATGGGCAATGGGTGATGGACTGTCTCAGTGCCACTCAAACCAGACTCCACAGAATACCTCCTGCTCATGGAGCCAGTCTGCTCTAGGGCCAGTCAAGACCCAAGGCAGAGAGAGTTGAAAGTTGTCTTGCCCAACAGACTGGTGCCCAGCATTAAGTCACTGTGGTAGTTCATGTTGTTGTTTAGTCGCTAAGTTGTGTCCGACTCTTTGTGACCCTATGGGCTGTAGCCCACCAGGCTCCTCTGTTCATGGGATTTCCCAGGTGGAATACTGGAGTGGGTTGCCACTTCCTTCTCCATCAGTGAGCTATGATGGGTACCTAAAGCAAGAGTTTTGGGACAGTTTACTGAGGATGTGCCTACAATATTAATCCCATCGTCGTAGACAAGGGGTCTAGGAGCTCTTTCTCCAGAACAGCATCTAGAAATCTTTGTGCCTGTTTGCCCCTCAGAACAAAGTTAAACACCTTGGGCCCTCAGGGAACTTGGGGGTTGTGAGTAGGAGGCCACATCCAGGCTGAGGACAGTGCTGTGCCAGGTGGGTGGGTAGCTAGAGAAACCAACAGGAGTTCTCACATACAGATAATGTGTCATTTAACCCAGGAGTGGAACGGCCTGAGATCTTATTTCTGAGCTTTTTCCTGTCCTCCTATACTGTCCCTGGTATATCACTTAATCCAGTAGTGGGGACTCTGGGAGATTATCCCTGAGTCACCTATGGGAATCAGAATGCAGCTCAAATCTGTGGCTGGCTTTTAGGTTCTCCACAGGAATACAGGTTTTAGAGGAAGACCCCTAACTCTTTACATGCAAGGGTTGGAAATGATTTGAGTTTCTCTGGTTCCTTGAGGCTTCTGGCCAGTATTACAGAATATTGGAAGGTGTTACAAATTTAAATGTGAATAAATCCACTTTGAGATCAATGCTTAGCATATTAAATGTGCTTGACTGTGTGATCTTGAGCAGATGACTTCACCTCTCTGGGCCTCATTTTTCTCAGTTATCCAATGAGAGGGCTGAGATGTTCCACAAGGCACTACCAGCTTCGACATTCTATAATTCTGGGATCAGCCGCCAGTTCCCCCAAAGGCATTGAGAATGGTTGTTGATTTCTTTCCTCCCTCTTACTGAGAGTTTTATAGTTGTATTACCAATATCTCATGGCTATATTTCCAGTCAGATATGCAAAGCTTCCCAAATCAGCTACCAGGAGAAAAGCAAGGAAAAAGTCAGTTTGGTCTCTCTGCTTATACTTGCATGAAAAAAGTGGCAGCTCCCAAGTTTCATATTCTGAAAAGGCAGACCTTCTCAGGCATGTCCACCAGAGTGCCTCCTGTGAAACAGAGGAAGCCTCTTGCCTCCACTGCTGCGGAGTAGAGTCCAAGTCAATGTCATCTGTACCTCCGATGCCCACGACAGTCAGACCTAAAATACTCCAGCTCCCCCTCCTCTTCCAATGACTGAGCCCACTCCATTATCCATGCCATGAAACTTCTCATTCTAAAACAAAATATTTTGGACTTTTTTTTTTTAACCCAATAGGCCAACAACAAAATAACCCCAAATTGGATCATTTATATTCTTAGCTAATGTTAACAGGCTTCCCTTCTGGGTCACAATCTGACTACTCCAGAGCAACCCAAAGTTTAAATCTCAGGAACGGATGTTCAAAATCATCAGATCCAATTATCAACCCAGAGCTGTTGCTTCTCCCCACAGTCTCTACCCAGCAGTCCCTCCATCTCTGTTGGAACACCTTTAGGGACAAGGAACTAATTACTTCCTGAGGCAGGTAGAACCGAGCTGTCACTCTGGGCAGAAGATGGGATTCATGGTTGACATTAGGTAAATGGAGGCAGCATTTTAACTAGTATAATTTCACATTAAATCTTCCTCCCCACCAACCGCCTGCTAGAATGATCAGTTCCATGATTGTCTGCTGGCCAATGCCCATGATGTCTTTGATAAGGTCAGAGCATCTCCTTTTCAAGTTAAAGATCAACCTATCCAGCCCTGCCAATCGATTTCCCACTAAGAGAGAAATAATTCCTTCCAGATTTTCTAAAATCAACTTTAAAAAGTCTGTCAGTTGAGGTGGGGAGTGAGGCAAGAGAAGGGGGAGGGCTCTGGGGCGTGTGGCTGGGGGAAAGTTCACAGAAAGGCAAGGCCGGACGCATAAAAGACAAACTTTGCTGACTTCACATTTTCATGTTGGCCAAGCCCTGACACCAGGGCAACCACCTAGTCTAAAAGTATCTCGACTTCGATCATCACACTCCATTTTTTGAAAAGACACGAAATACTCTTTTGTTGGCTTATTATCTTACAAACATTTTCCTGTCGCCGCACTTTCAAGCCACCACCCTTGAGCTCAAGTGGAAAGTTGAAGCTCTGAGCCCTGTGCAAGCATTTTGAGGCGCAGGTTGCCCATTAGGCTCCATGACTTACACTCTCACACCTGACACCTGAGTCCCTCAGTAGAAACAACATTAATTCCTTTTAAGGGAGGAAGAAAAAGGAAGGGTGCTGTGGAAAATTGACTCCAGTAACGGGAAGGACCACAAGCCTTTGATTATCCAAAGATGTGAAAATATTATTGCCTTCCTCCTTTGTGCTCAGAGCACAGGATGATGGTGTGGGTTAAGCCCTGCCTCAGGGTGTGATCTCATAGTTTCTACTCTCGGCTTCAGCCTCAGACTCCTTGGGTGACCTCATGTCTGCCAGTTAAGCCCACCAGACCTTTTATTCAGTATCTTTAAAATGGCAACAGCAGCCTTTACTACCTTCCAACCTGTGCAGATGACACTCTCTGCTAGCTTTCGTAAGGGCCTCTAACCATCCTGCAATTGCTAGTGAGAAGCAATCCCTTAAGAAGTACTGTGTTTGCCTTGGAATCTCAGCTGCACTGAGAGATTACTTAGGTTTCTTCTATGTAGATTATTCTAAATAAGAACAGGCCACATGAGGCAACCAACAACAAGAGAATCTCTTCAGC
This sequence comes from Oryx dammah, assembly GCF_014754425.2. Taxonomy (NCBI): domain Eukaryota; kingdom Metazoa; phylum Chordata; class Mammalia; order Artiodactyla; family Bovidae; genus Oryx; species Oryx dammah. The sequence goes on from NW_024070207.1 coordinate 40,762,532, forward strand.
CCTTTGAAATGGACAACAAAATTAAAAAAATGTCTGAGGGTCTTTTCAGGGTCTGGGATTTCTTCCCAATGTCAAATTTACTATTTCCATTTCCTAAGAGGTTTCAGACTAATTTTATTCTAATAGATACACACCATGTTTTATGTTTAGTAATATTCTATCTACCAGTTCCCAAGGAAGAATCAGCTCCCCATTCAGCATTATTTGTCAATATCTCTCAAAGCTGGGGAGGTTGGGGTCATAAGAGGGGTAGGGATGGCAACCTCTGGCCTGGCACAATAACAGAGCCCAAATTCTGTTTCCAGGTCTACCCCTGGGCTTTCTGGGCTGTCAGCTCATCTGTCAAAGCCCTGGGCTCTGAATTACAGTAGGATGGAATTAATGACAAGATCAGAGTCTATACGATAATCCTCACCAGAAACAGACAACAGAGTAATGACAGATGTCAAATGCATGCAACCTCCCTCTAAAGGCCCTGCCAGAGTTCCTGTAAAAATGACCTTTTGCTATGATTCTTATTTTAGGATATAATGCAAAACAAAGAAGTAAAGAAGAAAGAAAAAAACTTTGAAATGCACAAAGGTAGGTTGCTCTTTACCATTTCTATGAATACTTAAAAGCAAAAAGGAAGTTTTAGGCTGACTGTATTGAACAATGCCAAACTGAATCAGGGAACCTTTAGCCCTGGAAATAAAGCAGGAACACGGCTGTGAAATCAACACCTTCCTTGGTGCCTGTTACTTGTAAAGGATTTGTGTGGACATATTTACAGGGAAGGCTGTGCTCTTTTAGTGCTGACAATACCAAGTATGAAGAAATTGTATTATTTTCAACACCTTACAGTAACCATACAGCCTAGTGCCACCTACGGAGGATAAGATGACCGGACAGTCAGCATTTGGTAGTGGTGTCATTCATCACTCAACAATAACAGTTTTTCATGGGGAACCACAGCCAGTAGAACCTCAGGGATCAAGAAGTGATTCAGTATGACAGCCTTGTCCTTTGCTCTGTTCTTGATGTCCGAGCATCTCAGACATCCCAGAGTTGAAGGGACCTATTGACCGTCTTCAAATCTCACACCATCCCCAGGTCATGAATCTCCTTCACACCAGCACTAACCATCTTCCTTCTGGACAAACATGTCTAGACACCTTCTAGCTCACAAAGCAGCCTGGGCCATCTTTGAATGACTCTAATAATTAAAAGAAGGTTACTATGTACTCAAGAGAAGTCTTTTCTTCTCTGGAGTTGAAATTTGTTCTTGTAATCTCCATTCACTGAATTGACTTGTGATCTTTGGGGCCATACTAAGCAAAGTATATAATTTCTCTTCTACACAGCAGCTGTCCAGATGTTGAAAATGGCAATCATGGCCCCTGAGACTTTTCCTCTCTAGGATAAACCTCCTCAGTGTCTTCCAGTGTTCCCCCTTTCCAGGATTTTTCTGTCCTTTTCTGGACACACTGCCTTCCCTTTTCCTATTAGAATGTACCACCCAAAACCAATATAATAATTCCTGGGGTGACCTGAGCAGCTGAGTACCGGAGAAATGGAGTGTTGGTAGATGGGTGTTGTTAGAGAGACTACTATATCACAAAGTCAGTGTAAAGATGGTATGGCTTATACAAATTTAATATACACAAAGAAATGCATTCATACATATAGAGATACAGATACTGTTCTCTGAGGCAAAGAGCTTGCTTTAACTGTTGGTCTGAATGCAAGGGGTTGCCTGATTTCCATGAAGGCTTTGCTTTCAGAATGACTGTAAAATATGTTGAGTGGTACCAAATTGTCTATTAATTGCCATGAAATTTGAGGAACCAGTTCATGTGGGTGCTGCCTAGCAGCCTTTGAGAAAATACATACTTAACAAAACCAGTCATTTAGGTCACACAACTTGACTCAGTATTTATAGGACACCTACAAGGTGTCCAGCTCCAAGCTCATTACTGGAAAAAAAAAAAAAGGAACTTCCACATCATGTCTGTACTTAGAAGATCAGCATAGCTAATTAAGGAGCAAGTCTTTTACACGAGCAATGGTTGGAAGTAGATATACTGTGGCCAGTGCTTGACCAAATCAGACACCGTAAGCATCTTACTAGCTAAGTGTGTAGGCGTGACCTTGGGGCTCACTAAGATGACCAATGGATGGGAGCTTTCTTCAAAGTAAGATTCAAAATGTGTTTAAAGAGGATCATTTATCTTTAGCCTGTGTCAATCTATGTAAAGCGAAGTCAAGTACTGAACTACTCTTGGAAGAATTGGGCTCAGTGGAAATGATCAGTTCGATTGTTTAGATTTTAGAAACAAACTTTGCCCTCTGTGGGAGGGATTTCAGGCCATCTTATGCTTCCTTTCATATAACCTGTTTAAGTACAGTCTCTATGACCCAGCTGCAGAACTAGACCAAATTGTTTGGTGGCCAGTTTCGTGTTTCTTTGGCCTGACAGTTGCCCTTTGGTTTCATTTCAGGTGATCAGGAGCCTCAAATAGCGGCACATGTCATCAGTGAGGCCAGTAGTAAAACAACCTCTGGTAAGTCCAAAGCATCTGCACATCAGTCACCTGAGTGAGGGGCAGGCCAAGAGGCTACAGTCAGGCAGCCTAACGATTAGGCTCCTCTCTTCCTTTGGGGCCCAATTTACAAAGCTCCCCAGACACATCTCAGACGCTAGCCTTTGTCTTCAAAGTGGGCTCAAATGCACAGATGGGACTTGGAGGGACAAAAGGCAGTGGAAAGCACTCCTGATGTTCTCATTAGGTTCTTGCTCTGTGGCTGATTCTGAATGATGAATTACTGGGTGGAGGGACCATTATGCTGATAACATAGAAGAGATGGCAGGTAGTGACCTCTTGACTGGGAGCATCCCTCATTCTAACCCCTCTTCACTGTGTGTAAATGGGCCTCAAGGGGTATTTCCTGCCATCTTCCAATCCCTGTATGATTAACCCCCACCTCTTTGGGGCCAACCTTAGGGAAATTAAAGGTAAAATCATTCTGCAAAGATCAATAGGTGCCGGGACGTTAGATTTTCCAATGAAGTAACAATAGATGACATACTGGAATCTTTTCAACTCTGAATGATTTTTCTTTCCATATATGTTCTACATGATTCTAGCCCTCAGATCTTTTTTCCCAAATCTGTACCTCATACTGGCTGGTGTTGGAGAATGTGGCCCATCTGATAAACGGATGGAAATATACACACTAGCATAAAATCTCCCATCTACATAAATGCAGGCCAAGAGCATTAGAGCAGTCTTTGAAAATTGCAGCACAGTGCTCTGGAATGGAGTTCTAAGCAGTGTGTACACGTGTGTGTGTGTGTGTGTGTGCGCGCGCGTGCGTGTGTATATGCATGTGTGTGAGACACAGAGAAACAGATAGAAACCGAGAGAGAGGAGATACAGCCTCATCTCTGAGGTGGCTTGGGCTTCTCAGTGGGTGTAACACATAGGTGGTTATCCCAGATCATGGTACAGGGGTAGGAGCGCTGGATAGAAAGGTTTTGAACACTGAAGTTTAAGAACCATGACTGCCACTTGCTAGGTGACTTTGGGCAAGTCCCTTTACTTATGCAGCAGTTTCCTGTCTCACTTACTTCACGAGGTGACTCTGAGCATCAAATCAGCTAATATGGAAGAAAGTTATTCTGTCAAGCACTGTACAAATCTAAAGTGTCATTCCTTAACTGACTTCCCTGTAGCTGTCAGAAGAGTAACACTTACTGAATAACACTTACTCCCACAATGTTTTGTAATTCTGCCAGTACCCCTTTCTCAGAAAATACACTTAGGGGAGAATATCACAACCATATCGACATGTCCAGGGTGGTCATTCACATGATACCCTCTCATCCGGATTGGATGGATGCCAGCTACAGAGACACCTCTTAGAAGAATAGCTTGCCTTGGATAGATGTCATGGTGCTCCCACGTTCTGTCAAAAGGTCCATGATGGCTCTTGATCCTAGTGTAGTTGACAGTCTGCAACCCGGTAGGTTTGCAGAGGATCAGATGAGAAGAGAGTCACATTTCTTACCCCACCCCAGCCACAAATCTCTCAGACCTACTTGGTCATGCTGCTTTAATCCTGACCTACCTCTTACAGCAAGGACAAAAATTAGGTAAGGACTTGATAACAATAAACCCTGTGGACGGAAAGATAGGGAAATTGCCCATGTTTTCTCAATCTGATAGTCTAAAAGTGAACAGATCATAATGAAGCCTTTCTAGAATGGTCTGGAGGCCCAAGCAATGTCAGGTATTTCAGGATGCCTTTCCTGATTACGGAAGGGTGAGTCTGAACAGGTTGTGTCTTGTACCCTGATAGGCCTAAGACCACCAAGCAGGAGTAAAAAAGAAACAGCTCAAGGAAGCAAATGCCTCAGTACTTTCAGTTCTCCCCACCCCACCCCACCCCAGCCTCGCTCTCTGTGGGAGCTGAGATTTGAAATCAGCTGCACACACTACTTTGAACCCACTCAACATCTCAGCCGAGAAAATGGCACATTGTTGGTGGGTACTCTGGCTTAGCCACAAGAATACAGGCACTTTCAAGTTGGTGGCGCCCACCACAATGGGAAATCAAAACACATAGTGAAATGACAGGTTTATTTTCATACTTCCTTGCCTAATTTTAGTCGTTGCTGTGGGAGGCAGATTGGGTTTGCAAGAGCTCGATCAGGTAGGAAGAAATGGGGGTCTTGTCTTTGCTCTATGCTGCGGCTGAGTGAGAGAGATCAGCAAGTCTTTGACTTTAGAAAATTCAAGGAAAGCAAGATATGAAAGTTGATATTAGCAAGGCTTTGAGCATTTTGGCATGCATGATTTATGACATGGGATTTTTAAAGTCATTTGCACCGTCTGAAGTTCAAGGGTCAATTGGCTTTAAGAGCTTTTAAGGGGAGAAGGAAACTCCCTGTGCTCTGTTACTTGAGTTAGTCTGCACAGCGAGTCTCAGGGAGATTGACTTGCCCAAGCTTGAATAAGATCTGGATTGGAACCCAGCTCTGTCCAACAGTGCAGCCCAGGCTGATTGGTCAGCTGTGGCTCCTCCATAGTCTTTGAGGGCTGGAGGGATCCTTTAGACTCCCTGACACCGAAAACTTGCCTTCTTGTATGAAGCCAATATCCAGTATGGAACTCTATTGTCTGTGAGAATCTGAATCATGTATGCACAACCTCACCATGGCTTTCCCCCTTCTCCATTACAGTTCTCCAGTGGGCCCCCAAAGGATACTACACCCTAAGCACCAACCTGGTAACCCTCGAAAACGGGAAACAGCTGGCTGTGAAAAGACAAGGACTCTATTACATCTACACCCAAGTCACCTTCTGTTCCAATCGGGAAACTTTGAATCAAGCTCCATTTATAGCCAGCCTCTGCCTGAAGTCCCCAAGTGGATCGGAGAGAATCTTACTGAGAGCTGCAAACACCCACAGTTCTTCCAAACCATGCGGGCAGCAATCCATTCACTTGGGAGGAGTCTTTGAATTGCAACCGGGTGCTTCGGTGTTTGTCAATGTGACTGATCCAAGTCAAGTGAGCCACGGGACCGGCTTCACATCATTTGGCTTACTCAAACTCTGAACGGTGTAAGCCGGGAGGCTGCGGCTGGGCTGATGCTGGTGGTCTTCACAATCCAGGAAAGCAGTTAAGATAACTCCCCCGTTGAACTGCCTATTTATAACCCTAGTATCCTCCTGACGGAGAACTATTTATTATACATCCTAAGGCATGTAGGGCTGCAATGAGTAAATTACCGGGCAGGGGAAACCCCAAAACGCCCTGATCCATAAGAGCTTATATTCTGAAGCAGCAACTCCACTGACACAGACATTCAGAGTCCTGTGAAAAGACACCATTATGCACAGCTCGAATTTGAGTAAACAGCAGAAAATTAGCCAAGTTTAGTTTTGTTTCTTTGCATGCAGTGTCTTTCAGTGGAGGATGTATTTGATTTCTCAGTGAAGATGCTGAAGGGAAACGGGGAGCTTCAGCTCACATTCAATCATGGTGGATTCTGGGTCCCCGGGGCCCTGGTGGAGGTGGGGCAGACTTTAGGAAGTATAAGCCAGTAGAGAACCAAAACCCTGCCCCCACCAGCCACCCTGACACTCATTCTCATCCTCTCTTTCTCTCCTACATACACAGACACACACACACACACACTGAGTCAGGCTGTTGCTCATCAAGTATCTTATTTCCCCCCTCTCCCCCCCCCCCCCCCCCCCCCCCGCGCGGGCCCCGCGGGGGAAGAGAAGTCAGCTCTGAGGCTGCACACTCCTCCCTGAGAAATGACTGTATTTAAAGGAAACCTATTGTATCTACCTGTAGTCCTCATTGTTTCCAGAATGAACTTGTGATTATCTTATTTATTTTTTGAATAATAAAGATCTCTTAACATGATTGTTGTTACTTAGCATCTGAAGCCCCAGGCCAGGTTGTGGGGGTGTGAGTTTGTGGGAGAGGAAGAGTGTGGTGTTTTCAGAAACTTGGTTCTGAAGCTTGTGGCACCACAAAATATCTTGGTGACAGTACACTCCCTGGAGGGTTGTGATAGCTCTGATGGATGACAGGGGCGCTTAGCCAGTGAGAAGCTTGCTCTGGAAATGTTGCAGGGGATTGCAAAGAGGCTGGGTTTTCCTCTCGATTAGTCACAGCTAAGTGAAGCTTAAATGAGAAGCAGTTGCTTATCTTTTTAATAGCTGTCAAAGTGGTTCCACCTTAGGTAAGAGGACATGGAGCGGGGAAGCATTCATCCCTTGGTCTTGTCACCTCCAATTGAGGGGGTTTTCACACAAGAAGCCCAGAGTGGCTTCATCTTCCTTACCAGTAGAGGGCCCTTCCTCTGGCAAATACAAGCAGAAAAATATTACTGTAGCAATAAGAATGAGGCTGAGGAGAGGTCGGTACAGTTCTTGGCTGCTGGTCCTGCTCTTTGGTCCTCTGGACAGCACAATCCCTTCTTGGCTGAGTGACTCAGAAGGCCTTAGAGCATGAATTTCTAACATGAGGCTGAAGAGTTGCTGGACAAACTTGCTGGCTTGTGTACTTTCTCCAAGAGAAGTTTGGTCTGAGCCTGGGTGACATTGTAGGTTCAGAGATATGTCCACAGTGCTATCTTGTCCTCTGGAGTGAAGATCCTTCTACAGTGTCACTCTCACATGGGAGACTCGAAGGAAGAGGGGCAGCGGCTGTGGCAGCAAGAAGACCCTGGTCATGATCTTCTCACACGGAGGCCAGGCCCCCATCTTGCTGACGGGAAGGCTTGGCCCAGTCCCAAGAGAAGACAATACACCGGCCACAACTGTCCCCGCCTCACGGTTGCTGAGAACCCACTGTGGAGCACAGCCTTGGGTGGGCAAGAGGGTCATTAGAAGGGAATTCATGTCCAGGCCTTTCTACCCTCACATCCTCTGATTGAAACCTTGTCCCTGAACTTCACCCTGCCTTCTTCTTCTTTGGAAACCATGATGTTCCAGGCTATCTCTACCTCTAGGAACTGAGTGGCTAATAAAATCTGTTATCAGAAGGAATGCTGTAGACACAGAACCTCAAAATTTCTAGGCTATCTCCTCTGCTGCTGTGCTTCCTGATGCTGCTGCTGCTGCTGCTAAGTCGCTTCAGTCGTGTCTGACTCTTTGCGACCCCATGGACTGCAGCCCACCAGGCTCCTCCATCCATGGGATTTTCCAGGCAAGAGTACTGGAGTGGGGTGCCATTGCCTTCTCCGGCTGTGCTTCTTACTGTCCTCTAAATGCCACCTCCCACAGCCCCAGCCCAGAACTTTCTCCTAAGTGTCAGCCTCACAATCCAAGTGCCTTCAACCCCTCAGATGGCTTCCACCTGAGGTCAGCCTTACCCTTGCCAAGAACTCAAAGGCCCGTCCCCTCCTGTTCTCCTCCTGTTTTCCTCCTATTCTACCTGTTCACAGGGGGTCATCTGTCCCAGCTAAGGAGTCGAATGACCCCCTTCACACTACTAATGTCATGCCTTTGGTCTTGACCTGCCCCCTAGAGTGTGTCCCCTCTGCTCACATTTCCAAACGGTGGGCCCAGGGGTCAAATCCGAGGTATCCATATGGAGTCCTTGATCTGAACCCTGCACGATGGGACCCACTTTTAGTGTTGTCCATTCCACTCGGGACAGTCTTACCCTGTCTGCTTCCTGAGCCACCAACCAGGCCTGACCACTCACTGCACTCAATCCCACATCCCATTCCCCCAACCCAACAAGTCAACCTTATTTTTTAAATAGCTCTTAATCTACTTTTTTCTATCTCTACTGCCAGGATCCTAGTGTGAACTCCTGCCCTCTGTCTTCTGGAAATTACAACAGCATCCTAGACTCCCTGCCTCCATGCCTGCTCCCTCTCATCCATTCATCCTTCTCATCCATCGTTCAGCAGCCAGAGGGAATTCTTAAATATAAGAATTTATATTAAGATGCCCACCACTTAAGAATTTATATTAAGATGCCCACCACTCTCCTCCTTTTTTTAAAAAAAATTTATTTATTTGGCTATGCCTGGTCTTAGTTGTAGCATACAGGATCTTTAGTTTTGGCATTTGAGCTCTTAGTTCTAGCATGTGAGATCTAGTTCCCTGACCAGGGATTGAACCCAGGCCCCTGTATTGGGAGTGCCAAGTCTTAGCCACTGGACCACCAGGGAAGTCTCATGCCCTGCTCCTTTTTAATAACCTGAGAATAAAGACCAAAAATAATGAACTGATTTTTTTTTATCCTGCCAATGTCTGCCCCAGTGTAAGTGCCAAACCTCAGCTCCTCTGTGCAAAGCTACAAATGCTTTCCTGCCTTAGGAGATGGGAGTGCTATTTTCTCTGCTTGTGACCCCATTTCCCTCCCCACTGTCCCCTGCACTGAGGCTCACAGCACTTACAAGATTAAGGTGTTTCCTCCTACGCTGGGAGCTGCTTAGGGACCAAGACTTTCTCTGTGACAGTAAGGAAGACTTTTTCCAAGACAGTAACTTCGGTGTCTACTGACAATCTGGCACAGAATTGGTTCTTTATTCTTTGTGTGGGAAGGAATCAGTGAATTAGTGCATGTAGCTGCTTCCAACCCAGGAGTCCATGAAATAATTCTGTGTGTTGGTGAAAGCAAGAATTTGCCATACTGTAAAAACCTTCATGACATCAAAAATATCTATAGGATGAAAATATACTCAGGGAGGAGAGAATGACTGAAAATTATACTGTCGATAAGAACAGATAATATATTTTTATTATATTTTGCAAAATAGTACATGATCATTGGCAAGATAGTCCATGATGTTGGTTACAAACTTCATGTAATATTTTCAAAGTTGTTCCAGTAAATGACAAGGACTTGGGTCCATTTCTGATCTACCTATATTAATAATATCCTGATCATAAATTATCAAACTGAATTTATTTTTGTAAATGTTATCACTTTGCATTCTCGCTAACGAATGGAGAGAGGAATGCTTGAAATGATCAGTGATTTTTATTTTCAGAAAAAGAGAAAATAAAGTATGAACAGGACTGTCTGTGTTCCTTGATAAGAAGCAAATGTCTACAAAAGGAACAGTATGCCCTGGCAAGCTATCAATACAGGGGCCCCAGTTAAAAAGAAACAACATATAAATTCCTGGGCTCCAGGAGGGAAGACATTTTGTGTTGAATCTGACTATTTCCAGAGGGCCTGACCGCATTGTTAGAAGTCACACTGCCTTAGGCCTTTAGAGCAGTCTGAAATACTTTGGAGACACAAAAAGGGAACATGATTTTCATTATTTTTCTTTTGCTCTGTGAAGCACATCTCCACTTCAAAAAATACCGGAAATCCTCAGTGTAGTGCAGTGGTTAAGTCTGGAGTCAGACAGAGACAGTCTTAATCCAGGCTCCACTGTTTTTCCAACATCATCACCACAGACAGTTCATTTCATCTCCTCTGGGCCTCGGTATCCTCATCTGTAAAGTGAGGAGATGCTAAAAATACCTGCTTTGCAAAGTTGATGAGGATTTGATGAGACAATTCTCAGAAAGCCCCCAGCAGAGTCTGCTCTCTGGAACAGATCATCCTATAAAGAGCACCAAAGGGGGTCCCCATGTGGTCCCCGGCACACCAGCCTGCATCCAGTGGCATAGGTAGACAGGATGGCACCTTAAAATGTTTGAAACTTCCAAGACCAAGGTGAATAGCAGCCCAGGTACACATGAAAGGCCTTGCCATGTAGTAAACCAAAGACCACACCCAATTTGAAGCAAAGTGAAAGCAAAAAACAAAACAAAACAAAACAAAACAGGCAAGTCTAGAACAAGAACATATACCAAATACTAGAGCAGGTCTGTGTGTAGCAAAGACTTTCCTATAGTTTCATAGTCAAAAATGATTAACAATCAGAGGCTGAGGGCTGCCAAACTTTTCAGTAGTCTTAAGCAGTTCCAAGTTCCATCCTCAGGATATTTAGGAAGATTTTTTTTAAATCATTGATTCCCAATATAAAGTATGTCAGCATATAAACTTCCCCCTTCCAAAATAAGTGAGGTCCTACTATGTAGCACAGGGACCTATTAATATAGTTAATATCCTGTGATAAACCATAATAGCAAAGAATATGAAAAAGAATATGCATATATATGTTTAACTGAATCATATATACCAGAGACTAACACAACTGTGTAAATCAACTGTGAAGTAAAAGTCACTGAGTCGTGTCTGACTCTTTGCAGCCCCATGAACTATACAGTCCATGGAATTCTCCAGGCCAGAATACAGGAGTGAGTAGCCTTTCCCTTCTTCAGGGGATCTTCCCAACCCAGGGATGGAACCCAGGTCTCCCACATTGCAGGAGGATTCTTTACCAGCTGAGCCACAAGGGAAGCCCAAGAATACTGGAGCAGGTAGACTATCCCTTCTCCAGAAGATCTCCCTGACCCAGGAATCGAACTGGGGTCTCCTGCATTGCAGGCGGATTCTTTACCAACTGAGCTGTCAGGGAAGTCTGTACTTCAATAAAATTATTATTAATAATAAAATCTCCTCCTTCCATACCACACTCCTCTGAGTAACCCTAAGAGGCAATTCAGCAACTCTCAAGAAAACCATTTAAATATATAGCTGCTTTCCATTCTTCATTCCTGGAGTTCCACTGAGTTATCCATCACATTTTCCCTGCTAATGTAACTCCACTTAAAGCCCAATAATTTTGGTCACTAAACTTATCTTCTGTACCTCTCTGATGGTAATTTCGTGTGTTTGTGCATGCATGCTCGGTTGTGTCTATCTCTTTTCGACATCATAGGCTGTAGCCCGCCAGCCTCCTCTGTCCATGGAATTTTCCAGGCAAGAATACTGGAATGGGTTGCCATTTCTTGAAATCCCACATGAAACCTTTAACACAACATCAATCTGATTCACATTTCTTGTTACTATGAGTTAAAGATGTGTATTTTTTGAAAGATTTTTTTTTTAATGTGGACCAGTTTCAAAGTCTTTATTGAATTCATTACAATATTGCTTCTGTTTTATGTTTTCTTTTTTTGGTCACAAGGCATGTGGGATCTTAGCTCCCCAACCAAGGATTGAACCTGCACTCCCTGCATTGGAAAGTGAAGTCTTAACCACTGGACCACCAGGAAAGTCCCAAAGACTTGGTTTTTTATCCATCCACCCACCCATCCAACAGTGAGTGGTATGATAGGTTCTGTGCTTTGCATGCAATGGATATGACCAGTCTCTGCTGTCAAGTAGCTTATAGAATTTTGCATCACAGGTGTGCAAACGTTGAAAGCCCACCGTGAATGCTGCAACATGGGTCAGAATCAGTGTTACAAGGGATACACGGGAAGGACATGTAACTAGGACAAGCGGGGGAAGGTGGGTTTCAGGAAAGGCTTTCCAGGACATGTGGCACAGATCAAGCCTTAGGGGATGCTGGGGGAGAGGGACCACATGGAGGAAAGGAGGGCCCAAGAGATAGAGTGAATCATGTAAAAGCAAATGTGTGAAGACAAATAAAGGGTTCTAGGGAGCAGGCAGGAGGAGTCAGCTCACAGCAAGCCTCATGTGAAAAAAATATGTTGGTATACTGGCCTAACAGCACATGCTGAAGCCCAATCTAGAAGAGCATTTGTGCTCACCTGGCAGAGAAAAACAGCTCTCTGAGCTCCTTAAATTCTTTTGTTTCCTTCTTTTTTTTTTTTTTTTTTTTTTTGGCTCTGTGGCATGTGGGATCTTAGTTCCCCAAACAGGGATGGAACTTGTGCCCCCTGCAGTGGAAGCACAGTCTTAACCACTAAACCATGAGGGAAGTCCCTAAGATTGTTCCTTATTTTGAGTTTGTCTGATATTTCCCCATGGTTAAATTCAGGTTATGCTTTTTGGATGGAAAACTACACACCTGATGTGTTCTTCTCGGGTGTCCTATTTGGAGGCATGTGATGGTCATTGGCCTCTCATTGTTGTGTAAACTGTGATCCCTCACTTCAGGTGCTGTCCAATATCCCCACTCTATCTAGAGTTACTATTTCTTACCTTGCAACTAGTAAGCAGTCTTTGGGGAAACACTTAAAGACCATGCAAGTAATTTGGTCATCATCAAAGTTTCCCTCTATGTTTAGCATCCAACAGTAATTTTGGCCTGAATCGGTCTTTACTATGATGGCTGCAAAATGGGAATTTTTCCAACTCCAGAGTTCCTTTCTCATTTACCAGTCAATACTCATGGTACTATAAACAAGAACCTTCCGTTTCTCCCCATTTATTTATTGGTATAGACTCATAGATTTCTACTTTTTCCAGTGCTTTCTAATTCATTACTGTATTTTGGTGCTCAAATTTTCCCTAGTTCGGCCAGTAAGAGCCTCTTTAAGTTCACACCTGGGTCTTTCTCACACGCCCCTCTCATATTTCTGAGCATCACTTTCTGGCAGAACAAGACATTCCAGGCTCATTTTGTACCTTTCCTGCCTCAGATGCAGAATCAGCCATTTCTCCAAGAAGCCCTTCTTCATTTCAGTGCAGAGTATAGTGTTTAGAAACCAAGTTGTGGGCACTAGGTGTGTCCATTGTGTTAAGATGTCACTTCTCCTAGGAAATGTATGCATTTAGATGTACTTAAAGATGTGTGAACTTAAAGAGGCTCTTACTGGCCAAACTAGGGAAAATTTGTATATGCACATACATACTAAAGCTGTCAGCCTTAGCAAATAAAAATTCAGGATACCCAGTCATATTTGGATTTCAGGTAAACACTGAAAAAGTTAGTATAAATATATTCCATTCAAAATTTGGGACCTGATATATACCAAAACATTATTTGATGTACAGCTGAAATTCCAATTTAACTGGGTATCTTGTATTTTATCTGGCAATCCTAATACATACAAACATACACACTACATGTACATAAATGGACACATACACATGCAGAGATATATATGCATATGCGTTTTGGAAATCATGAATTCATACAGATACTTGACCTGAGTCTAAATGGAAAAAGAAAGAAGTTGTTTGATGTACAGGGATGGGAAAGGGATTCTAGACAGGACAAATGGCATATTTGGGACTTAAGAGAAATTCAAGGAGATCAAACTTAACTGAGTGTGGTAGTAGCAAGACACCACATTTTTAAACAGGTCAATGATATAGTCAGATCTTTTAGATAATCATTCTACTGGCACTCAAGAGGCCAGACACCAAGAGGCAAAGAGATGCATGAATCTGAGGGAGAGATGACAAGCACCAGAAATAGGCAATGGAGGATGGAGAGAAATTCAGGGGCTACTGCAGAGTTAAAAATGGTAAGACTTGATGACTATATGTATAAAGGGTTAATGTATACATTTATACAGGGTTGAGGGAGAGAAAGGAATGAAGGATAACGCCTATTTTTCTGGCTGGGGCAACTAAGTGGCCATGGATGCCATTTATTGGGATAGGAAACACTGGAAGAGCAGACCTGGGACCTCAAATGAGGGGTCCAGTTTGGGACATGCTGACTCTGAGGTGCTGTAGGACATCCAAACTGAGATGTCCACAAGGTAGCTGCCTCCACGGGTCTGGAGCTCAGGAGAAAGGTCAGGATGGAAAAATATGGACAAGGGAGTCATCTGTACTTTGACAAATGAAGTTATAGGAATAGACAAGATTGTCCAAGAAGAGGCAATAGAAAGAGAGAGAGGAAAAGAGCATTAAGGATCAGCAACATTCACGAGGCAGGCAGGAGGCAGATTCAGCAAAGGAGACTGTGGGGTGGTCAGAAAGATTGAATGAATGCCAGGAAAGTTGGGATCATGAAAGCCAAGGAAGTAGAGATTTAACAAGGAGGCAAGGGACAAAGGTCAACATAGTGAAAGCTATGGTTTTTCCAGTCCTCATGTATGGATGTGAGAGTTGGACCATAAAGAAGGCTGATGCCAAAGAATTGATGCTTTTGAATTGTGGTGCTGGAGAAGACTCTTGAAAGTTCCTTGGACTGCAAGGAGATCCAACCAGTCAATCCTAAAGGAAATCAACCCTGCATATTCATTGGAAGGACTGATGCTGAAGCTGAAGCTCCAATACTTTGCCACCTGATGTGAAGGGTTGACTCACTGGAAAAGACTCTGATGCTGGGAAAAGTTGAAGGCAGGAGGAGAAGGGGATGACAGAGGATGAGATGGTTAGACAGCATCACTGAATCAATGGACATGAGTGTGAGCACACTCCAGGAGATAATGAAGGATAGGGAAGCCTGGCATGCTGCAGTTCACAGGGTCACAAAGAGTTGAGATGATTTAGCAACTGAATAACAAAGGGTCAGATACTGAAGAAAAGTCAGGATGGATATTGAAAAGTGCTCCTTGCATTTGTCAATAAGAGCTCATCAGTGACTTCAGGAGAGTAGATGGCCAAGGTAGAAGCCAATCTGGCAAGTGTCATGTGTAGAAGAGGCAATGCGGTAGAAAGAACATGGATCCAAGAGGCAGACAGACCAGGGTTTCAAATCCCTGCTCCACACACACTAGCATATTGTTCAATCACTGTACCTTTCTTTACTTGTAAGATGGGGATATTAATAGTGAATACCCAATAGGGTTGTGTAGCACACAGGAGGTACAGTGTTATAGCTATTGCTTCAGTGTAGGAAACATAAACCACTGAAGTGATCTCAAGCAGAAAAGTAGTATCAGGTGCCTACAAAATTGATGACTACAGAAGTGGAAGTCAGGGGGCTTCCATTAGACTAATGGCTGTCAAGGTCATAGCACAGTGGTCGTGATCCAAATCTAGTTTCAGGGGATATGGCTGCTGCTAGAGTCTGTCACCCACAAAGCTGTGAGTACAGAATGTAGTACAGAAGCCACAAACGTGTCCTTGGACTCCCTGCCAGCCACCAAGCCCTGGGGAAGAGAGGCTCTGCCTAACTGAAGCCTTTCAACCTTGTGCAGAGGCATCTCATTGGCAGAACTGAGAATGTATCAGAACCCACACTATATCCAGAATCCTAGCTGCAAGGGAGTCTGAGATAGTTATTTTTTAGCCTTGGGGTAAGGTAAGGGGAGGAATGGATGCTGAGTAGCAACCAATAATACCCAGTGCAGCTATCTTGTTTGGGAGTAAATATTTTCACCCTGACTGCTGAAACTGGCATTCCAACTGTGGTCAAAATAGAGCAAAATTGGCAAAATCCTGCTAAATATACAAAGAGATGGAAACAAGACTGAAGATCAAGGGATAAGTTTGAAGAGGAAACTGAATATCTCTATCTCTAATATTGAAGAAAAACGGCAAGAAGAGGAATAGACAGTTTATAGTTTGGGGCCAGGAGGAAAGGGGTGGTGAAGTTAAGGGAGGTTCTCCCTCAAGAGACATATTATCTCTGCAAAGTGGGGAACAAACATCATCTGCCCTGAGTGAAAAAGACAGAAGCTAGTTCAGGGGCCTGATGAGCATGGATAACTAATAAGGGAAACAGGAAAGGAAGCTGACACAGCATGAGAAATCTTTCCAAACACCAGCTAGCAAAAAAAAAAAAAAAGAAAGAAAGAAAGAAAAGAAAAAGAAGAAACACAGGACTTATTTTATAAAGCATTGTTATTCTTATTTATTGAAAATGTCCATTTTAAAAGTCTTCAAAATAAAAACAAGTTAGAAAATTTGAGCTTGTGTAAGAAGGGACACGACAGAAGAGGAACTGAAACGCCTCGAAGGGTAGCAGTTTAACTACAGGGTTACAGGGACCCATTTATAGAGTATTGTAAACAACACAACTATGGAGACACTGCTGTCAGGCTAACATGGCTTCATTTCCTGTATAGGATTGTTGAGTGTGAGCGTGGACACCACTCTGCAAAAACTACATTACCCAGAGTACCCAGGGCCTCTCAAAAGAAGGGCCACACCCCCAAAACATGCATATGGACACGTCACTTTAAAATAAAGACCTGTCAATATTTTAAGCAATCCTATATACCTTATCAACTAAAGTATTTGTAATCACAAAAAATGTTTCCTACAGATATCGTTTGCACATTTATTGCAAGCCATTGACTAACCACAGACAGGGCAGATGCTACGATCTGTGTTGTTGTCATTGCTGTTTTTCTTCTGGAAGTGAAGGATGGCATCTCTAAATCATTGGGCTAAAAATAGAACACAGCCATTCCAAGAAGTCTTCTTCGGTCTTCAGCTTCCAAAGACGGCTGTGTGTGGTTGGCTGAGATTGGTCTGCAGGAAAAGTCCATTTCCTGTGGATGATGTAATTTCTGCCATGTGGCAAGCAGTCAACAGCCCCATAACAAGTAGCTATGGGAGTTGAGACCCCTCCCCACCCTGTACTAAAAAGGAAAAGGGCTTAGCAAGCTGGGGAGTTCAAGTTTGGTTTCTAAACAACATTTGCAAAACCCACATTTATAGGTACCTACTGAATGTATCTGGGAGACAACTTTGATCTGTCCATTGGTCCTTGACCTCTCTTTCCAGTGATCTCCCCCATCTGGTCAAATTGCCTCTCTTTGGGAGAGACAGGGGCAGGTTGCAACTTTCAACTGTGCTGGATTTGGATGTATGCTGCTCTGCCATGACTGCCTTCTATACCTGGTTTATCACAGTTCTAATTTCTCAGATATTGGAAACCCTCAGCAAGGGTTTGATTCAATGAACAACTTGAGTAAACCAGTTCCAAATAATCAGTTTTGCTAGGAACCAGCACACAGCTACTAGAGGGGCCCTTTCCTTCCAGCTGTACAAACTGGCCCAACAGCACATATCTGCAAATCATGCTTAGAGTCCTACTCAAAGAGGCTGATGACTATTACAGCATCTCACAGCATATATGGGAGGACAATCAAGGGAATTAAAGCTGTCTGCTAGGGCGCCACATCACCTCAGTGTAGACTGAGGGATGAGAAGTTGCAACTTGAGTATGTGATGTAGATAAAAGGAACTGCTCACAGTCTATATTTTTAAAAAGCAAAAGCACACACAAACCAGTTTACACACTGATTGGGATGGTTGGCTTAAAGCATTGGGGAAATAGAAAACTTCTACACAAGGCAGAAGGCCAGGGACAAAACCTAGCATGCACTGGCAAGAGATGGGCAAGTCGGCTACTGAGGGGAAGATGCTCCAGTGCAGGTTGCTGATGGATTTGGTGTTGGCGTGGGTGACCAGAGCTTCTGCCCCACAGAATGGAAACATAAACCAACACGAAAGGAGAAAGGGTACTACAGTTTTCTTGGTCTTATAGACAACACAGGGTAGTCATTTTAAAAAGCGGGTATTGAGGGTGGCACAGGCTGTGTCAGGGAAGGGCAGCTGGATCACTGGGCAAACATATTTGCCTTTCACCTTCCCCAGTCAGAGTTCCAGAAATGTTGCCTTCAGTAAATTAGGTACTGAGGGGCTGCCAGGTAGAGGGAAGCGTTAAGGGGAAAGTCAAGTTCACATTTCAATAAGCCGTGGCCAGCCACTTGGGGAGAGCAGCCAGCCCAACAAGAGTGACCCAAGGATAATGACTGGTAAAGAGGCACTATGAGTTGAAGGCCATCTGAAGACCCTGTGAGTCATCTGCCTACAATAGCTTCCCTTTGCTTACTGATGGAAAAGACTCTGGGGAGACTTCTCCCACCCCTTCTTGCTTTTTTACTCCTGTCAAAAAAATAAACAACCAATCAATAACCAAACAACCACAAACACTCATCCAAACACACACACACACACACACACACACACACACAGAGGGAGAGAGAGAGAGACTAAGATATGAAATAAAAACCAGAGAAGTGAGCAAACTGAGTCAGATCACTCAGCTGGACATTTCCTGACACCCTACAGGCACCCTCTGCCAGCCGCACAGTGATGGTTATGGGAGAATGGAGGTCTTGCTACTGGACTCGGCCCGAATACACTCATCAGTTTGCTTCAACAGCCTCCGGACCAGCTTCTCTAGGTCCCTTCTTGATTTCAACTCTTCCTCCAGGCATTGCTTCATTCTTTTATTCTCCTACGATGGGAAAAGGCTGATTGGTTACCAAACAAACAGTCCCTGCCACAGGGCTCCTCATGCTCAACCTCCTAGCAGCCTTCACCACTGAGGACACTCTCCCTCCTCAAACTCCTCTCCCTCAGCAGCTTCTGGATTATTCTACTTCTCACTGACCAACCCCTGGAATATCAAGACAAGTATTCTCTAGGGCTCTGGCCTGGGCCCTCTTCTGACTCACTCTTTTCACTTACTGTTTCTTTTCTTTCAACTCAAGTATCTATGAAGAGGCCACCCCAATTCTCTCTGGCACTGACCTCATCTCAGCTAAGGAGCATCAGGTCCACAGTCCCCAGGGCCAACTTGATATTTCCACCTACACTTGTTATAAGGCCCTCAAGTTCATTATGTTCTAAAGTGAACCCAGTATCTCCCCCATCACCCAAACATCTCTTCCTCCTGTAGTTTCTGATTTTCATGAAGGACACCACCATATCAAAGTATATACCCAGATGAAAAAGTTTCATCTTCCATCTCTGTCTCTTTCTCTTTTTTAAAATAATTTTATTTATTTACTTTATTTTTGGCTGTGCTGAGTCTTCGTTGCTGCACAGGCTTTACTCTAGTTTTGGAGGGGGGGCCGCTCTCCAGTGGTGGTGCACAGGTTTCTCATTGCAGTGGCTTCTTTTGTTGCAGAGCATGGGCTCTAGGCATGCGGGCTTCAGTAGCTGTGGCACATGGGCTCTACAGCACAGGCTCAATAGCCATGGTGCACAGGCCTCGCTACACTGGGGCACGTGGGATCTTCCCGGGTCAGGGATCAAACCCATGTCTGCTGCAATGGCAGGTGAACTCTTTACCACTGAGCCACCAGGGAAGCCCTCTGAGTCTTTCTTAATTCCCACATCACAGCACCATTTTCCACAGGCTCTAACTCCGTTATATACCTCCTTTACTTCCATGTCCCTCCTCTGCAGCCTCAGTGGCTCTCTCTCCTCAGCTCAGGACTTCATCATGTCTCACCTTGAGTTCTGTAATAGCCTCCTAAGTGATCTTCCAGCTTCTGGTCTCTGTCCTTACAATCTAGCCTTTACCTCATCACCAAGTACAGGCAGTCCTCAAACTCAAAGAAGAGTGCCAGAGGAGCCCACAATTCATGACTTATTGGTTCTATTTACATGAAGTCGCTCAGTTGTGCCCGACTCTTTGCGACCCCATGGACAGTAGTCTGCACCAAGCTCCTCCGTCCATGGGATTTTCCAGGCAAAAGTACTGGAGTGGGTTGCCATTTCCTTCTCCAGGGAATCTTCCCTACCCAGGGATTGAACCCAGGTCTCTCACATTGTAGACAGACGTTTTAACGTCTGAGCCACCAGGGAAGTCCCATGAATGACTTATCTTTTCTTAAATTCTATTTGCAAATGTCAGGGAACATGAAAATTGTAACTAAGTTTGGAACCCTATTTTAAATGCTAAATAGGTATATAAGCAAGCCTCAGAAATTGAAATCCAAGGTCACATGGTAAAATTGACAAAACTCACCTGGATGACACAAGGGAAATCCCCACCTCACCACCTTGTTCCTGGCTTTCTCCTGAGGGTGTTTACCCATGCGTGGCAGGGAAGAGGGAGCAGGCTTGTTAGGATCTGAGAAATTTCATTACCTGTTTCAGCTCTTTGACCTCATCCTTCAAGGCATAAACAGTATCAACAAGGCTCCTAGAACATAAAGTTTAGAGATTAATAGTTGGCATCGAAGTATTAAGTGATACTTAAGAAGAAAAGCAGCTTTATAGAAATACAGTTTCTGAAAACCAGTGACCTTTCTGGCGGACCTTTCTGGGGAGACATGCTACTATGAATGGCCCGTGTCCCTCATTTTTATGGGCTAACAACCACCATCACACCAGCTCATTCCAATGCCGAGTCACCACACTTTTTCTATTACCTCTCTCCTCCACTGCTCACTCCCCAGCTCAGGTGAGTACGGAAAAAGCGACTAGTATATTGTACACCTGTAACTTATATATTCGCTCAGTCATGTCCGACTCTTTGTGACCCCATGGACTGTAGCCCACCAGGATCCTCCGTCCATGGGATTTTCCAGGCAAGAGTACTGGAGCGGGTTGCCATTTCCTCCTCCAAGGGATCTTCCCGACTCAGGGATCGAACCTGGGTCTCCCACATTGTAGGCAGACACTTTACCATCTGAGCTACCAGGGAAGTCCACTTATATATTATTGTATATCAATTCTACTTCAATTTTTAAAAAGAAAAAAGTAAAAAGAAAAAAAAAGGGACTAGGGCTGCTCGTAAGGTTTTGATTTCTCTCTTGGGGAAAGGAAGGTGCATCACCTGACATTCTGTAATGAGAGGTGGCACCAGGCCCTGCCTAGCCTACAGTATCTGCACGAGCACACTGCCCTTTTCACCATCATACGTGACACAAAGTCAGGGCATTATTTCTGGAAGATTCCACATATTCCAAAAGGGATAAAGCACCTTGGCTGAGTTGTAGAAGAGTCATTTCCTCTCGCACTCTCTCTCCCTGGATGAGGACTTTGGAGATCAGAGTTCCACTTATTCTACATCTTACCAGTCCTCTAACCTTGGGTAACCAGTTTTCTTCTCACCCTCTCTTGGTCTCATTTTCTTCACATACAAAATGGGGATAGTAACCCATTCCCTGAAAGCCTCATAAGGTTGTTGGGCGGGTGAATGTAGCCATAATGATAGTAATTAAAGTATTACTACTATTGAGTTAATAACTATTACTATATGACCATCACTTATTGAGTGATTATCATGTGCTGAGCCTTTGTACTTCTTATTCCATTTCACCTCACAACAACCCTGAAAGTATTATTATCACATCCAGTTTATAGATGAGGAAACTGAGGCAGAGAGAAGGGAAGGAACTTGTCCCAGGTCACACAGCTAACAAGTACCAGAATCTGGATTTGAACCAGGGCTGTTCTTCTCTTGAGCCCAAGTGCTTTACCATTTGGCCGTATCACTTCATACACCAGATGGAAAAATATATTGACGGTGCCAAGTACTATGAAAAAAGCTGTCCTATGCAAATTTAGGCCTGACTTCAGAAATGACTCAAGTTTAAACAAGTATTTAACCTGATTTTCCCCTGGTAGGTCACCCTCATTACTGTGCAAAGGTAGGTCAAGGACATAACTTTCTTGAATCACAATTTCCTCATCTGTAATGGTGGTGAATCTCAATGGTGGTGTATCTCATTGGATTGCTCTAGGAGCAGGGGAATTGGTGCTGTGGCCTTCCCAATGCCTCCCCAACCCATGTGGAGCAGTATTCCTTTGTACCCTGAAGTCCCTTCCTGTCCGAGGAGCTGGCTGCCGCCTCTGCCTCTCCTTTCTCCTTCCCTTTGTTGTGGGAGCAGCCCTCCCTGGGCTCCCAACTGTACTATCAACCAAGAGGGCCTCATGCTCTGATGAGGAGGGTCTGCCCTTCAGTGCTGGCTTGGTCTGCCGGAACCTTCTTTCCAGCCCCTGGAAATACCAGAAAAGGTTTAGCCAGCTCTACTCACTTTTCTTCAATGATGGTCTGGCCGTTGCTTCTGGTTTCTTCAACGATGAGTTTCTCCTCCTCAGGGAGTAAGACTTGGGGAACGGAATCTTTGCGAGCACCTACAGACAAGGGTAGCCAGAGGCAGAGGAGGGGGATTACTAGAGGAGACTATTTATTGGGGGTTTGTTCCTTTCTACGATTGTTTTTGAGGGGTCTTTGTTGACGGCATCTGGCTGACTGGCACCCCAAGAGCAGTCACATTTTCTGACGAAATCTTTCTAACATGAGAAATGAAATGGCCGAATACATTGTTCCAACCCTGGGGGCGGGGCACATTTTGTATCCAGAAACAATGTGAAAAGGCTGCTGTGAGATTATCCTCAACCAAGGCTCCCCTCCTTTCCTGTTCTGCCTCCTCCAAAGCAAAGAGCTGGCCAGCAACCATTCCTCCCTGCCCATCTCTGTGGAATGGCACACCACACTCTGTGTTTTGTATTTTAGGGTTAATCATGCAGAACATAGCCCTACATGGGGATGCAACATGCTTAAAAAGTCTTCAGAAGCATCATTCACCCCATTTGTTCTCCACCTTACAGGGTGACACAGAGTCAGTGGAGACTATTTTGATCAAGGGTAGAGTGCGGGTGGGGAGATGACCAAAACAGCTGCAAAGATGCAGGCATCCTGACCACTGTCTGCTCATCATCTCCCTGCTCTGGGATGGAGAAGGTGACAGAGCAGCCATGGGACCTGACCAGACAGCTCTCCTGCACCTCCAACCTCTGCCTCCCTTCTGGATCCTTCCTCTGAGAGCTAGATCCCTTAATCTGTCTCCTTGAGCCACTGGCTTCCTCTCTTCTGAGCTAATTCCCTTCAACTTCTGAACACTCACTGCCTTCACTCAATCTCCATGCTTTCCTCGAAAGGGATCTGTCTCTGTCTTCTGCAGGGCCCAGAACTTCGTAGGTGCTTAATAAGTGGGTAGCAGACTGGCTGACTGACCAACCAACTGGATGCAGCGAGAAACAGTAGGGATCAGTTTTAGGGGAGCAGGACTTTTGGCTGGAGAGGGATGTATGGTGTCAGTCACCATGACACCATGATGCTAAATGGCTTACTGCGTGCCAAGCACTGTGCTAGACACTTTCCACACATAAAAGGGAGGCCAGGGAGGAGGGGAGACAATGTGACTCTTGAGGCCAGAATGCCTGCCTGCACCTCTGAGCAAATTTCCTGTGTCTATCAGAGTGAAGATAGGAGGAGGCAGGAGGTGAGGTCAGATATCATAGGAGGGCTGCTGCTTCTAGTGTCTCCTTGTGTCCCTCTCTTTCCTGGTTTCTATGATAAAAACTGCTCTCACTTGCCTTTCCTGGCTCCTGGAATCTTGTTATTAGGGCTAGGCATGCCCAAAGCTGCAGCCAGGTTGGGTCTGAGAAGCACAATGTGTGACACTCTCCCCTTCAAAGTCAAATGTATCAAAGTCCACATAGAATGCTTTTCCCATGATGCCCTTAGAGACATGTCACTTTGACAGCACCCCTCAGGGTGGTTCACTGAGGAATCCCTGCCCACGCTCAAGCATGGGCTCAGTGGCTGTCCCAGGGGAGCCTTAGGGAGACCTCATGGCTTCTGCAGAGGCAAGACCCTGACACCAGGTATCCTTAATGTCTGTAATAATGAAAGGCCAAGGACATAAGCCATGTGACATGTCTTTTATAAAAGCATAAGGAAGAATCAGAAAACATCATCTCACTTTCAGGCTGGGAGAAATACCCTCACCTAATAGGTCCCTGATAAATTGTAGACACTCTCAACAGGCCCTGCTAAGCAGCTACATTTCCAGATTTTCAGAGCAACTCTGAAACTTGAGCTTGGTGAAGCTCTGTTTGCTTAAATATGCAGCTGATCAAAGATAATATTTTGACTTCCTTTCCAAATCTGCCTATAAGAAGAGATTAGCATCAGTTCACAGACACAGGAACCCTTTGGGCTCTTTAATTCCTAACTAGTGTTGGTGAAGGTATTTGTGTACTTCAAAGGAAATTGACTTTAAAAAAAATTTTTTTTTTCATTTCTATCACCTCCAACTTTTTTTTATTCTTGCATCTCTCTTTCTCTCTGGGTGAAAAGAAACAGTGGGTAAACAAACCGCTTGGTAGCTAAAACCAGCTTATCTGAAAGATGCAGCCTTGTACCCACTCCTCTGCTTCAAGTCACCTGCTTTACACACCCTGCAGCCCATCTGGGTTGCTTTGCTCTTTTTCCAAGAGGCAGTGAGCAGTAGTGAAGAAACATCACTCATTAGAGAAAGTGGCTGGGGGGACCTACTTGAGCCATGGCCTTGTGGAAAGCTTGCGCTGGTACAGTAGGCTTCAATCACCTTCAGAATCTGAGCATCTTCTTCCAGAGCAGCCGTACCTGTCAAATGTAAAGAATTGTGACTTTTCACAGAGATACACACCTCTGGACCCTTGAAATGATGCACGTGGGTGCTGGGTACTGGCTTCTCTGACCAATGGTGTTCATGCAAGGCAGGAGAGAAAAGCTGACCAGCTGTCATGGTGGAGCGAGAGTGACAGTAGCCCCGAGGAGCTCTGCGGTCAGCACCAGTGAGTTCAGCACCGAGAGTGGTCTGCCCTGGAAGCCACTCAGAACACTAAATTAGAGGGCCTCCCAAGTGTCTCAGAGGCTTCAGGGCCAGCACTGGGCTTGGCGCTGGCCTCAGTTCTCAGCCGACACACCACACCCTTCCTCTCCATCAAATTTCAAGGCTCACCTTCTCTAAGGAAGCTTTCCACCACTAACATAACATATTTTTTCCCCAACCAGCCAGGCTAGTCATTGATTCTCCCTCTCCTCTCCAAGCCCCTCCAACTCATCCCAGAAGTGACTATTAACACGCTCATGTGCAGACCTAGGAGTGGGGTGGGGGATAGGGGATACAGAAGCTGAAGTCTAGCAAAGGTTTATCCAGACTATTTCTGACTGATACACACAGCTCTGTACCCATTTAGGAAGCGTCACTTACTCCTTCATATGTGTCCCAGAGTGCCTTGTTCCCAGCAGCAGAGGCAAATGTGTATGTATCCACTGGCTGACCGACTTTGCAGTCTGTCTCTAAATCCAGCCCTGTTTCTATACGACAGCAGGCAGATTCCTTGACTAACTGAGAACATCGCTGAACATTAAACTCCCTTCAGGTCTACTGAGTCAGTCTCAGTAAAGGCAAATATCTCAGGCATTCAGAAACTAAGAACGGAAAAATGTATCCTCTGCAAATAGGTCCCTTTAGTATTTCTAAACCAGGTAAGGCCAAATAGTCAACACAAAAACCATACAGGTGAAAAGCAGCAGGAGACAGCTTATTCCAAAGTCTTAGAGGAGGTTAAGCCTTCACATGCGTTTTTCCCTATGGGAAAGATGATGCTGAGAACATACTGCTCAAATCTTCTGCTTTCAAAAAATTCCTCATCTATAATCAACTTTCAAAAAATAAAAAACACATACATACTTTTCCGGATGACATATTCCTCCTCTGATGGTTTTCTTTCAGTCTTTCTTTTATGAAGAAACTTCTTCATCGTTTTGGGGCTTTTACTAGACTCCTATAAGGGTAGAGATTTCTTCATGAATTAAGGTTCTCCCCCTTCCCACCCCCCGAAAAAAAAATTAAAAAGAGCAAATGAAATTAAGTAGAATGGCTCTCTGATTTTTACAGTTTCACTCAGGAGGGTATCAAAATTTAATACTATACACAGTAAAAATGGCTCCAAGAATGGCATGGGCCAACTGCAGATGCAGGAGGCAAAGTGCCTTTAGGGTACCATCTGGAGAGATGGTAATGGATGTCACTACTAGAGAAATAACACTACTCCTAACTGGGTTTATACTTCCCACTGATACCATTTTAAGGGAATGAAATATCAATTTTAACTATTAGTGGGGTATAGACCACTTTTCAAAGAGCTTCAAAACTAATAAATTCTCCTTAGCAGCAGTCCCACAAAGAAGAATATCAACTTCCACTTGCCAGACAGGAAAATTAAGGCAGAGAGACTAAGTACATTCCCTGTATTCAGAGAGAATAGCCAAATGAAAGATTTCCTGATAAATAATGTGGGGTTACACGTAATGTACTGACAGCCAAGCAAGGCATATTTTTAATTAGCAGATAAAAGATATATGAATTGTTGGATTTGCCATACGAATAACCAGAAAGTCTAAAAGGTGCTCATTAAGTATCCGAGTAAACAGCGATCATCTTATTTCAACCTTCCATGCAATGTATATACAGGATGAATGGATAACAATTGCTACCTTAAAAATAAATATGACAAAGAATTTAATTTCTTCCTATTAGCCTCAGTGATCTCCTTAGAAAGCAGACAGACATGAAAAACTCACATGTGACAAAAATAACAGGAAACATAGAAATAGTAAAAAAAAAAAATAAGCCCATGGAAAACAGACATTTTACATGCTATTTCTGTTTTCCCTGTTATTTTTGTCACACGTGAGTTTTTCATTTTTGTTCATATTTCCCAAGAGCCTACTTTTTTGAAGAAAGTACTTACATGTCAGAAATGTATCTTCATATTTTAGCTACCAATTGTAAAAAGGGACAAAACAAGCATAAAGGAAAGCTTCATTCATCAAAGATTACAGCACAGCATTAAATGATGTCACTGTACACCAAAGATATTGTTCTACCCTTACCTTTAAGATATAAGACATCCTCTAAAGTGAATATGTAAAGAAAGAGAAGATGAGCGTGAGAGGTCGATGGTTATAGTGACCAAATCCATTTATCAATAATTCTAAAACAACATTTGAAATGTTAGTGTTATCATAAATTACACAGAGAGAATATCATCATGTTTCCCACATTAGTTTCAGATGCAATATCGTCATGCAAAAGCCCAAGGAATACAGTTCTGTGAAGAATTACAAATGCTGAAAATTACTGAAATACACACTATATAGTAAGAACATATTAATAACTCACTTCTCCCAGCAGAAACAAAGTGATCATGCCTTAGTTTTAATGGATTAGTTCTGTGAAGGATTAAGTCAACTTTACCCTTCAAAGCTCACCTTAATTTGAATTTAGTAACTGACAATTACAAAATATCCATCATTAAAAAGGGGACTTAGGTAACTATGAAGTGGCACTCCTGGTTAAGGTAATCAGAGGAGAAAATTGGATGATTGCAGGAATCACCGATCAATTTCCAAAGCCAATCTCTGGGGCTGTTTTCTGGCCAAATTCTGAATAGAGGTACATAATAAAGATTCAGCTCAAGGATTATTTTCCTATCATGTCAGGTTGAAAAGATCAAAAAATCCTCTTGTATCCAAACATTGTTCTACTTTTACTGCACTAAGGATTGGAGGCAACAAGTGAAACAATGGCATGGTGTTTTAAATCAAAACAAACTCAAAACTGAGCTAAGTCTGTGTTACGCGTCAAAAACACACATTTGGTACAAAAATATATGCTGCCTTGGCACCGTAATTCTAAGACACATCTCATAACTGTCACAAACTTAAATCTTCATGCGTTAAGACCTATTTAAAGAACAGTTGCTAATAAATGAGGATCTTTTCTGAAAGCTGAAATGATGAGAACCATGCTAGGGAAAAAAAAAAGTTTGGATGGAAAAGGTAACACTCCACACAGTTTCAGAAGATAGTGACTGGCATTTCCTGACTGCAACTTCGAGACAAGAAAAAACAACAACTTGAAATCCCCATTCTACCCAAATATCAAATGTCTTCTAGGCTTGTTGCTTAGAAGCCTCTTTTTTTAAAGACACTCCTTTCATTAAATTCTTTCTTTCCAACTGCAGCAAATAATTCAGACTTTCATAGTTCAGACCCAGGGTTTGGTCCCATAAAACTTTTACTGATTTGGTTTCATAGATCAAAATGGTTAAAAATGCAGAACTGGGTCTGCTTAGTTAGCAATTTCACGCTAATGAAGTGACTTTTGTTTGAGATGTGTGTATATCATGACCAATTTATAGAATTATCATATCATCATAAAGGCAAACCAGGGGCCCTTCAGGAGAAGACCGGAGAAACTCAGGCAGTGCACAGAAAGCCTGTGAGTATTTAAGATATATGTGTAGATGGACAATGGGGAAACGAAAAATTAAGAAAAAAAATCACTGAGTCTGGCTACTCAAGACTTACTGACTGTACCACCTACCATCAATTCTAGCACATCCCCACAGAACTCTTTTTAATAAGCTACAAAATCAGCTTGTCAGAAGCATTTTATACCATATGTAGCAAAATTACCTCTTTATAACCTAGTGCTGCTGATGGTCTAAGTGGAGGTGCAGGTCGTAGACAACTTAAGCTCCACGGTTTTATAATTTGAGGAGGCTCCAAGGGTCCTCGGGGCTGTCCAGTAGAGCTAAAAGACTGGGAAAATGTCTGATGAGATGGTAGCAATTGGCCATATGAACCCAACCCTGGGCCACACACTGAAAGAACAACAATAGCTTGGTTGGATCTGAAAAGCCAGGCCCAGAAAGGAAAAGACGGGAAAACAAGTCTACAGTTGGCGAACTGGCATTCTCCAGTCAAGACCTGGGGCCTCAAAGGAACAGCACAACAATGACTCCACATCCCATGAGCCTGCCCTCCCTCTGTCCTGCAATTTCATTCAAGTCAGATGTTTTCTTTTTCCCCTGAAAGGGAGGAAAGTGGAATAACAGTCAACATTTAATGAGTTCAGTCATGTGTTTGGTACTCAATTAGGTGCTTACATAGGTTATTTTCAGAAAAGCTTAAGGCAAACTTTAGCAAAGCGAAGTAACCAGTCAGCAATCGGCAAAGTCAAGATTTGAACCCAGGTCTGATGCCAAAAGCCCTTTTTCTTCTCACAACACACTATGCTCAAAACTGGAATTTGGGCATCACAGGTTTGAATGTTAACAGACAACACAGCACATCTTCAGTCTCACTCAGCAAGTACAGTAAAATCTCATCAATTCAAATTCTGTGAACTCTGTGATAAAGAAGGAGGCAGCTCTCAAAGTGTACCCTTAAAGGTTAATGAAGAAATGTGATAGCATAGATGGGATTACATGGAGATGTTTCAGTACTTAAGAAGGTAAACTATCTCTTTTGCCTTAGCACATTATCAGTACAAGCACGCTGTTGTTCAGTTGCTAAGTTGTGTCTGACTCTTTGCGACCCCATGGATTGAAGCACCCCAGGCTTCTCTGTCCTCTGCTATCTCCCGGAGTTTGTGCAGATTCATGTCCATTGAGTCAGTGATGCTATCTAACCGTCTCATCTTCTGGTACCCCCTTCTCCTTTTGCCTTCAATCTTTCTCACCATCAGGGTCTTTCCCAATGAGTCGGCTTAGCGCATCAGGTGGCCAAAGGATTGGAGCCAAACCATTGATGAGCATAACGGTTGCCAAGTAAAATAAATCCTGTTTATCACTAAAACATCTTAGCAGGACTTCTGGTTAGAAAAACTTTGCTAGCAGTTCAGTTGGAGTACCTTAATAACTGTCAAACAAAGCTGCATATCTCAAACTCTGTGTTAATCGGGATGGGCCTCCCCCATAACAAGAAAGCAGAATTAATGAGGTTTGACTGTACTTCTAATCCTACAAATCCAAACTATCCAAAGGCTAAGGGCATGCTCACTACTCTTGTAAGTCCTCAGTAGGCAGGATTTGACAAGAAACTGAATAATCTCTGGACAGGATAGACACACTACTTACGGAGTGAGCACTACAAGATGATGATGATGTTTTGGATAATGAACTGCAAGAGGCAGGTCCTCTGATCAGCCTGTACAGATGCTCCAGCCAATCCTGGAAGTCCTGGTTGTTGCCGCAGTGGACCACAATTCTCTCTACTATGTTACCTGGATCACCCGATTAGGAGCATTTGGAAACAAAAGACAAGGAGGACCTTGAGCTTGCCTCATTCATAAACACACTTCGTGCAGCTAGGACTTGGGTGTCTATCTTGAGAAGTTTTCATACCTATGAGTTAACCCTGTTGAAACTCTTCTATCAGGAACAGATAAGCCATGATAATAAAGATATAAATACTCATATTTGATTTATAAAAACCATCCTTGATTTCTACTGCTTATAGAATCTTGGAAGTAATATAAAACTTCACTCCAAACAAACTCACAGTCCCCAAATTTAAGCACAGGGCCCATCTAGTTCATAGTCTAAAAGGAGAATAGCATACTGCTTTACCCAATATCAAAGATGAAGCCAGATCCAACTAAGACTGGTCTTTAAGCCAACACCAAATCTCGAGCTCCCTATTGGGAAAGAAGGGGTTAAGGTCTGGGGCCAGCATCCTAGTGTTAGCCATTGAGTTGTATCAGTGAAAAATGTGCAACCATTACATCAAACAGGTTTGGCAAAAGGGACAGCAGGCCAGTTGGGGGACGTGATCAAGGTGTGGCAGATTGCTCAATCTGTGAGCAAAGTTTCATGGCTTTTCAGCACTTTTTAGAAACACAAATCTTGCTAATTCATAGACTGATGATAAAATTTTGATAAAAGTTCACATCTTTGGCTCCTCTGCCACCAGGGAATAGATGACAGAAGGGAGAGAAAACTGTATTTACATCAGTCCATCTTGTTATTTTGTAGCTCTTATGCAAGAGAAGATTGAAACTAATGGCCAAGCTGAGGCTCATGAATGACCACGAGTCTTCCCTCCTCCTGCTGTAACCTAATTATCCAAGGAAATGGAATATACTTTACCATGTCCATGGAAAACTTGCTCATGGACTATGTAACAGAAAATAGTGTTTATTTATTTAAATAATGTTTATTTATTTAAACCCCACTTCATTTCGAAAAGGATTTGAAGAAGAGAAAATTACCTACCTGTGATTTCAAATGTGGAGTCATTCCCTTCAATTTCATCTAATCTAGTCACCGCCATTCCTGCTATTGGTATTTTTCCCTACCAGAAAAAGAACATCCCCATTAATTCTGTGGCTATATATGTCTCTGTTTTTGTTAGATTTTCTGACCCTCTTAGGAACCACTGCTGAATTATGGTGAGACATATTTCTCCAGTGTGTCAATAGATAATGTGCTTCTCTGCTTTAAATTTTAATCAGACAAGAAAGCAATGGGAAAATGTGGGTTGTGTTTTGCTAACACACCGTAAATCATGAAGTCAGGATTAAATCACAGTTTACGCTCCTAACAGATTTTCAGGAGAGTCCGTTAACAAAGCAAAAACTCAAATTTCATGAAAATTAGTCATTGCTAGGCCAAGATAGGATAGGGAACAATAACTTATAATACTCAGTGTCTTGGGAGTCAACTGAAAGAAGCTGAATTTCCTAAGGAGTTGAATGACTTCCATCTCAGAAACTTGGGTCATATAATGTGACTGTAATAAGACAATCACAGAGGCAACTGTCAGCTTTATATCTTCTCAGCAATAATGATATGATCTAGGCCTGGAAAATGCTGCCATTAATTTACTTAGTTGCAGACTTTGATTTCTGTTTACACATTCATGACCTATCTCATAACCAGAGCAGTGGAGGTTCAGGATAAACTCATTATACTAACACAGAGGTCTATGTTCAAAGGAATATCTGCTCTCATAAACTGTTTAATTATACAAAGGGTCAGAACATTCTGCCTTTTCTGGCTGGAGCTCAGTGGAAACAGTGCATCTAGATGAGTTGCTTTATATGAAATCTACTAACCTGATAGATAAAGCCACTCATCCGAGGACTTGCAGACAACATTATCAAAACACTTGAAAATAACATGAGGTACCGCTCCTCTTTTTCCTGAAGTGGAGGGGAAAAGATTACATGTAAACAGAAATTGCACATTTTGTTTATTAAAAATTTCTGGAATTGTTTTTGTAAGATAGATCTTATATAAGGCAATGAAACACAAATAGTGATTAAAAAAAAATACCCAACTTAAAAGTACAAAACTCATTTAATTGTACTTTGAAATGTACATAAATCCAATTTATCTGTCTCCTTCCTACACACAACGTGTGTGCTCAGTTGTTCAGTTGTGCCCAACTCTTTGTGACCCCGTGGACTGTAGCCCACCAGGCTCTTCTGTCCATGGAATTTTCCAGACAAGAATACCAGAATGGGTTGCCATTTCCTTTTCCAGGGGACTTTTCTGACCCAGGGATTGAACCCCCATCTCCTGCATTGGCAGGCGGGTTCTTTACCACTAGCACCACCTGGGAAGTCCATCTATACATAACAGTTAAATACAAATGACCATGCTTGTTTCCCAAGCATGAAGGCTGAAAAGTCACACTGTTAATGCCTTCTTGCCCATGATGCAACCATATAGCACAATATAAGTCTTGAGGTTCTCAAAGTGAAAATGATTTTACTTTGAAAAGTGGCCAAATAAAGGGGTTCAAGTGATAAGAAATTTATTATGCTCTAACACAAGGGTCTCCAACCTCTGCAATCTAATGCCTGATGATCTGAGGTGGAGCTGATGTAATAATAATAGAAATAAAGTACACAATACATGTAATGTGCTTGAATCATCCCCAGACCATCCTGCCACCCCTCTCCCATTTGTAGAAAAACTGTTGTCCCCAAAACCCATGTCTGGTGCCTAAAAGGTTGGGAACCACTGCTCTTAACCCATGTGTTAAACTCTTCCTAAAATTACTGTTAATCAGTAACTACACAATAATTATTATACCCACATAACAATAATTATTATACCCACATAAAACAAAGAAGGAAATAGTGGTCATGTATGGATGTGAGAGTTGGACTGTGAAGAAAGCTGAGTGCCGAAGAACTGATGCTTTTGAACTGTGGTGTTGGAGAAGATTCTTGAGAGTCCCTTGGACTGCAAGGGGATCCAACCAGTCCATTCTAAAGGAGATCTGTCCTGGGTGTTCTTTGGAAGGAATGATGCTAAAGCTGAAACTCCAGTACTTTGGCCACCTCATGCAAAGAGTTGACTCATTGAAGAAGACTCTGATGCTGGGAGGGATTGGGGGCAGAAGGAGAAGGGGACGACCGAGGATGAGATGGCTGGATGGCATCACCGACTCGATGGACATGAGTTTGGGTGAACTCTGGGAGTTGGTGATAGACAGGGAGGCCTGGCGTGCTGCAATTCATGGGGTCACAAAGAGTCAGACACGACTGAGCGACTCAACTGAACTGAAAGGAAATGTTGGACACAAATGCTTCTCTGAACTCCTTGAGCAGATATGCAGTGAGTAAATGCCAAAGATGTTGCTGGGCTTGCACGTCCACCCGTTTTACCTACAATTATCCTCAAGCCCAGTTCCATCTCCTTCCTCCTGCTTGAGAAGAGCAACCTTTCAAGGCTAATTTTTCTAACAAGTGTTCTGCGTTCTCTCCCATCTTTCTCTTGGTTGGCTTCCTTCTACAGACATCTTATCTCCTGCTCCTGCTTCCAGCCACTTCTCTTGTCTAACTCACTTTTTCTGCTGCCTTTAGCATAGGCACATCTCCTGTCCATTTCATAGGCTTTCATCTGCCCCCTGTGGCTTTATTTCTTGACGTTTTATTGCCAAATTACTGGCTGCTTTCTTTTTCTCCCCATTGATCCCTCCATAACTGCACCCGTGTCGCTCTCTCAAAGTCATCAATCACTGCCTTTTTGTGACATCCCATGGCTTCTCGGTCTCCATACTCTGAACCTTCTGCAGCCCTCAGCAGTCTGACCGGTTTCAAATGTTCTTTCTGGAATTTCCATGACAACACACTCCCCTAATTTCCCCTCTATCTTCCACTTTCTTTTTCTGGCACTATTTCTTTCTTGCTTTACCCAAGAGGTTTATCCCAAAGGTATGAAAGACTGTTAGAGTCGCTACATTAACTTTCCCCAGGGTATCTGCATTTTACATGAGATTGCTTATTTTTCTTCTAGTGTTTTTTTATTGAAGCCTAGTTGAGTTACAATGTTTCAAGTGTATGGCAAAGTGATTCAGATATATATTTTTTTCAGATTCTTTTCCATTATAGGTTACTACATGATATTGAGTATAGTTCCCTGTGCTATACAGTAGAATCTTGTTGTTTATCTGCTTTATGTGTTAATCCCAGACTCCTAATTTATTCCTCCCCACTTTCCTCTTTGGTAACCACATTAACCCGAAGTAATGAATCTCTGACACAGACCTGTCAGGGAGTAGAAGAAGATATTTAGGGAAGGAGAAGATGATTGTAGTACCCAATAAATCATGCTAGGTGATGTAATCAACCTTCTTCCCCTACCCTGCCCCCTTCCTAAAAGATATAATCCATCTTCAGGCCTTTGTGCTTCTCTCTGGACACTTATTTCCCAAGAAAGCACATCAATCAGCGACATGTAAGCCTCTACCTCTAATTCTGACCTCCTACCCACATTTCTATACCTTTTCAACACCTGCCTACAAGTCACCTTCATCTGTATACTGACCACCACTTGAAAGTTACCAGGTCTGAAATGACATCTGCCATCTCTTTTAGCCCATGGCTCACCACTTCCTACAGGCTTTCCTTTCCAAACAGGTCTCAGACTCGCCCCTTAAGTTTCATTCTCTCCACCATCACCTTCTTGGCGGGGGGAGGTACTTACTTACCACTTTCCAACCCAGCTGGCCTGTCTCCAGCCCCATCCCCCCCAGTTTAGTGGACAGTACGGCTGCCAGATGGCGTCATAAACAGCCCTTTCATTGTGTTTCTCTCCCACTCAGGTCTGGCATGGTTTCATGCTGCCTGTTGCATCCATCTGAACTACCCTTGCCTGACATCTGACATTCTTCACAACCTGCCTCTCAATCAGCTTGCTCTTGCACTCTGCCTGGGAGGTTTCCTCTGCTCCCTGTTTCCTCTGCTTCCTTCAAGTGCCCTGAAGAACAAAGGCCGCCAAGTTCCTGCTCTCTCCTGAGACAATAAGGACCTCTCCCTTACAAAAATTTCCCCTCTTCTCTTCATGGCCCCCTCCTCGGGTCCTGTCTCCATATAGTCTTTCCCTGCTCTTTCCCTTCTCTGAACTTCTGTGGAATCTACTGCTGGGATGTCACAATCTGTCATGGACTATTTTGGTTTGTTTTCTAGTTGCAGTTTGGGTTTTCATCTGTCTCTAATGAGTACTTTGAAGGCAGAGGTCAAGATCATGGCTGTTCTTTCCTGCTAACTCCCTCCCACAGCACCAAGCAGAGGGCTGGGCAAAGAAGAGGTCCTCAGTTTCTGATGCGAAAGTTCGAGTGTTTGACCTTGATGGGAGAAAACATTAAGGAAGAAACATATGGAAGAAGAGATGGAAGAAGTGGTGCTGAGCTGTGAAACCTCTTACCTCACTTGTTCCACACTGCACCATGACTTGTGACATAAAGATCACATTTCCCAAGGTTTTAATATCCTCCCCTTCCCATGCCTGAATAGGTTCTGAAAGGATCTGCAGCTCCAGCTGTTTTCTCTTTCTGAGATCTTGGCACTGCCCCTACAGAAATAAAGCAGAACATAATGGAATAGGAATCTTCCGAAACAGACCTAAAACAAGACTAAAATAAGATGTGGTTCTTGACTCTCAGATTTCCACTGAGTCCCTGTTCTTCATCACAAATCCCATCACCAGCTCTATTCTGGACAGGCAGAAAGGTCTACTACCTTAAATCGCTAGCCTTGAGCCCCCAGACATTTTGTAAGGAAGCGCTACTTCTCATTTTGTCAAAACATCAAGATAAACTGGTAGAAGGGGATTGCCTCTCCCTCCCCGCAAGGAGTATGGGAAAATAAGCAGAATTACATCAAACGGGGACAGCACATTCAGATCTGCTGCTTGGCATCCCTGTTGGCTCCACCTCCCCTCCATCTTGTCTATCTTTGCATAAATAGTGCTTTGAGTTACAAGGCAATCTTATTTTTCTAACTCAGTTTCCAACCAAATAACATCTTAATTTATAAAATGACTCCAAGAGTTATTGCAAAAGAGAAAATTAAACTCCTTATGCCACAGTGACTCAAACTGATCTTATAATGAAACATGTGCACTGTGCTACACTTTGTTTTGGGACCAGTAGTAGGTTGCTATAAAAAGGACTAAGTTCATTTTTATCCTTAAAAGGATTAGAAAAAGAGATACAACTGAATCCCACAAATACAAATTGAGAATACAAGCCAAGAAACAATATGTAGGCTATAAGTACTATATATATATATACTACTATGTTACTATATATATATATATATATATATATATCACTGTTTCAGAAAATGCAGTTATCTTAATTTAACAGTATTCAATCCAAATTGAATATGAAAATAAGCATATGATTAGTCATATTCCTGTTTCCAAATGACTGTCATAGCATTTTGGGATGTGTTTTCTATAAAATCTCTGCTGTCCCTTTCAGGTAAATGGAAGCTTGAAGAAATAAACGGATACATTTTTGAAGCACCTGGAATGGGAATAAGTATACTGTAACCATCAAAGCAACTTGTACAACATGTAAAATGATTAGAATTAATTTGTTTTCAAAAGAGACATGTTATATTCAATCTACACAGGAAAAAAGAAAGGGGACACAAATAACAATAACAAATGCCACAGGTTTCAGTGGCCTGTTCTATTAGGTTGAACCATGTCAAACTGCCAATATTTGACCATTTTTTGTCTACCACAGCAAATTTAAATTGATATCTTACGCTCTGGTCTTCAACTTGTTGTTTAACTGTGGACACGTCAGGTACAGATCTTTCAACAGCAACAAAAATGAGGTGACGGTGAAAGGTGCATCATAATCTTACAGCAAGAATCAATAACTGAACATTGATCCCATCATTTGGAATACTATGGAAATGTCTAAAATGAAGCTCAACTTAATCAATCACCCCAAACAACGTTTACTTTCCTCCTAAAATGCCACCAAGCAGTTTTACATCAGTGGTTTCAAGAGGACATTAAGCCATCATACTAGAGATTTAAGATAAAGGTATCTTTGATAGCAATCTGTATACAATTGCATTTTAGCTGGTTTTTTTTTCCTTTTAGATTTGATGAAGGATTTCTTTTTCCTATGCAAAGAATAGACTCACACCTTTTGGCATAAGTAGATGAATCCAGTATTGATGCCAATCAGTGAAGGATGAGTTGCACAGACGTAAGGTGAGCAACACAGGGGTAAAGACAAAGAGACAAAAGGAAACCCCCCACCTACACAGCCATGCTTAATGTGGCAGAGACTTCAAATGTGAGTACTTTACACCCTCAGCCTGGCAACCTTTCACAGGTAAGCATGATGTTTGGAAGACAACATTAAATGACACAATCACTGCAATACGGTCACTAGAGCTTTCTGTTTCCACTCCAAAGACCTTTGCAAAAGGAAAGAAACATTACACACAAGTCGCTGTTTTAGAAACAAAGACTACGAAATAGAGAATAATAATTTTAGAGCATCACCTACCATGAGAGTTTTGAATGCTACGATTGCTTTCAGAATATCCTGGTGATCTGGATGCGTATCCTATCAAAAGAATACATTTTAAAACAGTATTAAAGGAGAACAGATCAGTGGTTGCCAGAGGGTGGGGTGGGAGGAAGGTGTGGCTGCAAAGAGATCAAAAGAGGACATTTTGAGGGATGATGGAACTGTTGTGTATTGCATCAGTGATGGTGGTAACTCAAATCTATACATGGGTTAAAAGTCATAAAATTGTACCTCAAAGAAAAAAATCAGTTTTGCTATACGCTAACTTCAAGATTAAAAAATAAGACAGCACTTGAGCATTTGGAATCTCAGCACCTTTAATGATTAGGTGATGAAGAAATTAAGACAGTTTGGAATACATTATATATTTGGTAACATATATTTGGTTATTGAGGCAAGAGTTTCCATTTTCCCTTTTGCTATTATACTGTGGATAATAAATAATAATTATTTGGGGTCATCATTAGGTCATGTTGTTAGTAAATGATAAGAGGTAGGGAACTGTAGAAGCTGAGTGGTGCTCAGAGAAAAATCAATCCAATCTCATATGCTAAACCTCCTCCATTTTCTTTCAGCAGACTAAACCTGGCAGACGGGAAAAAATTCCAAGTTTATACCATGTGCTCCTTCTTCAGCAAGCTTATTTGGTCTGCAATTTCACGGGACTTACAATCCCCAAAAGTGAACAGGTTCAAAAATGGTTCTGAGGGGCTTCCCTGGCGGTCCAGTGGTTAAGACTCTGTGCTTCCAAGGCAGGTAGCAACAGTTCATTCCCTGGTTGGGGAACTAAGATCCCACAAGCTGGGTGGTACAGTCAAAAAATGAATTAGCTTCAAAACTAATAAACAGCCATTTTTAAAAAAAATGGCTTTGAGGAGTCCACACCTGCATAACTCTTTATGAAAGAAAGTGGAGCTTCTTGGGGAGAGATCCAGCTAAGCTTTGAATTTCAGCTGGAGTAATGGGAAGATATCTGCTGTGCAACCAGCCTCCAGTGATAAAATACAGAGCTGAGTAGATTACGGATCTAACCCAAGCCAAGAACAGCACTGCTTATGAAAAGAAAGGTTGTATTCCTTTATAAACTCATCCTCCCCCAAATCAGCTGACCACTATGAAGTTCAAACGTTACTCTATCATGAGCTGGCAGCCATGCTCAATGATCAGAAGGCTGGATAAAGTGTCTTACCAGATGGTGAATTCATACTTGGGGTATGTATAATCTCATAGTGGGGAATGAAAGGCAGCCAAAGGCAGGGGACCACCAGCACATGGAGAAGGAGTGGAAACAGGCTCCAAGACAGAGGATCCAGGCAGGAGGAGCACCTGGGATTTTATCTCCTCCAGTGAAGTGTGTATTAATATTTGCACTTCAGCACTGAACAGTCACGGAACCTGAGGCTGCTCATTTCTGAATTTTTGTGAGAAACCAGGAGGGGCCAACCTCAAACGATTCAGCAAATTGGTTTAGCTTTTGGAAAGCCATCCAGGGCTCAACACCTTGCCGGGCTCTAACTGAAATTTCATTCTGGCTGGCATTACTCACTGGCTCCCCACTGCCTGCAGATTTCTGGCAGGTCAAAGAACCTGAGAATGTGGTTTTGCTCAGAGTACACACTTTCAATCCTTACAAATGCTGACATGACTGGCAGTGTGCAACCTTTTTCTTTAAAGATATTCAAACCCTTTCAAACCTCAAAACCTTTCCCCAGACACAGGAAGAACAAGTAGGGTAAATGCAGCCTCCAGGCCCCCCTCACCCACCCACAACCCCATCCCCCAGGCTCCAGCACACAAGAACCACTCAAGAAGCTACCCCTGTTGACTGGCTTTTAATAAGAGGATTTGGGCTCTTGAGGCAAAAAATGCAAGAGGACTTTGATGGAGATGTCTGGCTGCATAAAGAAAGAAACTGAGAGTGGACCCATTTATTCTTCTTTCAAGAAATACCAGAATCTTCCACTGTAATCTAGCCACAGAAAGCTGAATGACCGCAGTGACCTAGGGGTAAATGCTCCTGTCTATAATAATAATAAAAAAATTTCTGTGCATTTTCTGATGCTGTTTTGCTTTGTTTATCTCCCACAAGAAAGTTGGTTCATATATCAGAGCAATAGAAGATTTCTTGGTGAAAGATCTCTCTGTAGAACCACAATCTGAGTCAACCAGTGAGCAAGACCGAGGCTGGGAGAAGGGAGGGGAGGGAGAATGACCATGAATATTTAATAATAAAGAAGGAGTATCTTTCAGTTATTAGATGAGTAAATCTGGGGGATCTAATGTACAGCATGGTGACTATAGTTAATAACACTGAATTGTATACTTGAAAGTTGCTTAAAAAAAAAGACATTAAATACTCTCACACACAAAAAGTGGATGTGCTAATTAACTTGATTGTATGGTTATCATTTCACAAAGTACATGTATAATGAACAATCACATTATACACCTTTTAAAAGTCACGTTATACACCTTTTAAAAGTCACGTTATACAATCTAAATGTATACAGTTTTTATTGGTCAGTCATACCTCAAAAACAAAGCTAGAAAAAATAAAAATAAGTCCAAAAATTTAAAAATCTTCAGAGGAAAAAAAAAAAAGTCCCCTTCTTATTTTGCTGCATAAAGAGGAAAACTAAAAGCCCGGGAAGAGGAAAGACTGGATCAAGTAAATTTTGAAACCAAGATTTTTCCTGAACTCCTCACCAAGGCTAGTTTGGAGGCAGACTGGCTGCTGCCTCCATAGCAGAGGCCCATACTTGGTATGAGAGCTTAAAACAGTTCACCTTCCCTTACCTCCATATGCCGTTCCAACTCTTGCAAGAGTGTAACATACTTTTCCAGTCGCATGAAAGGTTTGCTGAGGCTTGTTGTTAAAATGAGGATGCCTGGACTGGACGCACCTTGATTTTCCATAAATCGTTCCAGCTCATCGCTGGCAAAAGGAGAATATAGTTTTGTTATTGCTTAATATTCCATGTAAAGAGCTATGGACTGAACATGATTTTCCTGTATTTCACAGCATATAAAACCAAATAAATTTTGTGTCACCAGCCCAAATGCTGTCCAACACATTTCAATTCAATTCCATCAGCATGGCACACAACACTGGGTATAGTGGTGAGCCAGGCACCTGTGACCCCTGGCTTTGTTTCCTCATCCAACAATTATTTATTGAGCATCTACTAAGTGACAGGCTCTGTTTTCTGTGGGGAATACAGCTGTGGAGAAAACAAAAATCTGTGCCCTTAAGGAAGCCTATACCCAGAATCATGGGGTGTACAATCTATCAGATGATCTCAATGTCAGGTTCAGAAAGTCTTTTCTGAGTCACTGCAAACATTTAGTTACTGGCTGGTGAGATGCCAAAGAGAATAACTCACCAAGTGCTTTCCATCACCAGAATATCACTTGCAATGTTCCAGAATCAAGTCCTAAATTCAGACAACAGCATGTCTCCACGACTAATCACAAAGTCACTTAGCCTAGGATCTGAAAACATGCAGCAGGTTACCCAAATAACTTGGCCAAAAATAAAATAAAGGACTGTAAGGAATTCCCTGGCAGTCCAGTGGTTAAGACTCTGAGCTTTCCTGGCAGGGGGTATGGGTTCCATCCATGGTTGGGGAACTAAGATACCACATGTCAAGTGGTGGGGCAAAAAAAAAAAAAAAACTTCTTAGGAACCGTGTCCTGCCAATGTGTAACCTTGGGTTTTCCCTGCCCTTCAGCACATTCTAGATTTTCTCCTTTCCTCCATCAGGATTCTGAGTCCTAGGGCTGCAAGATCATTATAGTTTACATTTCTGCAAAATAGAAATAAAGAAGGAAATCTGCTTTATCACTTTACCCCTCTCCTTCCTTGCTCGCCCGTGCATATCCAATCCATCACAAGCCTTCTTGTATCTGTTCATTCCTTTCCATTCCCACTGCCACTGACTTGGTTCAGGCCTTCATCTCATTCAGTGGATCCCCTGGCCTTCAGGCTTTCTGGCTTCTGAAACCTCCTGCAGACCACCATTTTACTCCTGCTGCTTTCCTACTTAAAAACCTCCAATTGCCTGTGAGATCAATTCTTAACTTTTTAGACTCCCACTGACCCCACCAA
Organism: Oryx dammah; assembly: GCF_014754425.2. Lineage (NCBI taxonomy): Eukaryota > Metazoa > Chordata > Mammalia > Artiodactyla > Bovidae > Oryx > Oryx dammah. Next base: position 40,804,117 of record NW_024070207.1, read on the forward strand.
TCTTCTCATCACTCTCCAAAAGGAACCCTGTACTACCAAATGACCTATTTATTCACCCTAGAATACATCTTACACAGCACTTTCTGACTATGGCATGTTGGAATAAGTTGTATTGTGTTCAAAGAAACTCACTATCAGTGATAACATGCTAGGGGGTGGGGGTGGGGTGGGTTGCAGGTTAACCCTACTATAAACACTCTCCCTCTCCCTGGGCTTTTGCGAGCAGGAGAGAAAAGAATGGAGTTTCAGTTGTTAAACAGAAATCTTGAATCACACAGAATTAAAGGAATGTCAGAGAAAAAACAACTGGGAATTGCCACCTCCACGGCAGCTAGAGCTCATCTGAGTGGTCACACCTAACCATCAGTGCTGCCTGTTTTATTAGTTTCTGCAGTCTTGGTCCAGAAGCAGCCAAGGAGATTGAAGTGCCCTGGACTTGAAATCATAAAACAAATTTGGTGACCCTGGATCAGTTACCAACCTCAGCTGACTCATCTGTAAAACAGGGATAAAACCTACTTCCTACTAAAATCGTGACGCCTAAATATTGAGGTTTATAAGGCTATTGCTTCATGCTAAGTCTTTGCATGCATTTGTTCTTGTTTAATATTAACTACAACATTTTCAAACAGGTGTTATCTTCATTTTACAGACGAGAAACATAAGACTCAGGAAGGGTGAGTGAAAGCAAGTAAATAGCTAAGTTGGGGTTCATACCCAAGTCTATTGGAAATCAGTACCATCTGATGCTTGATGTGGAACACAGCAATGGCATGGGCCATCTCTGAGGTCTAAATCATGAATAAAAGGACGGTGGGGGCTGAGCTGACTTGAATAACACAGGGAGAACTTCTGTAAGAAATAGTCCTTTGGACCTAGAAATTATAATACTAAGTGAAGTAAATTGGATACAGAAAGACAAATATCATATGATATCACATACATGTGGAATCTAAAATATGATACAAATGACCTTGTTTACAAAACAGACTCACATAGAAAATAAATAAACTTATGGTTAAGCCATGAAATTAAAAGACGCTTACTCCTTGGGAGGAAAGTTATGACCAACCTAGACAGCATATTGGAAAGCAGAGACATTAGTTTGCCAACAGAGGTCCATCTAGTCAAGGCTATGGTTTTTCCAGTGGTCATGTATGGGTGTGAGTTGGACTATAAAGAAAACTGAGCACCGAAGAATTGATGCTTTTGAACTGTGGTGTTGGAGAAGACTCTTGAGAGTCCCTTGGACTGCAAGGAGATCCAACCAGTCCATCCTAAAGGAGATCAGTCCTGGGTGTTCTTTGGAAGGAATGATGCTAAAGCTGAAAGTCCAGTACTTTGGCCACCTCATGTGAAGAGTTGACTCATTGGAAAAGACTTTGATGCTGGGAGGGATTGGGGGCAGGAGGAGAAGGGGATGACAGAGGATGAGATGGCTGGATGGCATCACTGACTCGATGGACGTGAGTCTGAGTGAACTCCGGGAGTTGGTGATGGACAGGGAGGCCTGGCGTGCTGCAATTCATGGGGTCGCAAAGAGTCGGACATGACTGAGCGACTGAACTGAACTGAACTGATGGTTACTAAAGGGGTAACAGGATGGGGGAAGGATAAATTAGGAGTTTGGATTAGCAGATACAAACTACTATATATAAAGCAGATGAACAACAAGGTCCTACTATACAGCACTATATTCAATATCCTGTGATAAACCTCAATGGGAAAGAATATGAAAAAGAATATGTTTCTATATGTATAACTGAATCACTTTGCTGTACACTTGAAACTAACACAACATTGTAAATCAACTATATTTCAATAAAATTTTTTAAAAAATAGTGCTTAATGCAAGTCACTAGGGAAACACCTAGGTTAGCCTGCCTCTGGGTCAGATTGGCTTAAACTTAGAAAAAAATCATCACATATAAAATATAATTAGGAAAATAACTCGAAGTGGAAGACTGCGTTTGAGTAGAAATGTAATTTTGAGAAAATCACGTTCCTAACTTCTTTTCAATTTGGTAAACAAGTCTTATTTTTCCTTTCCATGACTAAATAACTACCGCATCCTCAATGTTCTACTCAAATTGATACAAGAGTTACAACAATTAAAAGCAAATGTCAATGTGTATTTTACTACTTTCCATGCAGCATTCTAACTTCTAGGCTTGTCAAATATTACAAAAGAATTTCTTTAATTTTTCCAATATAACATGAGATTGCTATCTCAGAATAAAACACTGGTTATTGGGGGAAAAAATAACATTTGACTATGGCAACAAAAGAACAAAATTATCTTAAAGCCACTGCCCACTATGATAAATAGATCCTCAAAGACACACTTTACATAGCCAAATAAATTTAATGCACAAATTAATATCATTGTACACAAATATAATATGCAAATATATTATCACTGTACCAAAACACAATCTGTCTTTCAAATACAGCTTTTAACTTTTATATAGCCTATTTGAAATGTCTTTTGAGTTTAACATGTTCTGTATTTGTGATGTGATACAACAGAAGCAGTTTTCAATGTGTGAATGTTGTTTGCAACTCAATATAACCTTATCTCACAGAATGCACACGGTGGATGGGGCTTTGGCACATTCTGGGTTGGGCTGGAAAACTCAAGAAAATTATTGTACATTATAATAACAGTACAGGGCTTAACTATCTAATCTAACAGTGTTTCTGTAGAATCTCTGCATAGATTTCTACTTCAAAGGATGATAACTCCATCTAAAGCAGCTAGAAAAGGGTCAGGCTTTTCCCCCTTTTTGCCTCACTCTCTCGCACCAGCCTTTCTTGGGAATCGCTGTAGTTGGGAAAGTGGTGATGAGACATGAGGAGCTGGGAGGCTGGGTCTGGCCAGTGGAAAGTCCCAGGGATGTCACTCCCACTGGGTTGGGTGGATCTCACTTAGCCCTTTTTTCACTGATCCAGTCCCAGAACCTAGGTTGCCTGCTTCTTTTCTGTCCCCACCACTTTTTGTTTGTGATTAGTCTCACTTGCTCCCTTACTTGGTTCTTCAAAGACAGAACAGAATCTAGTCTCAGAATTTTCCCTATGTTTTACGTCCTGGAAGCAAGTACACAGCTCTGGGTTTTTCTCAAAGTCTTCACTGCTGACAACAATGGTAAACAAGAGAGTGAATAAAACTAACAAGAGGAAAAGGACATGTGGTGTTTGTGGTAGCTGCCACAGTAGAGCCGGAAGTGAGGTCCAGATCTGCCTCCATGCTCTCTCTTCCTCTCCCTACTCTGTCGTTTCACACCGGGTCGCTCTCCCTCGTGAAAAAGAATGGATGGCACACTGAAGCATGGGAGAGAAGCGGGTATTTTTGTAAGGGTGAGGTTACTCCCAGAAAGAAACAAGAGCTACAATAGGAAGCCAGAAGGGGAGAGAGAGGGGAAATCCCAAAATACCTCACCCAGGGCAGAGCAAAAGACCGGGGCAGTCATTCAAATATATGTAAATATGGGGAACATATCAAGATTGGGGTCTGCTTTATATCTCGAAATCCAGATAATGGCTTACTGTACTTTTCACAAGGTACCAACACACGATCATATCATTTTAAGGCTGTGTGTGTGGTCTCAGTGCCAATCGTCATAAACATTTCTAGTATGCTACTGCCACCTGCCGGCAGAAAGAAAGATGTTCACCTGACTGGCTTGCTCTGACTCGGTGGTTAGTGAGTGAAAGTGAAAGTCGCTCAGTTGTGACTCTTTGCGACCCAATGGACTACATAGTCCATGGAATTCTCCAGGCCAGAATACTGGAGTGGGTAGCCTTTTCCTTCAGGGCATCTTCCCAACCCAGGGATCAAACTCAGGTCTTCGCGGATTCTTTCCTAGCTAAACCACAAGGGAAACCCTTGTGATTGTCCAGCTGCTAAATACCTACAGCTTTAGCCGAAATCCAACAATGTCCCTATTTCAGCTGAAACCTTCATGTAAAACAGGATTTAAATCTGAATTTTCATTCAACTATGCTTTGCCTCTAGTATGTCAGCATAAATTACCACAGGATGCCTAAAAAAATAGCTGAGATTATACTAGAAACACCATTGAGGATAACCCCAAGTATTTTAATTTTCATTCCTTACATGTAAATAAGTTACTAAGATAAAAATTCAGTTCTATGGGACTCCAATAAGTCTTCCATCAATTCAAGGGATATTATAAAATTCTCAAAAAAATCACTGAACTGAAGTTGCTCAGTCATGTCTGACTCTTCGTGATCCCATGGACTGTAGCCTACCAGGCTCCTCAGCCCATGGAATTTTCGAAACAAGAGTACTGGAGTGGGTTGCCATTTCCTTAACCACATGTAAAATAGATAAACAAGGAGCTATCATATAGCACAGGGAACTATATTCAATATCTTATAATAACCTATAATGAAAAAGAACAAAAAACTATATATATATATATAAAAGGCTTCCCAGGTGCCCCAAGTGGTAAAGAACCTGTCTCCCAATGCAGGAGACGTAAGCGACTGCGGGTTCGATCACTTGGTCAGGAAGATCCCCTGGAGGAGGGCATAGCAACCCACTTCAATATTGTCGTGTGGAGAATCCCATGGACAGAAGAGCCTGGCAGGCTACAGTCCATAGGGTTGCACAGAATTGGACACGACTAAGGTGACTTAGCATGCATGCACATGCGCACACGTGCACACACACACACACACACATATATACTGAATCACTTTGCTGTAAACATGGAATATTGTAAATAACTATACGTCAATGAAAAAAATCATTAACCAAAATCAAGCCGATAAGATACAGTAATTTTCCTCCCGAAGTTGAGAATCTTTATATTAACTGTGGAACAAATTTTAAATCATAATGTTTGAAGGAATCTCTACTGTTATTTATATTTTAAACTCCTAACATGGATAAATACAGACTCAGAAGCATTTTAGCACACAGAATTACAACAGAAAATTCTTCAGTAGTGAACTTTCAAAGATGCGAACGTGGAGCTTACTAATGAAGACCTGTTGGCAATGGGGGCCAAGAGAAAGGATGAAGGGAGACAAGAGGAAGAAGAAATAACTGCAGAACTGAATAATTTCACGACGCGGGAAAAGGCAAGGGGATTTTCTTGATTTGAGGAGGCTCTGTTAGTCACAGGACCCAAACGTAGAACAGTACCAAAGGTTGCAGCAGACGTCCAGACTGCAATCCAGTGCTACCGTGGCATCTCTGATGAGAAGAAAAAAAAGCTGCTAGCCAGACATCACTGGATTGTTTTTTCAAGAGGGTGGATAGAGTTGAATCCATCAAGGAACCAGAACCTGTGCCATCAACATCAGGCATGAGTGAAACTGCAGCTTGCCCTCGGTCTCCTATTGCTCTACCATCTCCCACCTCCTCTTCGTCCTCCAGTCAGTAACTCATCTTGCCTGTTCACTCGAAGCCAGCTCCTGTATGCCAGCTGTCGTACTGTACTATTGTGCTTTTTAGAGTACTGTACTATAAGACTTAAAATGTTTTTATTTTTTGTGTTTGTATTTTATGTATTATTTCTGTGAAATATATTATAAACCTACTACAGTACAGTACTATATAGCTGATTGTGTTAGTTGGGTACCTAGGCTAACTTTGTTGGATTTATGAACAAATTGGATTTACAAATGTATTGTCAGAATGGAAGTTGTTTGTATGTAGGGGACTGACTGTATCATATAATATTGCTTATATGTTAAATCTAGAAAAATGATACAGATGAACTTATTTGTAAAGCAGAACTAGAGACAGATAAAGAGAACAAACAAATGGGCACCAACAGGGGAGTGATGGGTGGGATGAACTGAGAGGCTGGCGTTGACACATATACACTACTGATACTATGCATAAAATAGATAACTAATGAGAACCTACTATATAGCACAGGGAACTCTATTCAATACTCTGTAATGGCCTCTATGGGAAGGAAATCCAAAAAATAGGGGATATATATTTACATGTACTTGATTCACTTTGTTGTACAGCAGAAACTAAAACAATATTGTAAAGCAACTATAGTCCAATAAAAACAATAATAAATAAATATAAATAATTTTTTAAAGACAGAAAATTCTCTAAACACTACAAAAATCTGCCATCTAAGGTACACCATTTCTTTCTGGTATTTTTTCAGGATTGCTATTCTTGGATCAGAAAAAAGAGAATATGTACTCATATAAATGGCAAGCTAACATGATGGGGATATCTTTTTATAGGTATTAAGAAATTTACCCTGTCTACACAGGATGTTTAAGTATCCATCACAGGAAAAAATGCCTCTGAACCATTTTGTCTTTATTGAAGATAAGTAGTAAAGTATGAAAACATTCCTGGAAATAATGAAAACAAATTCAAGACCGGCGTTCCCTTGGGGAAGGGAGCAACGGAGGAACAGGAAATATTGGACAGTGTGCACAGGGCTCCAATTGCCGCTATAATTTGTTTCTTAAGCTGAATGGTGGAAATGTGGGTGTACTTTATTTTCTCTCTGCTCTTTGTGTGCTTGAAATATTGCATGATTTTTTTTTCTAAAAAACAACAAGTAGCTGGTAGAAGATGAATAAAGTACAAATGAGGAGTGACAGCAGCTACCTTGCTGGGTACTTTATGCACACTGTTTCATTGACTTCTCACACCAACCTGGCAAGGTAGGTGGTTTAATTTTCACTTTACAAGTGAGAAAAGTAAGGTTTAAAAGTGAAGTGATTCCTGTTTACAATAGCTAGAACATGGAAGCAACCTAGATGTCCATTGGCAGACAAATGGATAAGAAAGTTGTGGTACATATACACAATGGAATATTACTCAGCTATTAAAAAGAATGCATTTGAGTCAGTTCTAAAGAGCTGGATGAAACTGGAGCCTGTTATACAGAGTGAAGTAAGTCAGAAAGAAAAACACCAATACAGTATATTAACGCATATATATGGAATTTAGAAAGATGGTAACGATGACTCTATATGTGGACAACAAGAGACACAGATATAAAGAACAGACTTTCGACTCTGTGGGAAAAGGCAAGGGTGAGATGATTTGAGAGAATAGCACTGAAACTTGTATGTGAAACATATGTGAAATAGATGACCAGTCCAAGTTCGATGCATGAAACAGGGCACTCAAAGCCAGTGCACTGGGACAACCCAGAGGGATGGGACGGGAGGGAGGTGGGAGTGGGGGTTCAGGTCGGGGGGACACATGTACACCCATGGCTGATTCATGTCAATGTATGGCAAAAATCACCACAATATTGGGTGCAATTAGCCTCCAATTAAAATTAATTAATTAAATTTTTAAAAAGTGAAGTGAATCACCCTGGATAACACAGCTTCTAAGTGGCAGAACTGTAAACTGAGACAATATAAAAGTGGGAAAAAGTTTAGGATCTAATAGCAGGGACCTAACAGAAGCAGAAGAGAATAAGAAGAGGTAGAAGGAATATACAGAAGAACTATACAAAAAAGGTCTTAATGACCCAGATAACCACGATGGTGTGGTCACTCCTAGAGCCAGACATCCTGGAGTGTGGAGTCAAGTGGGCCTTAGGAAGCATCACTACAAACAAAGCTACCAGAGGCGATGGGATTCCAGTTGAGCTATTTAAAATCCTATAAGATGAGGCTGTTAAAGTGCTGCACTCAATATGTCAGCAAATTTGGAAAACTCAGTGGTGGCTGCTGCTTCTGCTAAGTCGCTTCAGGGACTGGAAAAGGTCAGTTTTCATTCCAATCCCAGAGAAAGGCAATGCCAGAGAATGTTCAAATTACCATACAGTTGAGTTCATTTCACATGCTAGCAAGGTTATGCTCAAAATCCTTCAAGCCAGGCTTCAGGAGCATGTGAACCAAGAACTTCCAGATGTACAAGCTGGGTTTTGAAGAGGCAGAGGAACCAGAGAGCAAATTGCCAGCATTCATTGGAACATGGAGAAAGCAAGGGAATTCCAGAAAAACATCTACTTCTGCTTCACTGACTATGCTAAAGCCTTTGACTCTGTGGATCACAACAAACTGTGCAAAATTCTTAAAGAGATGGGAGTACTAGCCACCTTACCTGTCTCCTCTGAAGTTTGTATGCAGTATGAGAAGCAACAGTTAGAAATGGACATGGAACAACTGACTGGTTCAAAACTGCAAAAGGAGTACAACAAGCCTGTATATTGTCATCCTGCTTATTTAACTTACATGCAGAATACATCATGTGAAATGCTGGGCTGAATGAATCAGAAGCTGGAATCAAGATTGCTGGGAGAAATATCAGCAACCTCAGATATGCAGATGATACCACTCTAATGGCAGAAAGTGAAGAGGAACTAAAGAACTTCTTGATGATGGTGAAAGAAAAGAGTGAAAAAGTTGACTTGAAACTCAACATTAAAAAAACTAAGATCATGGCATCCAGTCCCATGACCTCATGGCAAATAAATGGGGAAAAAATGGAAACTGGCAGATTTTATTTTCTTGGGCTCCAAAATCACTGCAGACGGTAACTGTAGTCATGCAGTTAAGACACTTGGTCCTTGGAAGAAAAGCTATGACAAACCTAGACAGTATATTAAAAAGCAGAGATATCACTTTGCCTACAAAGATATATATATATATATAGTCAAAGCTATAGATTTTCCAGTAGTCATGTATGGATGTGAGAGTTGGACCATAAAGAAAGCTGAGTGCTGAATAATTGATGCTTTTGAACTGTGGTGCTGGAGAAGACTTGAGAGTCCCTTGGACTGCAAGGAAATCCAACCAGTCAATTCTAAAGGAAATAAATTCTGAATATTCATTGGAAGGACTGATGCTGAAGCTGAAGCTCCAATACTTTGGCCACCTGATGAACTGACTCATTGGAAAAGACTCGGATGCTGGGAAAGATTGAAGGCAGAAGGAGAAGAGGGCAAGAGAGGATGAGATGCTTAGGTAGCACCACCAACTCAATGGACATGAATTTGAGAAAACTCTGAGAGACAGTGGAGGACAAAGGAGCCTGGAGTGCTGCAGTCCATGGGGTCACAAAGAGTTGGACATGACTCAGTGAATGAACAACAACAAAAACTGAAAGGAGGCTGGTCCTCTTAATTAAGAGCAACAAGCTACACAAGAGGCCAGCTAGGCTGCTAGAGAGATCCAGGGAAAGAGACAACTAAGGCGGGCCAGAAGAAACTTCAAACACTGGTCTCAAAAAACTATCCCTAGAATGAGACCCCAGAAATAAACCCAGATACCTATGGTCAATTAATCTTCGACAAAGGAGGCAAGAGTATAAAATGGGGGAAAGTCAGTCTCTTCAGCAAATGGTATGGGAAAGCTGGATAGCCACATGGAAATCAATGAAGTTAGAACACTCCCTTATACCATACACAAAGATAAGTCAATATGGCTTAAAGACTTAAATATAATACAGGACACCATAAAACTCCTAGAAGAGAACATAGCCAAAACATTCTCTGACATAAATTGTACCAATGTTTTCTTAGGTCAATCTCCCAAGGCAATAGAAATAAAAGCAAAAATAAACAAATGGGACCTAACCAAACTTTTAAGCTTTTGAACAGCAGAGGAAGCCATTAACAAAAAGAAAAGACAACCCACAGAATGGGAGAAAATGTTTGCAAACCATGTGACTGACAAGGGCTTAATTTCTAAAATATACAAACAGCTCATACAACTCTATATCAAAAAATCTATCCAATCCAAAAATAGATTTGACATTTTTGTCAAATAAGTAGACATTTCTCTGAAAAAGACATATAGATGGCCAATAAGCACATGAAAAGATGCTCAACATCACTAATTATTTGAGGAATGCAAAACAAAACTGAAATGAGGTATCATCTCACACAAATGGAAAATAACAAATACTATATATATATCCTTACTCCTCATTCTTCTCTCAGTTTCATTAATAGACAGAAAATTATTATACTAATAATAATTATGGGAAGGTATTATTGGGTTTATAACATATAGACACGATATGTATAACAAAAGCGGCACAAAAAGGGAAGTAGAGAAAAAGAAAAGGAAGTAGAAATAGAGCTATACTAGGAGCAATGTTTTTATATCTCCCCAGAATTAAGTTACTGTTACTATGAAGCAGATTCAGGCAAGATGTATATGGAAAGCCTCAAAGCAAACACTAAAAAAATAATTTATGGGGTGGGAGAAGAGATTAATTCAGATGGGCATGAGGGATCTGCTGTGACAGAAATGATTTTGAATTGTGGTGATGGTTGTACAACTCTATACATTTACTAAATATAAGTTAAGCAAACTGGTTAAAAAACAAAATAATTTAAAAAATCATTAAAGGAAATTGGGTTTCAGCTCTGACATCCAAAGAGCTTAGAAGTTATCATTACCATTCTCACAACAAGAAAAACACTGAACAAACTGAAAATCAATTACTTTTCTTAGATCCACTGAGAATTGAGATCACAGGGAAAGCCACCAGCCCCAAATCTAGAAAGACAGTCAAACACAAAGAATTAAAACCAAGATCAACTTCCCTGAGGAGAAGCCACTGGTACTTTTGATACACTGCAAGAGTCTGAGCATGAAACTGGCTTGACAATTAAAAATTCCCAAGGATCCAGTCTTAGGGAGCCCAAAACTTTTGTGTGTTTTGTATCCATTAATCCAAGCAGGCTCTCACAGAGAAAATCAGAGAAAAATCCCTTTGTGTTTCAGAGAAGGGGAGAGAAAAGTGACCGTACTGAAATGCTCCCAGAACATTCTCTGTAACAAAGGCTTGCTCTCCAAAGGAAACTATGTTGTCAGAGACTTATGTGACCCTCTCTAATCTTCCTCTCATAAGTAAGAGGAGGAAAAAAGTCTAAGAAACACTTCTACAGATCAGAGGTCAGGGACACTGGTCCATTAAATAAGTAAAATTTATCCATAATATCATAGAATGCATCCCCTCCATTACACCTTATATCAACCACATCAACATGGCTCCAATATAACAAAGGTGGATTACAGCTGAGAGAGCTGCAAGATATAGACTCTGTGAAGAAATTCTTAAGAAACACAAAGATACAGAGGGAGGGGGGAAAACAAAGAAACTAGAAAAAAACTAAAGCCTCGAGTACTCACAGAAAGCACAAACAAAAGAAGAAAAAATAAGTAAGTGGGACTATATCAAACTCAGAAACTTCTGCACAAGTAAAGGAAACTATCAATAAAAAGAAAGGCAACCTATGGAATAGGAGAAAATATTTGCAAGTCATAATCCTTTAAGGGGCAATATTCATAATATATAAAGAACTAAACTCAATAGCAAAAAAAAAAAACAAACAAACAAACAAACCCAAACAATCTGATTTAAAAATGGGTTGAAGAACTGAAAAGACATTTTTCCAAAGAAAACATACAAATGACCAACAGGTATATAAAAAGGTGCTCAGTATCACAAATCATCAGGGAAATACAAATCAAAGCAATAATCAAATACTACTCATGCCTGCTAGGATGGTTATTATCAAAAAGACAAGAGATGACAGTGTTGGAAAGGATGTAGAAGAAAGGGAACCCTTGTTCACTATTGGTGGGAATGTAAATTGATGCAGCTACTATGTAAAACAGTATAGGGGTTCCTCAAAAAATTAAAAATATATCTACCATATGACCCAGTAATTTCACTTCTGGGTATATATCCAAAAACAAAACAAAAAAACTCAATTTAGAAAAGATACATTCACCCCAGTATAGCAGCACTATTTACAATGGCCAAAATACAAAAACAACCTAAGTTTTCATGGGTAAATGAATGGATAAAGAAGCTGTTTTATATCTATATCTATATAACATTTCAGCCCATTTTTAAATCAGATTGTTTGGCTCTTTTTTTGCTATTGAGTTGTATATATATACACACACACTAATCAGCCATGAGAAAAAGAAATCCTGCCATATGCAACAACATGGATGGACATTAAGGGCATAATGCTAAAGTGAAATAAACCAGACAAAGAAAAATACTGTATGATATCACTTACATGTGGAATCTAAATAAAACGTCAAGCTCAAAGAGAGAGAGAGAGAGAAACTTGTCATATATAATAGAATTCCCATAAGACTATTAGTGGGTCTCAGCAGAATTTTTGCAGGTCAGAAGGGAGAGGGATGATATATCGAAAGTTGTTTTTAATTTTTTATAATTGAAGGATAATTGCTTTAGAGAATTTAGTCACTAAGTTATGTCTGACTCTTGTGACCTCATGGACTGTAGCTTGTCAGGCTCCTCTGTCCATGAGATTTCCCAGGCAAAAATACTGGAGTGGGTTGCCATTTCCTTCTTCAGGGTATCTTTCTGACCCAGGGACTGAACCTACCTCTCCTGCACTGCAGGTCGATTTTTTACTGCTGAGCCACCAGTGAAGCCCTACATTGAAAGTACTGAAAGAAAAATACTGCCAACCAATAATATAATATCTGGCATTATTATCCTTCATAAACAAAGGAGAAATAAAGACTTTCCCACATAAACAAAAGCTGGAGACTGTATCACCATTAGATCTGCCTTTACAAGAAATTCTAAACAGGGTCCTTTAAGTTGAAATTAAAAGACAATAAACAGCAACACAATAGCATTCTTATTTATAAAGTCACTGATAAAGTTAAATATATAAACAAATACAGAATACTATAATACTGTTAGCTATAGTACATAACGTGCTTTAATTCTGGCATAGAAATTAAGAGATAAAAGTATAAAAATAACTATAAAAAGATGCTAATGGATATACAATGTAAAAAGATGTATCTTGTGACATCAATAACATAAAGTGGAGGGGAAGTAAAGTGTAGAGTTGTATGTGTAACAGAAGTCAAATTTTTATCAACTTAAAAGAGATGGTTACATTTTATGTAAGCCTATGGTGATCATAAAGAAAATGCCTATAGATGATACACAAATGAAAATAAGAAAGGAATCAAAACATGTCACTACACAAAAATCAATAAAACATGAAGGAAGACAGCAAGAGACAAAAAAGGCTGCAAGATAAACAGAAAACAATGAACAAATGGCAATAGTAAGTTCTTCCTTTTCAATAATTACTTTAAATTTAAATGGATTAAAGTCCTCAAAAGATATAGAATGGCTGAATGGATTTTTTTTAAAGACCCAAATACATGCTGTCTAAAAAAACTCACTTTTTTAAAAAGACAAACTCAGGTTGAAACTGAAGAGATGGAAAAAGACATTTTATGCAAATAGTAACCAAAAGAGCACATGGGTGGCCACATTTATATCAGACAAAATAGACTTGATATCAAAAACTGTCAAAAGAGACAAAGAAGGGCAAAAAATATCACAGTAAAACGATTAACTAACCAAGAAGATATAACAATTAAAATATGTATATATGCAAACAACATCAGAGCACACAAATATATAAAGTGAATATGAACAGACTAAAAGGGGATATAAATAGCAACACAATAATACCAGAGAAATTTAATATTGCACTATCAATAATGGATATAACATCCAGATAAAAAATGACTTGAAAAATGTTTATAGATCATATAGACCTAGCAAACATATACATATCAATCTGCCCAACAGAGTAGCATATGCATTCTTTTAGTGTACAGAGACCATTTTCCAGGTTAGGTTATATGTTACGTTACAAAACAAAACTTAACTTTAAAAATACTGAAATCATACCAAGTATCCTTTCTGATTCCAACAGAATGAAACTAGAAATTAAAAGAAAATTGGAAAATCCCCAAATATGTGGAAATTAAACAACACACTCTTGAACAACCAAGGGCCAAAGAAGAAATCGAACGGGAAATTAGAAAATATCTTCAGACAAATTATAATAAAAATACAATGTGTCAAAACTTACAGAATGCAACAAAACAATTCTAAAAAGGAAGTTTATAGTGATAAATGCCTATATTAAAAAGAAGAAAGAGCTCAAACAATCTGACTTTACATCTTAAAGAACTAGAAAAAAGAACAACAAACTAGGTCCAAAGTTAGCAGAAGGAAAGAAATAATAAAAATTAGAGCTGAAAAAATAAACAAAATTGACCTTTAGTAGACTAAGGGAAAAGACTCAGATAAATAAAGAAAATTAAATAAGAGACATTACAACTGATGCCATGAAAATAAAAAGGATCATAAGTGACTACAGGCATACCTCTTTTTATTGCACTTTACTTTATTGTGCTTCACATATATCGTGTTTTTTACAAATTGAAAGTTTGTGGCAACCCTGCGTCAACCAAATCTATCAGCACCATTTTTCCAACAGCATTATTTTTAGATTAAGATATGCACATTTTAAAACGTGTTAATGCATGCTTAATATCCTATAGTATAGTGTAAACATAACTTTTATATGCATTAGGAAAATTTCAGGTGAGTTACTTTATTGCAGTGGCCTGGACCAAACCTGCAATATCTCCAAGATATGTCTATTCTATGAACAATTATAAACTAACATACTGAATAACATAGAATAAATAGACAAATTCCTGGAAACATACAACTTACCAACACTGAATCATGAAAAATATAAAAAAAAATTTAACACACCAATAATGAGTAAGAAGATTGAATTTGTAATCAAAAACCTCCCAACAAAGGAAAGCCCTGAACCCAATGGCTACACTGCTGAATTCTATCAAACATTTAAAAATGAATTAACACCAATCCTCCTCAAACTTTTTCAAAAAACTTAAAGAGATAGGAACAAACTAATTTTATGAGACCAGCATTACCCTGATACCAGAGCCAGAGAAAACACAAGAAAAGAAAACTACAGACCATTATCCTGATCAATATAGATACAAAAATCCTCAATAAAATATGAGCAAACCAAATCTAATAGCACTTTTTAAAAGCATCATACACCATGACCAAGTGGGAAATATCCCTAGGACACAAGAATGATTTGACATAGAAAAATCAATCAGTGTGATACATCACACTCAAAGGACAAAAGATAAAAATCACATGATAATCTCAAGAGATGCAGAAAAAGCATTGATAAAAATCCAGCATCCTTTCATGATTAAAAAAAACCCAAACCACTAAACTAATCACAAACAGAAGGAAATTGCCTCAACATAAGAAGGCAATAGATGAAAAGCACACAGCTAACATACTCAGTGGTGAAAAACAGAGCTTTTTTTCTAAGATCAGGAACAAGATGCCTACTTTGGTTACTTCTATTCACATAGTACTGGCTGTCCTAGCCAGACAGGCAAGAAAGAATAACAGAAGGTATCCAAATGGGAAAGGAAGAAGTAAAATGATTTCTGTTCACAGATGACATGATTTTATACATAGAAAACCCTAGAGACGCCACCAAAAAAAACTGGTAAAATTGATAAATGAATTCAGTAAAGTTGCAGTATTCAAAATTAACATACATAAATCAGTTGCATTTCTAAACATTAACAATGAATTATCCAAAAAAAAAAAAAAAAAAGAAACAGAGTAAGAAAGAAGGAGGGAAAAAAGAAAGTAAATAAGTCTCATTCACAATAGCATCAAAAGAATACAATACTTAGGACTAAACATAATGAAAGAGACCAAAGACTTGTACACTGAAAATTACAAAACATTGATGAAAAATTAAAGAAGGAACAAACAAATGTAAAGACATCCCATGTTCACAGATCAGAAGAAATCATTTGTTAAAATGTCTAGACATCTAAAGTGATCTACTGATTCAAAGTTATCCCTATAAATTCTTAATGGCATTTCTTAGAGAAAAAGAAAAAAAAATCTCCAAATTCATATGGAACCAAAATAGACCCCAAATAACCAAAAGAATTTTGAGAAAGAACAAAGCTGGAGGCTTCACACTTCCTTGTTCCAAAACATATTACAAATCTACAGTATTTAAAACAGTATGGTATTGGCACAAAAACAGACAATAGATCAATGGAACAAATAGGAAAGCCCAGAAATAAATCTATGTATATATATTTAATTGATCTTTGTCCAGGATGCCAAGAATATATAATGAGAAAAAACTGTTTTACAAGTGGTACTAGAAAAACTGAACATGCACATGCAAAAAAAGAAAGAAAGAAACTGGACCCTTACCTCACACCACACACAAAAATCAACTCAAAGTGGATTCAAGACTTAAACCTAAAACCTGAAACTGTAAAATTCCTAGAAGAAAACAGGAGAAATGCTTTATAATATTGGTCTTAGTAATGATCTCCAAGAGCACAGTTAACAAAAGGAAAAATAGGCAAGTGGAACTACATCAAACTAAAAGCCTTCTTCACAGCATAGGAAACAATCAAGAAAATGAGAAGGCAGTCTATAAAATAGGAAAAAAAAATTTGTAATTCATATATTTGATAAAAGGCTAACCTCCAAAACAAATAAGGAACTCCTACAACTCAATAGTGAAAATACTAATAACCCAATTTAGAAGTGGGCAAAGGACTATTCAGACATTTTTCCTAAGAAGACATACAAATGGTACATGAAAAGATGTCCAATATCATTAATCCTTAGGGAAGTGCAAATCAGAACTATGATGATATTTTATAATAACTATAAATGGAATATAACCTTTAAAAATTTTGAATCACTATATTGTACACCTGTAACTTATATTAACATTGTACAACTATACTTCAATTAAAATATTACATGAGTATTTATTTGAGGAAAACAAATACATGACCCTTACTACATAAGATTGTATACATTTAGGTAAAGAACTGGAGAAGGAAATGGCAACCCACTCCAGTACTCTTGCCTAGAGAATCCTGTGGACAGAGGAGCCTGGTGGGCTGCCATCTATGGGGTTGCACAGAGTCAGACACGACTAAAGCGACTTAGCATGCATGCATGCATTGGAGAAGGAAATGGCAACCCACTCCAGTGTTCTTGCCTGGAGAATCCCAGGGACGGGGGAGCCTGGTGGGCTGCTGTCTATAGGGTCACACAGAGGTGGACACAACTGAAGCGACTTAGCAGCAGCAGGTAAAGAACTGTAGAAACACACACAGAGATACACACACAATGAGACATTCCCTCACATCTGATTAGGATGGTCATTATCAAAAAATAAAGAAAGAGAACTCTGGTGGTGCAGTGGATGAGAGTTCACCTGCCAGTGTGGGGGACATGGGTTTGATCCCTGGTCCAGGAGGATTCCATGTGCTGCAAAGCAACTGGGCACCACAAGCACCACAACTACTGAGTCCATGCTCCAGAGCCTGTGTGCCGCAACTACTGAAGCCCACATGCCTAGAGCTGTGCTCCACAACAAGAGAAGCCACCCCTATGAGAACCCTGTGCACCACAACTAGAGAGTAGCCCCTGCTTGCCGCAACTAGAGAAGGCCCAAGCAAAGCAATGAAGACCCAGTGCAGCCAAAAATAAATAAATAATTAAAATTAAGAAAGGAAGAAAGACAAACGTTGGCAAAGATGTGAAGAAACTGGAATCTTTGTGCACTGTTGGTGGGAATATAAATTGGTGCAGCCACAGTGGAAAATACTATGGAAATTCCTCAAAACACTGAAAATAGAACTACTATTTAATCATGTCCAACTCTTTGGAACCCCATGGACTGCAGCACACCAGGCTTCCCTGTCCATCATCAACTCCCAGAGTTTAATCCAGCAATCCAACTTTTGGGTATTTATCCAAATAAATTGAAATAAGAATCTCAAAGAGACATTTGCATTCCCATGTTTGCTGAGGCATTATTTACAATAGCCAAGTTGTGAAAACAACCTAAATGTCCATTGATGATGAATGGATAAAGAAATGTACTATGTACATGCCTATCTCTTTAAACAGAAGGAAATACTGTCATATGTGAAAATAGAAATGAACTTTGAGGACATTACACTAAGTGAAATAAGTCAGTCACAGAAACACATTACATGATTCCATTTATATAAGGTATCTACATTAGTCAAACTCATAAAAGCAGGAAGTAAAATGGTGATTTCCAGGAGCTGAGGTAAGGGGAAAATGGGGAGTTACTGTTCAAGGGATATAAAGTTTCAGTTACAAAAGATGAAAAAGTTCTAGAGATCTGCTGTACAAAATTGTGCTAATAATTAACAGTGTTGTTCTGTACACTTAAAAATTTGTTAGGAGGATAGATGTCATGTTACACAGTTGTTTGTTTGTTTGTTTTACACAATAAAAATAGAAGGAAAAAAGTGGAAGCAAAATTAAAACTTTCTCAGGCAAACAAAAACTGAGGGGAATTGTCACCAGTAGATTTTCTATCAAATATTTTTAAGAGAAGTATTTCAGAGAGAAGGAAACTTGGATCTACATAAAAAAGGAAGAGTGTCAGAGAATAAATGCAGGTAAAATAAAATCTTTTTTTCTTATTTTTAATAGAACTGTTCAAAGTAATAATTGCAACAATATATTGAGTGATTTTGCATTATGAATAAATGAAATGAATGAGAATAATAAGAGATGAGGGGAAGAACTGATAATACTCGAAGTTACTACTTGTGAAATGATAAGTGTTATGTGAGTAGTTGTTGTAAGTGCTGTCAGAGTAGTTGTAAATGGATATTTCAAGCTCTAGGGAAATCACGAAAATTCTTCCTAAAAGAGAAGAGAAAATGAAATCATACAAAATGTTTAACTAAAACCAGAGAAGGTAGTACAAGGGGGGTAGCAAAGAAAGAACAAGTGCAATGAATAGAAAACAGTTACAACATTTTAGATATTAATCCAACTATAATAATAATCACTTTAAATATGAATGGTCTAAATATGCCAGTTAAAAGATAGAGACTCTCAAAGTGGATTAAAAAACAAGACTCAATTATATATTGTCTACAAGACACAGATTACAAGCAAAGGAATGGAAAAAGACATATTAAGAGTAATCAAAAGATAGCTGGACTAGCTATGTTAATTTCAGAAAAAGTTGATTATCAGACCATGGAAAACTATCAGGGATAAAGAGAGAGAATTACATGAAGATAAAAAGGCCATCTCTCCAACAAGATAAAGCAATCCTTAACACAAATGCATCTAACAAAAGAACATCAAAACACTTGAGGGAAAAGAAAGTGATAGAACTGGAAGGAGAAATAGATGGCTCCACTATTATAATCCATCCCTCTATCAGTATCAGTAAATTCAGCAGGTCAAAAATTGATAAGGATGTAGTTGAAAAGAATAGTATCATTCATCTAGTTGATCTAATCAACATTTATTGAAAATTTGATTCAAGAACAGCAAATACAAATTCTTAAGTTCACATGAACATTTACAAAGATAGATCCAATTCTGGGACATAAAATACAATGGAACAGATTTATAACAATAGAAATCAACAAATGGTGCTGGGACAATTGGATCAGTTCAGTTCAGTCGCTCAGTTGTGTCTGACTCTTTGCAACCCCATGGACTGCAGCACACCAGGCTTCCCTGTCCATCACCAGCTCCTGGAGTTTACTCAAACTCATGTCCATTGAGTCGGTGATGCCATCCAACCATCTCATCCTCTGTTGTCCCCTTCTCTTCCCACCTTCAATCTTTTCCAGCATTACGATCTTTTCCAATGAGTCAGTTCTTCGCATCAGGTGGCCAAAGGATTGGAGTTTCAGCTTCAGCATCAGTCCTTCCAATGAATATTCAGGACTGATTTCCTTTAGGATGAACTGGTTGGATCTCCTTGCAGTCCAAGAGACTCTCAAGATTCTTCTCCAACACCACAGTTCAAAAGCATCAATTCTTCACCACTTAGCTTTCTTTATAAATCCAACTCTCACATCCATACATGACTAATGAAAAAACCATAGCTTTGACTAGATGGACCTTTGTTGTCAAAGTAATGTCTCTGCTTTTTAATATGCTGTCTAGGCTGGTCATAACTTTTCTTCCAAGGAGCAAGTGTCTTTTAATTTCATGGCTGCAGTCACCATCTGCAGTGATTTTGGAGCCCCCCAAAATAAAGTTTGTCACTGTTTCCATCGTTTCCCCATCAATTTGCCATGAAGTGATGGGACCAGATGCCGTGATCTTCGTTTTCTGAATATTGAGTTTTAAGCCAACTTTTTCACTTTCCTCTTTCACTTTCATCAAGAGGCTCTTTAGTTCTTTGCTTTCTGCCATAAGGGTGGTGTCATCTGCATATCTGAGGTTACTGATATTTCTCCCAGCAATCTTCATTCCAACTGTGCTTCATCCAATCCAGCATTTCTCATGATGCACTATAGGCAGGGTGACAATATACAGCCTTGATGTACTCCTTTCCTGATCTGGAACTAGTCTGTTGTTCCATGTCCAGTTCTAACTGTTGCTTTTTGATCTGCATACAGATTTCTTAGGAGGCAGGTCAGTTGGTTTGGTATTTCTGTCTCTTTAAGAATTTTCCACAGTTTGTTGAGATCCACACAGTCAAAGGCTTTGGCATAGTCAATAAAGCAGAAGTAGATGTTTTTCTGGAACTCTCTTGCTTTTTTGATGATCCAGCGGATGTCGGCAATTTGATCTCTGGTTCCTCTGCCTTTTTTAAAACCAGCTTGAACATCTGGAAGTTCACGGTTCATGTACTGTCAAAGTCTGGCTTGGAGAATTTTGAGCATTACTTTGCTAGCATGTGAGATGAGTGCAATTGTGCAGTAGTTTGAGCATTCTTTGGCATTACTTTTCTTTGAGATTGGAATGAAAACTGACCTTTTCTAGTCCTGTGGCCACTGCTGAGTTTTCCAAATTTGCTGGCATATTGAGCACAGCACTTTAACATCATCTTTTATGAATTGAAATAGCTCAACTGGAATTCCATCACCTCCACTAGCTTTGTTCGTAGTGATGCTTTCTAAGGCCCACTTGACTTTGCATTCTAGGATGTCTGGCTCTAGGTGAGTGATCACACCATCATGATTATCTGGGTCGTGAAGATTTTTTTGTATAACTCTTCTGTGTATTCTTGCCACCTCTTCTTAATATCTTCTGCTTCTGTTAGGTCCATATCATTTCTGTCCTTTATTGAGCCCATCTTTGCATGAAATGTTCCCTTGCTATCTCTAATTTTCTTGAAGAGATCTCTAGTCTTTCCCCTTCTGTTGTTTTCCTCTATTTCTTTGCACTGATCACTGAGGAAGGCTTTCTTATCTCTCCTTGCTATTCTTTGGAACTCTGCATTCAAATGGATATGTCTTTCCTTTTCTCCTTTGCCTTTTGCTTCTCTTCTTTTCACAGCTATTTGTAAGGCCTCCTCAGACAACCATTTTGCCTTTTTGCATTTCTTTTTCTTAGGGATGGTCTTGATCACTGCCTCCTGTACAATGTCACGAACCTCCATCCATAGTTTTTCATGCACTCTGTCTATCTAATTCTAATCTAAGATCTACTTCCTTGAATCTATTTGTCACTTCCACTGTATAATCATAAGGGATTTGATTTAGGTCATACCTGAATGGTCTAGTGGTTTTCTCTACTTTCTTATCCACATACAAAAAAATTAAATTGGACTCCTACCTCACATCATATGTAAAAATTAGCTCAGAAAAGGATTAAAGAGCTAATACTATAAAATTCTTAGAAAGACATATCTTCATAGCCTAGATTAGGCAATAGTTTTTTAGACATAACACCAAAATATAAGCAAAGTAGATAAAATAGATGTATTGGACATCATCAAAATTAAACAAAATAAAAATTTTTGTGCTTCAAAAGATACCATCAAGTGAGTAAAAAGAAAACCCACAAAATGGGAGAAATTTTTTGCAAATCACACATTGGATAAGAGTATATAAAGAAGAATGTACAAAGAAATGTTGCCACTCAAAAATGAAAAGATGAATTAACTCACATAAAAAATGGACAAACGATTTGAGTAGACGTATTTCCACAGAAGATATTAAAATAGCTAAGAAGCACAGGAAATATCATTAGCCCTTAGAGAAATGGAGGGTGACTGCTACTAGTAAGGGGTTTCTTTTGAGGGTGATGGAAATATTCTGGACCTAAACAGAGATGATGGTTGCACAACATAACATATAAACAACCACTGAGTTGTACATTTTTTAATGGTGAATTTATGGTATGTTAATCGTATCTCAATAATGAGACAAGTAATCCAATTTAACAACAGGTGAAGGATCCGAATAGACATTTCCCCAAATGAAGGTGCACCAGTTGCCAATAAGCACATGAACGAGGTTCAACATCACGAGTCATTAGGGAAATGCAAATCAATATCACAATAAGGTAGCATTTCATACCTTTTAGGAAGGCTATAATCTATAGTCAAAAAGACTAATGATAACAAATGTTGGTGAGGATGTGGAGAAAGTGGAACCCTCATAAATTATTAGTAGGAACATAAATTGGTGCGGCCACTTGGAAAAGTCTCACAGTTCCTCTAAATGTAAAACAGAGTTACTGTATGACCCACCAATTTCACTCCTAGGTATCTACCCAAAAGAAATGAAAACATGTCCACACAAAGACTTGTACATGAACCTTCATAATAACACCATTCACAATCCATATGTCCACAAGCTGGTGAATGGAAGAACAATATGTGGTATTCATACAACGGAATGCTTTTCATTATATGACAATTTAAAAAGCAGTGTACTGGTAAGTGCAACAGCACTGATGAACCTTGAAAACATGCTGAAAGATGCCAGACACAAAAGGCCATATGTTGTGTCATTTCGCTTATATGAAATGTTCAGAATAAGCAAATCTATAGTGACCTAAAGTATTTCAGTGGTTGCCTTGGTCTGGCAATAGAGAGTCACTGCTAATGAATATGGATTTGTTTGGAGAATGATGAAAATCTTCTAATATTGATCATGGTGATGGTTGCACAACTCTGAATTTACTTAAATTAATTTAACACTTTAAATGGGTGAACTGTATAGTATGTGAATTATATCTCAATAAAGCTGTTATATTAAAAAGGAAATGGCAACATTTTATTTCTTAAGTACATAAGTGTTCATTTTATGATAATCCTTTAAATTTGCATTCAGAGTATTCTCTTTGTAGGTGAAACACATGCCTCCATAAAGACATTTTTTTAGAAGTCTGACAGACCTGGATTCTAATTCTGGCTCAACCACTTAACAGTTATGAGTACTTGGGCAGACTACTTAACCTTCCAATGTCTTATCTGTAAAGCAGAGATGGTAATAATAGTAACTCTATCATAGGCTTTTACATCATGTGCTTGGCACATTGTCAGTGTTATTATTAGCTCTAAGCAGTTGAGCCACTTGCCTAAATAATCCAGAGTCATGGCTTCTCTTTCTTTAAACTCCAACGTCCATATTTGCTATTTCATGAAAATTCACAACTTTCATCAGGGAAGTAAAACTGACCTCCAAGGAGGACCTACTGAATTCTACTTTCAAAATGCCCTTATAAAGCCAATCAAACCCCTCACAAAACAGGACAAAACCAAAGTTTCCATCACTTTCTGAGGGTTGGTGTCAACTAGTGTTCCAGCCTGGCTCTGGGAGTTCAAGTCAAATTAAGAGAAAAGTCTTTTCTGTCTATAGCAGCCTCCAGAATTATGTTGGTCTGAATCTAGACTCTGAGTCCACTCATAAGAGCCTCTATGTGTTGTTCTTCCTATTGTCCCACCTGGATTTCTAGCACACAGTTTCAAAGTCAAAATTGTCTTCAAGTCTATCCTACAGAATCCTGGTCCCGATGACTATATCAGTGAATGTGTCAAGGATGAGTTGTCAGAGGGTAAGGAAGGGCAGGAGAGACATGAGCTCAGCTGGATCCCTTGCAAGGACTCTTAAAGGAGACAGTGTTCTGCTGTTCTCCATGAATCCAAAAGCTTATATTCGTGTATAATTATAATCAGAGATCTTTGCTTAAAATACGTGACACATAATTTCATGTCTATTTCTCTCAAGAGTCTACACTCCATGAGGCAAGGGACCTTCTCTTCCTTGTTCACAACTGGATCCCCATCAGCTACTATAGGACTTTGCACATAGTAGGTGCTCAATAAATTACTTGTTACATGAATGGGCAATAAAACCATATAACAATGAATCAATTTCTGGTATGATGAACAGGGATAATCAAGAGTTCAGAGGGAGACTCTAGATTTCCAAATAGGTAGTCTGAGGAAAGGGTATCATTGCAAAACAGCTTTTGGGGGGAAATGTTAATAATTTACCTGTGCTGGGTGAGCACATTTACAGCTGAAGGATGATTTGCACAATACGCCAGATACATAGATTTAAAATGAGGCATGAGGCTCAGAAGACAACCACCTACTTTGTGTTGGTTTTCTGGAAACCTGTAAGTAAAACAAGTGGAACACACAATGTAATAGAGAAAACAAGATAAAGGAAGATAATTTCTGCTAAACCTGGCAACATGCAAACCTTTTGAATTCTTTTGCCAAAGTTAAAAAGAAACTTCTATATTATAACCATTTTATCTATGAAATGCAAATTCTTGGCCACTGCTTTAAACCCCAGCCACCAACATAGCTCCAATACATAGAGTCAGATACTTATTTTGCATTAATAGGGGTTCTAAGATGCTTATTCAAATTATGATATTCAAAT
The DNA here is from genome assembly GCF_014754425.2 of Oryx dammah. Lineage (NCBI taxonomy): Eukaryota > Metazoa > Chordata > Mammalia > Artiodactyla > Bovidae > Oryx > Oryx dammah. The sequence goes on from NW_024070207.1 coordinate 40,828,669, forward strand.
TTAGCCAGACACACTAAAAATACTCTTGATTAATTTACATGAAGTTCAAGTACAGATAGTTTAGTTAGTAAAAAAAATCCGCCTGCAGTGCAGGAGACCCTGGTTTGATCCCTGGGTTGGGAAGATCCCCTGGAGAAGGGATAGGCTACCCACTCCAGTATCCTTGGGCTTCCCTGGTGGCTCAGCTGGTAAAGAATCCACCTGCAATGTGGGAGACCTGGGTTCCATCCTGGGTTGGGAAGATCCCCTGGAGAAAGGAACAGGTACTCACTCTACTCTTCTGGCCTAGAGAATTCCATGGACTGTATAGTCCATTGGGTCACAAAGAGTCGGACGTGACAGAGCAACTTTCACCTCACTTCACTTCAAGCACAGACAAAACTAACTGAATCCAGAAATGACACATCACAAAGAAGTTTTATGTAGTCTTGGTGGCAGTTGCTAGGCAAGGTGACACCCAGATGTTTAAAATTACAAGTCACCTATCTTAGTTTGCAAAAAACTCAGAAAAGCACAAGAAAAAAATTACTTGGAATTCCACCATTCAGAGATATCCATTATAATAATTTTGGCTTATTCTTTGGACTCTTCTATGTATTTCTCTATAAAATGGAAAACAAAGATGACAAATCTAGATGGCAATCTGCTCTTAGTCACCATCTTTCCATACCAATCATCTGGATCCCTATCAGCATTTGGAGTGGCTCTTGAGGTCTCCTTGGGAGGGCTCTCATCAGCTTCCTCCATGGACAACCACTTGTGCTTCACTAAGTTCAAGAAACAGGCAATTGCCCCCAAGTTCCCTATAGACAACAAAAGTCACCAATGTCTGAGATCCACCCCTTGGACAACTAATCTTGCTCCAGAAGTAAATTGCCTGATGATCATCACAGTTCACTCTGCAGTATGAAGTTGAACACCTCAATGATCTAGCTAGCCTTCAGTCATGTATTGTGCTTCACATAAAGGCATTACTTGGAAAAGTAATTTGCTATGTACGAATTATCATCTAATATCCATAGTCAATTTAGACCTTATTTGTCAATATAATTTTTAAATAGAGCCAGAAGTAATTGACTAGATGTAGAACACTGATACGCAACTAGTGGTCTGACACTGTGAATACCACCACCTACTGAATTTTCTCTGTTGTTGTTGTTGTATAGCTGCTCAGTCATGTCCAACTGTTTTGTGACCCCATGGACTATATGTAGCCCGCCAGGCTCCTCTGTCCATGGGATTTCCCAAGCAAGAATACTGGAGTGGGCTGCCATTTCCTTCTCCAGGGGCTCTTCCTGACCCAGGGATTGTACCCCCATCTCCTGCTGTGCAGGCAGATTCTTTATCACTGAGCCACCAGGGAAGTCCAGATTTTCTCTGTATTGGGGCAATTTACTAAAGTTGTAATAAATGTATAAATGCATAAATACAAAGTGCCCATATCTAAGACAACAGTCAAAAGAAAACAAAATGCACATTAAAAAACCCCAATGTTGCTATCTTAATGGCAATGTGAGACACTTACTTTGAACATTCTTCCAAGGCTTGGCAGAGCGTCTGTTGAAATGTACATACTTCTTCAAAGTTTCCCAATAAAGATGTAAACTCCACAGTACTCAGACTGAAAAATATATATATGCAGCTTCAGTGAAGAGAACTTGGGGATGACATCAGCTATCTCTCTCTAGTCTGGTTATTGATAGTTTGCTAGTAACTGGCAAATGGGACAAAGGAAGCAATTCTTATATTTTAACTTTTGCTTCTGAATTGACACCAACTCTGTGGTCTTAAGCAACTTTCTAAAACTTCTTTCTTTGATTTCCTTTTCTATAACAAGAATAATGATCCTAAAGAAAATGAGTGTTTACAAGGGACATTAGGTATTTTACAAAGTGAGGAGTAAATGAGTAACAAGTGCTTAACATCTGAACATTGACAGAGAACAGATTGGTGGTTGCAAAAGGTGGGGAGAGGGGATGGGTAGAATGGATTATGGTGGTCAAAAGGTTCAAGCTTCTAGTTATAAAAAAAGGAAGGCATAGGGATGGAATGTATGGCATGGTGACCATAGTCAATAATACTGTACTGCATATTGGAAAGTTTCTGAGAGAGTAGGTCTTAAAAGTCCTCATCACAAGAAAAAAATTTTGTAACTATGTGTGATGATAAATGTTAACTAGATTTACTGTAGTGATTATGTCACAATATATACAAATACTGAATCATTACACTGTACATCTGAACTAATATAATGTTTACATGTTAATTGTATCTCAATAAAAAATAAGAATCTAAAGTAGGTAGAATACATCACAGTTGGGAATAAGTGTAAAAACTTTTGAATTCTCTTCCCTAGAGGAGCTGGGACAGTAATCGGAAGATATTATATATGCCATATAAGGCATAAGGAAAAAGAGCAAAATCCAGCTTCTCTTAAATTAAAAGGCTTATAAATCAACTCAAGGAAATCTGGAGAGGAAGTAGGAGGGAAGAAATAGTACTGATGTGTGTGTTTGTTTTTGGAATGGAATGGAATCAAACAAAGACAAACTGAACAATTTTATCCATCACCTCTGTACTAAGAATTTTCCCATCTTTTCTTCTCCTAACAAAAAAAAAAAAAAAGGAGCCAACACTAGTATAGCGCTTAACACTGAGGTAAGCATTTTACAAATAACAACTTGTCTTAACCTTACAACAACTTTATGAGATAGATACTATTGCTGTCTCCATTTTACACATAAGGAAACCCCCACACAGAGAGGTTACACAAATCAGCCAAAGTCACAAAGCCAGTGAATGGTGAAGCCAGAAGTTGAACTCAAACATTCTAGGTCCAGAGTAAACGCTCCTAACCACTTTTTGATAGAAAACTTTTCTGAAGATTGACTTAAAAGGCCAACGTCTGCCACATGTTATTTCTCCTTAATATAATAATACTAGGAGAGGATTTACAGGAGACTAATTTTTGCTGACAAAGAAAAGGAAGACCCAAACAGATGTTACCAGTAACCCCTAGAGTATAAAAAGCACCCAGTTCCTCCACTCTGATGCCCTCTTGAACCACAAGCTGAAAAACCCCTCTCATGGGTGTCAAAAGTGAAACCATTTAGCCGGCTTTCCTGGCTGTTGCTCCCCTAGAGCAGCAGGAACTTGACTGAGCACTTAGCTGGACCCTTCAGGATTAAACAGTAAACAGTCTGCTTTGCTCAAATCATTTCGGGGTCTACAAGACAGAACCAATGGAAAGTGACTGTAAGTGCATTTTGAATTTCCATGAAACAGTGTGGTTCGGGCTCGGTTCTCTCACCTCCTCTGCCCTGGCTCTTTTCCTTTCCTTGCCTTTGTCTAGTTCTTGATTGCTCATCAATCACTCCTTTATTTGAAATCTTGCCCTCTCTGCTGTCAGCTTTAACACATCAGTGTCCCTCTCCTCCTCTGCCTGTCACCTCTAGAACACAGACCCACATTTCACTCAGTGGCAGGAGACACAGCGGGCTGAGTCTGGCCACTGACTAGACCATGTGATGGGCAGGGCAGTGAGCCTCTCTGGGATTTGGTTTTCTTATTTATTCAGTGAGGAAAGTCATTTCTTCCAGGGCACTAGACCCAATGATTCACTGAAGTTCCATTCAGCTCTAAGAACTATGATTCACAGAGCACTTCATGTTTTACAAAATAATAACAAAAGCTACTTTGTTGTTGATCATTTAAACTCTGAAAAAACACAGGAATACAAAATCCTTTCATACTGAAGTAGGATTCCCATAGTGTCATGAAAATAACCAAGTGGGAAATTTAGTAGGATATTATGTCTAAGCAAGCATGATTTAGAAAAAGGGAGAAAATAGTGAAATACATCATTAAACTTATTTAAGCTAGAAGCCAACAATTTAGGCAATTGTTTGGCAAAAATATACTCAAACTGAAGTAAAATAAGAGGTTTTTGTCCTCCACTCTACTTATCAACTGCTAAATTTTCTATTTGACTTAAATCATAATCTCTAGGAAAGCTTAATCCATTAAAATAAAAACACAAAAATGCAGTTGGACATTATTTGTTACATATGCCAGGTCTACAAGCACCAAAAAAATGAGTGGTCAACAGTTTTCTTTTGTGAAAAGTAAGTTTGCAATTCAGGCCTTCAGATTTCCACGACCAGAATAAGGTTCGAATATTAGATTGTGAAAAACATCCTAACATCTCTTTCTCATTCTCTTTGGCCTGGGTGAAATACTGGCTTGAATGGCTCTTAGAAACACTCACAAAACGCCACGCTTTTTCCACTCTCAGAGCATGGGAAAGAGTTTCTGCCCTGGCAAGCAAAGGTCACAGCAAGCAGAAGACTTTCCAGTGTCTGTGCTTTTTGCATAAAAACATCAGCAAGTCCTTTTTCTGGAAGGTAAAACCAAATATATCCCTTTAAAAACAGACAAGACAAAAATGGTGACAGACAGAAAAGCAGATCGACTCATTCCCGCCACAGCCAGAAGAGAAAGTCAAGCTCTCCAAGAGCAACATCTTGCATAATTTCTGTTGCCTTGACCATGTTCTTGGCAACCTGTGATCTGTGGAAATTCTTCTAAAGGGCAAAATCAATTATTCACTGACATAAGAGTAATGACTCCATATGCTGACATTATCTTGCTTTCCTTAGTGAGGGGTTTAAAATATAAAACTTACTTGTTATTGGACTGCAGGGGTCTTAAGTAAGTAACAAGAAGAGACTGAAGTTCTTTAGCATAATCTTTTTCAGTGTCCAAGATATTCTGTAACACCTATGGGGAAACAAAGATCAAGGTATTGTAATTGTCAGAAAAGTCCAAAATAAAATACAGTTTTAGATCTTTTAATCAAATTATATGAAAGAAAAGTCTTATTTACTCAGGCTAGCACTGTAAGGAACACAAAATCTGAACGCATTCTAGCAAACTAATAATTGCATGACAACTGGTTATATTGCATAACTCACACAAACATGTTTTTTCAGAATTACCTTTATTTGGAGGGGCCTTACCATTTACATAGTATGGCTCAGAATGCTTTTGTGTGCTTTAAATTATTTTATCCTCAGTAAAAGTCTCAGCTAACAAAGGATCATCATTGCCATTTTATGGTTGAGAAGATTGAGACCAACTACCCCAAGACATAGAGATTCAATGTCAGGATAACTTCACGATAACTGATATCAAACACCAAAACAGATTTTTTTAAATGATATTTTTGAGAAGATCTTTAGGTGACAAAATCTGAGGACACTGAATTTTTAAACAGGGTTAAAACTGGTTTTTTAATTAAAAGTAAGAAGTGCTAATATAAACATTTCAAAGAGATAAAGAAGCTGAAATGTGAGGAATTAAATGATGCTTACCAGTATTATTAATGATAGCCAAAAGAAAATACTCTAGGCAAAATAATCAATAAATAGGTCCACAGTTTCTCTTCCCCTACCAGCCCTGGAGTCATGCCCCATTTCCCAGCCTTTTGTGGAGGCAGCTACAACCTTTATTCCAAGCTCTTAGAGATCCACCAAGCTAATATTTTGGTGTACTTTCTCTCATATCTTCTAATCCATTCAACACAAATTTACTGAGTGTCTATGTGGTGACAGGGCTTCCCTTGTGGCTCAGCTGGTAAAGAATCCACCTGCAATGCGAGAGAACTGGGTTCGATCCCTGGGTTGGGAAGATCTCCTGGAGAAGAGAAAGGCTACCCACTCTAGTATTCTGGCCTGGAGAATTCCATGGACAGTCCATGGGGTCGCAAAGAGTCGGACACGACTGAGCAACTTTCACTATGCGGTGACAAAGGCCATACCTGCCCTCAGGGAGTTTCTACTCTATCTGCAGAGGGAGACATTAAACGGGGGGCTCATAGGAGCATGTGAAGCATTCTTAGCCAGGAGAAGCCCCTTAACCTACCAACATGCCAGATGTGTACTCACAAGACAGTGCATGATGATCTGCTTTTGAAAGGTGGAATGGAAAAACCGCCTGGAGGTCCAGGTAGCTGTGGGTTTTTTTGAAACAACTGAACTGAAGGGTAGTAGTCCAGGCTCTGCTACCAATGAACAGGTTGCTTCAGTTTTAAGGTTTCACTTACCTCATCTCAGATTGTGACATCTCACCTACCTCAGGGACCATTGTGAAGAGGTAAGGGAGACACTGTACATGTGGGTACTGGGTGAGTTGGGAAACAGTCCCTTCCAATTTAAAGGGTTAAAAGAAAGGTTCCTCAATGGCAGTTATTGATATTTCAGAGCAGATTACTCTCTGTTGTGAGGGGATGCCCTGTGCACTGTAGGATGTTTAGCAACATCATTGGAATCTACCCATCAGATAGCTGCACACCACCCCCTACCCAAGTATGACAATAAAAAATGTGCCCAGACCATGCCAAATGTCACCTAAAGGGCAATATCACCCCTAGCCGACAAGGACATAGGCTATAGGGGTGGCCTCAAAAGTTAGGGCTTAAGTTGTAGCCCCTCCTGCCAGCTACTCATGTCTACTTTCAGTTTCTCTGTTCCTTAAGAAGGAATGCCTACTCTAAAAATAAGCGTGCACCTAGGGGCCTGGAGGTACCAATGCGCTGTGAAATTAATCCAATAATGGAATAGCAATGTTACCCCCTATAGGAAGTCAAAGCACAATAAAGGAAATTAGAAACTATCTTGAGATGAATAAAAAAAAAAAAACATAAAAAACTTGTAGGATGTAGTTAAAATAGTGTTTGGAGACTGCCTATATCAAAAAGGAAGAAACAGGACTTCTAGTTGCCACTCCAGCATTTAAGGCATTTGCTAGTCATCACTCCACCCTAAAAACAAGCAAATAGCTTTAAAAAAAATGGGAAAAAGAACTTTGCTTACATTTATTTGTCAGGGAATTGAGGTCACAGGGGAAAAATGATACACTCAAAATTAGAGAAACAGACAAGCAGATAGAGATCATATATTGCTGGAGCAGAAAATCATAAGTCTCCACAGGAATGGGAAGCAAGGTAGGAAAACCTGAACTGTAATTGATGAGTTGCTGGAGGCTCACTTTGCTGTACACCTTAAACTAACAACACGAACACTGTTAACTATACCCCAATATAAAATAGAGTTTTTAAAGAGATATTTTTTAAAAAGTGGTGCTGGGACCACTGGATAAGTACATGCAAAGAAAGAATTTGCACTCCTACTTTACATCATATTAAAAAATTAACTCAAAATGGATGCCGGAGTTAAAATTACAAAACCCTGAGAAGAAAACAGAAGAGGAAATCTTCCTGACCTTGGATTTGGCAATGGATTCTTGGATGACACCAAAAGCACAAGCAACAAGAGACTAAAGATGGATAAATTGAAATTCATGAAAATTAAAAACTTTTATGTAGTCGCTAAGTCATGTCCAACTCTTTTGCAACCCCATGGACTATAGCCCACCAGCTCCTCTGTCCATGGGATTCCTCAGGCAAGAATACTGGAATGGATTCATGGCAATGTATGGCAAAACCACTACAATATTGTAAAGTAATTAGCCTCCAATTAAAATGAATAAATTTATTAAAAAAAAAAAAAGAATACTGGAGTGGGTTGCCATTCATTTCCTTCTCCAGGGGATCTTCCCAACCCAGGGATCAAATCCATGTCTCCTGTGTCTCCTTTGGATTCTTTACCATGGAGCCACCAGGGAAGCTCAGCAAAGGACATTGTCAAGAAAAAGACAACCCACAAAATGGGGAAAATATTTACAAATCATGTATTTGAAAAGGGTCTACTATTCAGAATTTACAACTCAACAATAAAAGTAATCAATTAAAAGTTGGCAAAGGATTTAAATAGACATCTCGCAAAGAAGATATACAAATGGCCAATATGCACATAAAAAGATAGTCAACATAGTTAACCACTGCTGCTGCTGCTGCTGCTAAGTCGCTTCAGTCGTGTCCGACTCTGTGCAACCCCATAGACGGCAGCCCACCAGGCTCCCCCGTCTCTGGGATTCTCCAGGCAAGAATACTGGAGTGGGTTGCCATTTCCTTCTCCAGGGAAATGCTAATCAAAACCACAATACTACTTCACACTAAGAGTGGCTATAATAAAAAGAAAAAATAGAAAACAAAAAGGGTTGGTGAAGATATGGAGAAACTGGAACCTTCATACATTGCTAGTGGGATAGTCAAAAACTTTCTATGGAAAGTAGCTACTGTGGAAAACAGTTCGGCAGTTCCTCAAAAAGTCAGACATAGAGTTATCATATGACCCAGTAATCCATTACTAGAAAAAATGAAAAAATATGTCTATGTAAATATTTGCACATCTATTTTCACAACAGCATTATAAATAATAACCCAAAGGTCCATTAGGTGATGGATGGATAAACAAAACCTATTATATCCATACAATGGAAAATTAATCAGTCAAAAAAAGCAATGAGTTACTAAGACACAACGTGGATGAACCTTGAAAATGTTATGCTAAGGAAGAAGCCAGACACAAAATAACAAAGATTGTATGATTCAATTTATATGAAACATCCAGAATAAGGAAAACCTACAGAGACAGAAAGTAGATTAGTGGTTGTTAAGGGCTGGAGGGAGTGAGTACTAATGGGTACAGGGTTTCTTATTGAGATGATGAAAATGTTATAAAATAAGATGGTGGTGATCATCACACAACTCTGTTAATTTACTAAAAATCAGTGAATTGTACACTTTAAAGTGGTGACTTTTGTGGTATGTGAATTATATATCATTATAGCTGTTATCTTAAAGTCAAAGGACAAATTTCTCATCTGTTAACAGAAATTTTTCTGTTTTTTCTCTGAGTTCAAGTCCTTATCCAGTAGAATATCCTTCCAAACTCAATTTGTCCATCCTTACACCTCTCTGCCCAGCTGAGCTGTTGTTCACTGCAGTGTATCAAATAATCCCTTTACTCACACTCAGCACTGGGATTCATTTTTTATTCTTAGAAATGGAAAGAGCTGCACTAGAATTAAACAGGACCACAGTTATTAAGAGGTAAAACTCATATACAGATTTCCTTTTTAGCAATATTTATTTGTCTACAGTATTCGTATTGAAAGAAAAAGAGGCTGGTGGCCTGACTTCCCACTTATATCCAGGAGAGAATGAAGTCAGTTTATCACTTCCTTTGTTCACATTTTTCTGAAGAGACCATGTCTGGTAATGTACTGTCTCAAATTCTCAACCTTGCTTTCAAGCACCGTTGTCTGAAACTGTCATACTACCCAGATAATAATGTTCATTAAAAAAAAAAGAAAAAGAAAAAAAGAAAACAAAACACAATCATTGCCTGAGGGAATTTTTAAATTAGAAATTTTGAAGACATTATTTACATCATAAAGTGTGATTTTTTTAAGACAATTAAACATCACTACTTTAACTCCAAGGTTGCTATAATTCAACCTCCCTCCCCGTTGAAACAGTTTTATTATTTCAACTTCCTTTAAAATGCAATCATCTCAAGTTCCCTTAAGAGAAAGGACTAAGATTTTGCAAGAAAGGTGCCAACTGCCCTGCTCCAATGGGTTTTTTGGAGTGTGCTAAGCAAAGCAGTATTCCAAGGGTTCTATCTGCGCTGCAATCACTCGTACAGGACAAACAGAAGTAGGAAGGCACACTCCTTACTGCCTTTGACTGACTTCTAGAAAACTGAATGAAAACATATACAGAACTCATACTGTTGCAAGTTTTGAGAGTGGCTGAATGCTGATTTCATGGCTGCAATCACCATCTGCAGTGATTTTGGAGCCCAAAAAAATAAAGTCTGACACTGTTTCCACTCTTTCCCCATCTATTTCCCATGAACTGATAGGACCAGATGTCATGATCTTCGTTTTCTGAATGTTGAGCTTTAAGACAACTTTTTCACTCTTCTCTTTCACTTTCATCAAGAGGCTTGTCAGTTCCTCTTCACTTTCTGCCGTAAAGGTGGTATCATCTGCATATCTGAGGTTATTGATATTTCTCCCGGCAATCTTGATTCCAGCTTGTGCTTCTTCCAGTCCAGCGTTTCTCATGATGTACTCTGCATAGAAGTTAAATAAGCAGGGTGACAATATACAGCCTTGACGTACTCCTTTTCCTATTTGGAACCAGTCTGTTGTTCCCTGTCCAGTTCTAACTGTTGCTTCCTGACCTGCATATAGGTTTCTCAAGAGGCAGGTCAGGTGGTCTGGTATTCCCATCTCTTGAAGAATTTTCCACAGTTTATTGTGATCCACACAGTCAAAGGCTTTGGCATAGTCAATAAAGCAGAAATAGATGTTTTTCTGGAACTCTCTTGCTTTTTCCATGATCCAGCAGATGTTGGCAATTTGATCTCTGGTTCCTCTGCCTTTTCTAAAACCAGCTTGAACATCTGGAAGTTCACAGTTCACGTATTGCTGAAGCCTGGCTTGGAGAATTTTGAGCATTACTTTACTAGCGTGTGAGATGAGTGGAATTGTGCGGTAGTTTGAGCATTCTTTGGCATTGCCTTTCTTTGGAATTGGAATGAAAACTGACCTTTTCCAGTCCAAAATCACTACAGATGGTGATTGCAACCATGAAATTAAAAGATGCTTACTCCTTGGAAGGAAAGTTATGACCAATCTAGACAGCATATTCAAAAGCAGAGACATTACTTTGCCAACAGAGGTCCGTCTAGTCAAGGCTATGGTTTTTCCAGTGGTCATGTATGGATGTGAGAGTTGGACTGTGAAGAAAGCTGAGTGCTGAAGAATTGATGCTTTTGATGTGGAAGAAGCATCAAAACCATGCTGTGGTGTGGGAGAAGACTCTTGAGAGTCCCTTGGACTGCAAGGAGATCCAACCAGTCCATCCTAAAGGAGATCAGTCCTGGGTGTTCTTTAGAAGGAATGATGCTAAAGCTGAAATTCCAGTACTTTGGCCACCTCATGAGAAGAGTTGACTCATTGGAAAAGACTCTGATGCTGGGAGGGATTGGGGGCAGGGGGAGAAAGGGACGACAGAGGATGAGATGGCTGGATGGTATCACCGACTTGATGGACATGAGTTTGGATGAACTCTGGGAGTTGGTGATGGACAGGGAGGCCTGGTGTGCTGCAATTCATGGGGTGGCAAAGAATCGGACACGACTGAGTGACTGAACTGAACTGAACTAAATGCTGATTTTACAAGCTAGATTGACAAAGGGGATTAATGAGTCCTTCGTTAAATAATGCAAAATGTGTTTGAATGATGATGTACTAAACAGTATTGCCCTTGCTGTGGTGTGATTAGTAGAAATGCTCATCACGGTGGATGCCTAAAATTCTTTCCCAAATTCACTTGGACTTTTATTGCTTTCCTCAATCTCAATAGACCAACTGATGAACTTTGGAGACTGGTTCTTTATTTTTCAGGCCACAGGGCATCTACTGTAAAAGGATTAAAAAGGGAAGCAGACAGAGAAGGCTATGTGTTCCCAAACAGAAGGCCTCAGTGGTGAGTCAGAAGGCAGGGAGTTTGGCAGGACAACCAACTTCAGAGCAGTACAATCTGATTGAGATGAAATCCACTCAAATACTAAAATAGACTGTCCAGACATTGCCTTTGCTTCCCTGACTCCTTCTTCACAAGGACAACGGAGTATCCTTTTGCTCAATTAACTTTTGACTAAATTCCGAATAAAACAGATGGTTAGAAGCCATAGAAAAAGAGGTAGAGACCTTTTGAACCTCCATCCCATGCTACTGATTTTCCAGTAAAATGTATTTCCTCCACTTCCTGGAAAGGCTTTAGAGTGAATTCATTTTGATATCTCTGTTTTCCAAAGGGAACAAATCATATAGATCTGAGGAAATTATTTTAAGGGGCTAAAATGCAGAAACAAAGGCTGAATATAGAGATAAGTCCCATGATAAAGGAAAACTATAACGGCCTTAGGAAAACTTAAGTCTAAGCCAAACCACTGTGTTATAGGAATTCTGAGATAATCATGATGCCTACAAAAAATGAGTTTGTGTTGGTAAACTACTATGAAACAGGAAAGGACAATACATTTTGTATCTATACCATATTTGGCTTATATGACAGAAGAGCCACTTGCTTACATTCAAGTGCAGTGGTCAATTTCACTTCTCCAGGTCCTTGGTTTTCACACAACAAGCAGCACCATGCCCTGTAATTGACAGACTCAGCAAAACAGAATTGGACTCTGAAAACTCTCATCATCTCCCCAGCTTCAGGTGGAAGACATAGATGGATGAGTCAAACAGGAAGTAAGAAGGCAAAAAAGAATAGGGCATATGGAGAAGGAATAAATGCATAGATGAGTAAGGTAGTTTAGATTAGTGGTTTAAAAAAGAGAGAATGCACAGAAGTATTTTAGAGCAGTGAAATTACCCTGAACAACACTCTAAAGGTAGATAGATGTTATTATACATTTGTCCAAACCCCTAGAATGTCCAACATCAGGAGTAATGGCAATGTCAACTCTGGACTTTGGTGCTAATGATGTGTCAATGTAGGTTCATCAATTGTCACAAACATACCACTCCGATGGGACATGCTGATAGTGGGGAGGCTATGCATGTGTGGGGGCAGGGGTATACAAGACATCTCTCCCTTTTGATCAATTTCACCATGAAGCTAAAACTGCTCTAAAATATAAAGGTTTTTTTTTTTTTTTAAGAAGGGTAGATAAGCACTAGAAAAGTAGAGAAAAAAATCTTCCCACCTTTCCTACCGAATGGAGGCACTGAAGACAGACTGGTTAGGCATCTGCTATATATTACAATAAAGTAGAAGAAAGTTAGAAAAAATAAACAATACTGGGCCTTACTTATTATATTTGCCTATTTGACTGTAGGGAAATATCTCTACAGATATACAGTTGCAGACAGAGGCAACTTCCAGAGTTTAGTACAGGCAAACCTCGTGTTATCGCACTTTGCTTCATTTCACTTTGCGGACATCGTGTTTTTTCACAAACGGAAGGTGTATGGCAGTCCTGAATCAAGCAAGTCTACTGGCGCCGTTTTTCTAACAGCATTCGCTCACTTCAGGTCTCTGTGTCACTTTTGGTAATTCTCCCAAGAGTCTACACTTTATTGTTATTATTATATTCATTGTGTGATCGGTGATCTTTGATATGACTACTGCAGAAAGATTACAACTCGCTGAAGGCTCAGATCACAGCATTTTTAACAATAAAGTATTTGTTAATCAAGGTGTGTACATTGTTTTTTAAGACATGATGCCATTGCACACTTAATAGATGACAGTAAAGCATAAACAGGGACTTCCCTGGAGGTCCAGTGGTTAAGACTTCACGCTTCCACTGCAGGAGGCACGGGTTTGATCCCTGGTTGGGGAACTAAGATCCTACATGTTGTGCAGCATGGTCAAAAATATTTTAATTAAATTTTAAAAATTGGATAGGACTTCAAAGAAAAATAAAGTGGAAACATAAGTCTCATATGCACTGGGAAACCAAACAACTCATGTAACTCAGTTTCTTGCGATGCTCTGGAATCAAATGGGCCTTCCCAGGTGGCTCTAGTGGTAAAGAATCTGCCTGCCAAAGCAAGAGACTCAAGAGACATGAGTTCAATCCCTGGGTCAGGAAGAACCCCTGGAGAATGGAACCCACTCCAGTAATGGCAACTGGAACGGCAACCCACTCCAGTATTCTTGCCTGGGAAATCCTATGGACAGAGGAGCCTGGCAGGCTACAGTCCATGGGGTCACAAAGAGTCAGACATGACTGAGCATCTGAGCACTCATGGAATCAAGTCTGCAATATCTTTGAGGGGTACTTGTATCAGGATTACTGTGAGCCTGGCCTATTTGTGGCAGCACAAAGGACCACATTCTTACAGTGGGCTGCACTTGTTGCAATAAATAAGGAATTTCACCCTCTGAGAGGCATTTTAATGGGAATGGAAGAGAATGCAGTCCCTTCTGCAGGGACAGGTTGTAGGCACATACATTCTTGCCGGGATGAATATGCTCACATGGTTCTCCCTGCCTGACTCCCCTTCCAGCTCTTCTCTGCTTATCTAAGCCCTAACATGCCCTCAATCCTCTCTGCCATTCAACTTTTTCCTGTTGCTGTTGTTGTTTAGTTGCTAATTCATGTCTGACTTTCTGTGACCCCATGGACTATAACCTGCCAGGCTCCTCTGTCCATGGAATTGTCCAAGCAAGAACATGGGAGTGGGTTGTCATTCCCTTCTCCAGGGGATCTTCCCGACCTGGAGATAGAACTTGTGTCTCCTGTACCTCCTGCATGGGCAGGCAGATTCTTTACTAATATTTTCCTTTATTGATTTTTGAATTTTAGTTCAGTGAGTATCAGAATCGCCTGTGAGGAATAGAGAGAAGGCAGCTGAGGGAACTGTTTAAAAATGCTGTTTACTAGGACCTGTGGCCAAAGACTCTGATGTAACAAGCCAGATGTGGATCCCAGATATCTACAGTTTTAATGGTCTCCCTGGGGGCTTTCGAATGCAAAAGATTTCCCAACCACATCTGGAGCAACTCATCTTAGGACAGTTTGTCACTTGACATCATTGCCTGCCAGTGAGACCATGGATGCCAAGACCTAAGCGCTGCATGCAAATGAAGCCTGACAACTAAGCTACATAATTTCCTCTTTCTTTTCTTTTTTTTCAGTTTTATTGCGATCTAATTGACAAATAAAAATTATATATATTCAAGATATCTTACTTGACAATTTGATGTATGCACACATTGTGAAATGATCACCACGATCAAGCTAATTAACACATCCATCACCTCACATAGTCACCATTTTCTTTTGTTGCTATTGTTTAATCCCTCCTGGCACATAACATCAACTTACAACAGGCAAAGAGAGCCACTGAGCAGAAGATTATTAGAAAAATAACTCATAGAAAACGATATGCTTTTGTTCAATGGTGAGAGACGTTTAACAAATGACAGTGAATTTTTAGGACAATGAAGGAACCAAAGTCAGGAGCAGCAAAAGCCTCCTCTAGGCTGTCATGTCCCTAAAGGATGCTAAACTCCCCTTCAAAACAACCGGCTAGGAGAGGCCAAGCCTCAGTTAGATACATTAAACATGCCTCATGGCAGATGTAGGTCTGAGTTGGGCTCCCTACGTCACTTTAATCATACTGGAGAACTTCTAAACATTTCAGAACTGATGTGCCACCAGAAGCAAACTGAGGCTTAAATGGGTCTGAGATCAGCTGATAATCCCTCAGAAACTTGAAAAAGGGGAGAGAATGTGTGCAGACCTGAAAATTCCAAGAGGTCTCTATCCTGTCCAGGCTTACAGGATGTGACAGTTAATTTTATGTGTCAACTTGGTTGGGTCATGAGATGCCCAGACTAAATAATATTTCTGGGCAGGTCTGTGAGAGTGTTTCCAGATAAGGTGAACTTTGAACCAGTAGCCTGAGTAAAGCAGATTGCCCTCCGCAATGTGCATCATCCAATCTGTTGGCCTGAAGAGAACAAAAAGGTGAAGGAAAGGAGAATTGGCTCTATTTGTACCTCACTGCTTGAGCTGGAACATCTGCCCGAGGACTGGAATTTACACCCTTAGCTCTCCTAGTTCTCAGGCCTTTAGACTCAGACTGAACTATACTACCGCCTGTCCTGGGTTTTCAGCTTACACGTGGCAGATCATGGGACTTCTCAGCCTCCATAATCACACAAGCCAATTTCTTTTCTTTCTTTTTTTTTTTACAAGCCAATTTCTTACAGTAAATCTCTCTATATCTATTGGTTCTGTCTCTCTGTAGAACCCTGACTAATACACAAGACCAAAATAAAGAAAGCATTTAGACTAGCGAGGACTCGCTGAATGCAAGAGCATAAGAACATGTCTGATCACAGACAGTATCGTTAGGGTGTGAGAACAAAAAAATCTCCATGAAGGAGAAATAATGAAGAAGACATAGTTCCTGTTTTATTTATAGCTATATTTATATTTAAACAGGCTATGTATATGTATATATGTATACACACACCCACACATCAAAGAAAGTTTGGCATCAGATTCAGTAAGATGTTAATGATGATCATCTCTGAGTGGTGGAATTACAGGTGATATTTATTTTCTTCTTTATACTTTTCCTGCACTAATTTTTTAATCATTATTTATATAATAAAAAAAATTCTTCCTGTTTTTAAAAAAATGAAGTAAAAATCAGACACTAGTGTTCTTATAGAACTAGCAACGGAAAACATCTACAATTAATGACTCTTAGGAAGAAGAGCTAATGTGAGATGAGATGGGGACACCTTACATATGAGTGAACTTGATTTTCCAGATCTCCAAATACTGTGGGTGAGTACTCAGGTATTCAACACAGATTGGGAGGGTGATCAGAACAATCGGAACATATTTTGAATTTGTTGCTGCTAAATATTTGCCTAAATACTCAAAAATGTAGATTTTTTTAAAAACACCAACAACTAGCCCAAATCCTTTCACATGCATATCTAATTACAATAGTAAGTCCAGTTGGTCTCAATAATCTAGCAATATTCATACTACAGCCCTACAGTTCCTTCTCAGGCCATCCTGGGCTCCCCAAGACCTTTTGGGTTTTTTAAAATTAAGTTTGGTTTGAGAAAAAATTTAAATATATATATTTTTTTAGCTCAACAATTTAACTTCTAGGACTTCACCTTACAGATCTTTATACACTTTGCCAAAGTTACACACAGGATGTTCACTGCAGAATTGTTTATAACAGCGAGAAGTGGAAATAAGGTACATGGACTCCAACAGGAGGTGGATGATAGAAACTGCAGTACATCTTGAGTTGGTATATAGTAGAGATAGGATTTGTATAATGCCCATAGACTCAGCAGAGGCAGAGAAAGAGTCAAAGCAGAGTGATTGTATGTTCCAGACCAGCAGGGAGAAGCAGCTAT
This sequence comes from Oryx dammah, assembly GCF_014754425.2. NCBI lineage: Eukaryota > Metazoa > Chordata > Mammalia > Artiodactyla > Bovidae > Oryx > Oryx dammah. Next base: position 40,845,566 of record NW_024070207.1, read on the forward strand.
TGTAACACTTTCATTCACCATTTGACTGCACCCTTCCATTAAAAATTTAATCATTGGGGTTCACCTGGAAGCTAAAAGAAATGGTCAGGACCAGAGGTGGGTGGAGGGAATTGTGTGAAGGTGGTCAAAAGGTACAAACTCACAGTTATAAGTACTAGGGATATAAAGTACAACATGATAAATATAATCGACACTGCTATACGCTCTTTATGACTGTTGTTAAGATAGTATATCCTAAGAGTTCTCATCACAAGCAAAACACATTTTTTTTCTATTTCTTTGATTTTGTAACTCTATGAGATCATGGATATTCAATGACTTACTGGGGTCATCATTTCATGATGTATGTAAGTCAAATCACTATGCTGTACACCTTAAATTTACAGTGTTGCATGTCAATTTTTTCTCAATAAAACTAGAAGAAAAAATACAAGGCAAATAAATAATTGAAAATATGATAACCTTACATGACAACTCAGAAAACAAATTGTATAGACAGCATGATTACAACTACATAATGATATAGCTATATATGTGTAGGAAATGCATCAAAACATTACCAGTTTTTTAAAACAAGTGATCAGGGATGAAGAGAGAAGGGAGCCTAGCTCTGTTGGGTGATATATTTTAACCTCAGAAATGTAAAAGGAAAATAGTGACAAAATTATCCCCTATGATTATCGTTCATGCTACAATGAAGCATGGTATGAAGTTCCTACCTGATTTTTCACACCAACTACTGTTCATGTTATCATTATGAAGCAAACTCACTGAAGAATGATATTTCATTTTTGAAACCAAATGTATAGAAAGATTTTAAAACTCTTGAGGGACTCCTCTGCTGGCCCAGTGGTTAGGACTCCGCACTTCCACCTCAGGGGGCAGAGGTTCCATCCCTGGTTTGGAAACTAAGCTCCCACAAGCCACACAGTATGGCCAAAAAATAAAATAAAAACTGTTTATCCATGCACACAATGAAAGGAGTCAGCAGCAAAAAACACACATAGTACATTAGGTGAAAAGCGAAACTATATTCCAGCTGTGATGAAGAAGATGACAAGGCTCCCAAACGGGGAGACTTCAGGGTTATGAGGACTTGACCTTTTCATTAGTGACTGGGCCAAGTCTGGAAAGAAGACATGGAGGAAAACAGAGTAGATTAAGGGAAATTATACAATTTCTTTTTCAACAGGAACTTATTTTGAGTATTGCACATGCCCTATTTATAGCTTATATATTTTGTCATATCTGTGTTCAAGCCAGAGCCATTTCATTCCTCCCTCTGTGCCAAAAGGCAGTCTTCCCTTTGGGCTTTCCTCAAGAACAAGGTTGATAATATTTCTGAGGATATCATAGCAGATTGATTGATTCTAAAATAAAATCACACTATGCAATCATGTAAACTTTACTGCATTAAAGGAACTTGGGAATTCACCTCCTATCTGTAAGGCAAGCTCTAACTGCTGAATTTCCCCATAATGTTGACATATCGGCCAATTTCTCTTTTGTTGCAGTTTAAAAGGCCTTGCTCTGAATCCCCTTGAATTACTCAATACAGTGGATGTAAAACTTCTAGACATCTGTAAGAAACCTACAAGAAGAGTTCCATTATAACGAAGCTGACATTAGATCCTTGCAATGCAACTTTGTCCAGTCTTCCATTGGTGTCGCCTCGACACTTCAGTGGTTCTCCATATAGAGAGTCAAGAAAATTTTTGTTCATCATCTGAACACTCACCACAGTATAATAATTCTTGGTAAGTGGAGTCGCTTCAAATCCTTTGACAGCCTTGGGGGAGAGAGGTCTCTCTGTGAAAAAGACATTTAAATTATGTTAATATCACACAAGTCTAAGATGAACATTTTATAACATAGGTCAACTAACATATTATAAATATTGTCAAGTGGAAGGCTCAAAGGAAATGTACATTTCTAAACAAGTGAAGCTATAATCTTACTAAACTACAGATGGCCAAGTCACAGCTTCTTAATGACAGGGTCAAGGCAAGAACTTCAGATCCAGTTTGGGCTGTTTCTTTACTCATCTGCCTCTCCATTCGACTTATTATAAAACAGATAAGCAAAGGAATGCTAACCAAATACGTTATGTTTGTAACTTGCAACTAACCATACAAGAATAACATAATACAGATAATAGCAGCCATTCTTTCCCAGGGCTAGCTGTTTATTGTGCCCAGAATAAAATAATCAGAATCTTGAATACACTGAAAACTAGCAGGAAATTCTTCTATGTATCATTTTAATATCATTACATTGTGCTATAAAATATTGTCTTTCTTTTACAAAGTTTGTCTTATCTATTAAACTCATGACTAAGAGACATCCCAGAATGCTTTTTTAAAAAAACAAAGAAACCACTTAATAAAAATACAGACAGGGGACTTCTTTGGTGGTCCAGTGGCTAAGACTCCTCACTTGCACTGCAAGGGGATCAGGTTCAATCCCTGGTCAGGGAACTAAGATCCCACAAGACACCTTGTGCAGCCAAAAGAAATTTAAAAAATAAAAAGTACAAGACAGCAATCATAAATGTTTAACAGTGTCACTACAGACTCTCTTCCTTACTCTCATTTTGTCCTTTGTATCATTGCTTTATATTCCATTTTTGCCTTGCTATATTATATTGTATGCTGCTTTAAATTCCTTCTGAAGTATGGTAGAGTATACATAACCAAGTATTATCATCAGGCCTTGATCTTCCCTTTTCTAAAAGTAATATTTTCTAGTTTTATATCTATGACATTCCACTCCTAAAAATTGCAATATACAGAAAACAAAAACCAACAATTAACCCGTCACCAAGAGCTAACCATCATCCACAGTAACGTTTTGAAGTATGTCTTCCTATTCCTTTTATCATCTGTTTGTGAACACACACACACACACAGATCTTTCTTAATTCATCTACAGCTTAACTCTCCTATTACAACACTATTTCATGAACATTTTTCCACTTAACCTTGATTTCTAATGATTTTTATATTTAAAATATCCCTTATGTTTACTTGGCAATTAACAGCTTTTAGGACATTTTATTTGATCTTTACAACGACCCTGTGAGGCAGAGATGATCTTCTCATTTTGCAGAGGTCACTAAAGTACAGAAAGGTGAGGTCAGCTGCCTAAGGGCATGAATTTGGGAAATGGCAGAGCCAAGACTGAAGCCCAGGTGTGTCTTGACAAGAGTCTGTGCTCCCAAGCAGCAGGATGTCCAGAGATGGAAGCTACTGAAAGGTCTGGTCGATGGCATGAGCAGTGGTTCCCCATCTGCCTCGGAGCTCAGAGGGGCCATCAGTTTGATCTGGGATGGTCAGAGAAGACCTTGCTGGGCAGCGGAGTATTTGATCTGTCCCTGGATGGGGGCCAGAATTCAAACAGGCTGAGAAGACAGTAGAGCGTTTTCTCAGCAGGGAAGATTCCAGGAGCTCAGCTGTAGAAATGGCAACACTCAAGGCAGGGCTGTTCCTGTGACAGTGAACCGTCCAGCTGGACCAGGCTGTATAAAGTGGAAATACAGCAAAAACGCAGGAATGAGGGCCAATTCTCCCACTCTTCAGCAACAAAAAATGGGGCTTATCTAGTTTAAGATCTGCCTGGATCCACATGGTGGCTTCACAAGGCTTTACTGGATAATTCTGAGCAATTCAAAGCCACCCAGACTATTACTTGAGATTATAAGTGGCAGAGTCAGGACATGAACCCAAGTACTGTATTGCCAAGCTTGGTGTTCGCCCCCCACCACCACACTATGGTTTTAGACTCCTCAGCATACTTGAAATCAACAGTTACCAAATTCTTTTAGTTTTTCTTAAGCAAGTTTTCTACAGTATAGCCCTGATGCTACTTAAAACTCAGTTGTTTTGGGTAATTATGACATAAACCAGTCTGATTAAAAATAGAACATTCCAGAGAAATCAGCAAGATGTGGTTGCCTTTCGAAAGCAAGGCCAAAAGGAAGGGTAAACAGTAATGGAAAGTCTGCTAAGATGCAGAAGAGGAAAGGAAAGCCCAGAGGAATTGATCACTGCAATTGAAAAAAAATGGTAACTATGTAAAGTAGAACAGGGAAACATGAAAGAAAACAGTGACTGCCATGGAGATTCCTGGGTGGCTGAACATAATGCTAAAAGAGCTGATGCTTTGATAAGATCAATAAAATTGTTAACAAGGACTTACGGAATAGCCCAGGGCACTATATTCAGTATATTGTAATGATCTATAACGAAAAAGAATTTTTCAAAATATAGAGATATATATATGTATAACCAAATCCCTTTGTTGTACACCTGAAATTAACACAATATTGTAAATTAATCACACTTCAATAAAAAAATTATAGTAAAAAATTTTAATAAAATAGTCAAACTCTAGAAAGACTGACAGAGGAAAGAAGAGAGAAGACACATATTGCCTATATGAGAAGTGAAATATGGGATATCACTACAGACTCTAGAGATACCAAAAAGATAATAAATAGTATGAACAACTCAAAACACATACATTTGATAATTAGGTGTGAAATGGAGCAATTTCTCAGAAAGCCAAAACTACCACAGTTCACCCAATATTAAATACACCATTTGAAGAACCTTATAACAAGTATGGAAATTGAATTTATAAATTTAAAGCTTTGGAAAAAAGGAAATCTCCAGGCCCATATGGTTCTAATGGAGAGTTCTACCAAATGTTGAAGGAAGAAGTCATAGCAATTCTTCTCAATCTCTTCCAGAAAATAAATGAATTCATTTTATAAAGTCACTATTACACTGACACCAAAACCAGACAAAGACAGTACAAAAAATAAAACTGCAGACCCATATCCCTCATGAATTTCAATGAAAAAACCTTAACAAAGTATCAGTAAATAGAATTCAGCAATATTTTATAAGAACTTTATACCATGGAATTCATCCCATGGATACAAGTTAGTTAAATATTCAAAAATCAATAGATGAAACCCATGTTAGTAACAGTCTAAAAAGAAAAATCACATGATAATATCAACGGATGCAGAAAAAGCACAGGACAAAATTCAATATCCATTCAACAAAAACTTCCAGAAAGAAATAGGAATAAAGAACTTCTCCAACTCAATAAAGAGCATCTACAAAAACCTTACAGCTAGCATCTTACCTAGTGGAGAAAAACCTACGGCTGAATGCATTCCGAACCCCAAGATCAGGAACAAGGCAAGGATGCCTGCTGTCACTCAGCGTCGTGCTGGAAGGTCTGGATGTCTCTGCAGTCTTGGTGCAGAATGGGGAATCAATCCCCGAGAGAAGAAGGAAAACAGATTTGGAAGGATAACCTTGGAAAGTCTTTAAAAATGTAGCCTCTGCAAACAACCGGCCCCATGAAAAAACTCAAGGGGTCGATGCAAAGAGAAAAACACCAATACTAGGTTTCAGTGACAGTTCTTGCCTCTTGTTCCTCCTTTGCCCTCTACCCCGCAGCCCACCACTGCCTACTCTTACCACGTGCGGTCTTAGCTGAAACCCACTCTCAGGGAGACACGCAGAGAAGGAATGAATACGTGGAGGTTCAGAAGAGACAAGTTCAGTCCCTGGGGGTGGTTCCAAGTGACAGAAGGGGGGTCAATTTTCCCTCCCCAAAATGTCTCTTTGGCATGTGGATTATATTGAGCTGAAAACAATCAAGGCTCTAAAGACTCAGGAAGTCTTTCTCTTTTTTATTTTCTTAATATAAATTTATTTATTTTAATTGGAGGTTAATTACTTTACAATATTGTATTGGTTTTGTCATACATCAACATGAATCTGCCACAGGTTTTTACCTCCCCCTTAGATGACTAGAGAATTTAGGTAGAAGGCTTGTTCCCAGAACAGAGCTATCAGCAGAGACATCTGCAAAGAACATGGGCTGGGGGTGGTGGGGACAACTCTTGGAGATCAGAGTCCACTCTGCGTTCCATGGTCTCTGCAAGGCCCAGCAAACATTTATTTGCCAAACATTTGCTTTTCCATCTCTATGTCAATTGCCTTCCTCCCCTTTGAAGTCTCAAACCACTACCCCCAACACCCTCTTTTATCTTTAGCTGAAGATGGTATTTAAGGTGAACGTTTCACCATTTTGGCAACTTACTCAGTTCCCCTGGGTCTCTCCCATATAGACATATTATTAAAAATTTTTTGTGATTTTCACTTGTTAATCTGTCTCATCAATTTCAAAAGAACCTAGAAGGGTAGAGGAAAACTTCTTCCTCCCCAGTATAACCTAACCAGAACTAATATGAAAACATAAACCTTTTAGGTGGTATTTCTAAGGCCATTAAAAACTGGTCAATTCAATTCAATCAACAAAAAAGAAATCAATCAATGTAGTGAAGAATTCAAATGGGTTATTTAGCATAACTCAAACAACAACAGTGTCACATAAGTAGAGACGTAAGTAAGCTTCCTAGGGCATTATGCTAAGTGAAATAAGTCAGAGAAAGACAAATAATATACTGTACAATATGACGTACACATGGAATCTAAAAAATAAAACAAACTAGTGACTATAACAAGAAAGAAGCAAACTCACTGATACAGAAAACAAACTATTGGTGACCAGTGGAGACAGGGAAGGGGGAGGGGCAATATAGGGATAGGGGAGTAACAGGTACAAACTATTAGGTATAAAATAAGCTACAAGGATATACTGTACAACATGAGGAATACAGCAAATATTTTATGATAACTATAAGTATAACCCTTAAATATTGTGATCCCTATATTGTATAACTTATATAATACTATACAACTGGGGCTTCCCTTGTAGCTCAGTCGGTAGGGTCTGCCTGCAATGCAGGAGACCCAGGTTCAATCCCTGGGTCAGGAAGATCCCCTGGAGAAGGAAATGGCAACCCACTCCAGTATTCTTGCTCGGGAAATGCCATAGACAGAGGAGCCTGGCGGGCTACAGTCCATAGAATCGCAAAGGGTTGGACACGACTTAGCGACTAAACAACAGTAACAAATATTTCAATAAAAAAAATTACAAATGTTGGGAAAAAAAGAAATCGTCCTTATTCCTATGTAACAATCCTTTTCCCATTAACTCTCCATTCATTCCTCTCCCTTGCTAAGGTATAGATTCCTATGCCTGTTGGTGGTGACAAGTCAAAAAGAAATCTAGTGATGACTGGTTTTCTCTGGATGTGAAGGATCTGTGTGATACACCCTGGGGATTAAAACAGGAAGTGTAAATATAAAGCCCCATCATGCTTTTGGATTAGAATAAGTAGGAAGAGTCATTTCTTAATCTGCCTTAATATAATTTAGCCATCTACCTAATCCCCTCATTTGACATCTATATTTACCTGCAAAGAAGTTTTAGAAGGATTTATTGACCCTTTAACTGAATCAGCTGAAGAAAACAGAACTTGCTTAAAATATCTGCTCCAATCATATTTGCCTCAATAGCCAGGAAAATTTTAATGCAAAGTCCTGATAAAACCTTCACCCTTTCTTGGTAACAAAGACAAAAATTTTAAGGGGAGATATAACTTACTGGGTTACTGAGATATAACTTACTGTGATGTAGTGGCAAACATGATTTTGGTGTATAAACAACAAGGTCATTCACAAGTTACCACTAATTTTGAAGAAAAAGACTGAAAACAGGATAAATGGCTAATTTTCTTATTTATAATATATCTGAGTCAAGTGAAATGATGGAGAAAAAAAGAGCTTCTCTAGTTTATATAATGACTAAGTTATTCATACGTGTACTTTTCAAGAAGTAAGATCCTTGAAAAAAAATTTTTTCCTCAAAATGGGGTTTATTTTTCTCATGTGACAGAAATTGAAAGGTGGCCAGCAGGACTGGTGGCAAGAGCTCCCTAATGTCACCTGTGCCTGAGTTCCGTCATTCCTGTGGAGAGGCTTTCGTCATCATGGTTACAAAAAGCTATTCTATCTTCAGCCTTAAACTCATGTTAAAAGATGTGTGTGTGTGTGTGTGTGTGTGTGTGTGTGTGTGTGTAACACATTATACTCAAATATTCTATTTCTCAACTTTCTACTGTATTAGAGTGGTGGTTCTGTAAGTCCTCAGAAACCAACCTGCTCCTGAAGAGAGGAAGAAACTGTCTCCAGGGCTTCGGCCATAATTATCTCTAGACAAAAGTTAGAGGATTACTCAAACTTAAAAATCCATTCCTCAAGGGCAAACTTACCAGAGCATGAAGTGCTCTTGTCAATGGAACAAAACTCTGCACAGCTCTCCACCGGCGGAGCCAGCAGAGCTGTCTGCGGGCTGAGGGTTGCCTGGGACTGGAGTTCCTTTGTTTGATTTCTAAGACAAAAGAAACTGTAGCATCAGCCTGAATTGTACCCAGGCTACCGTGAATGAGTATTCCAGAATTCCTGACTCTTCCAGTGATCTCCATGTTACACATCTGGCCCAACAGTAAGCAGATAGAGATTACAGGAGTCCTTTGTTCCATGCCTGATTCAACTTTATAAAGGACCCAGAAGTTGTATAGCAGAGGGGTTGAAAACTCCAAGCTGAAGGTTTCATTTCTTCAAGCTACACATTTAATCTAGAAATCATTTTTAAAGACTTGTTAAAGAGAAATGTTCTTTCCTAAGTGGACACATCACTATGGATTTTATGGAAAGACATTCCAAAGCTGACAAGTATCTTCTAAGTGTTAGTCACTCAGTCATGTCTGACTCTTTGCAACCCCATGGACTACAACCCACCAGGCTCCTCTGTCCATGGAATTCTCCAGGCAAGAATACTGGAGTGGGTAGCCATTCCCTTCTCCAGGGGATAAAACAGCATAACATTGAGTTTATATTGTCCCTCAGCAGCCTTCTAAGCAGGTTGTGGCCTTCTTACTGTTTTGTGCAGCAAGATTTGGGTGGGAAAGGATTCAAGTCGGCAAAGAGCTAATACCTACTTTCCCAATGAGATGTTTGCATTACACCAAGTTAATCTCCTCCACAGTCCTTTAAATATGCTCCACCTGAACTACCACAGATCTTTCATGGTTTTCAGTCTCCCCAAACAATCACTACAACTTATATTGTCCTCCACTCTCTTTTGGACCTATCCACACAGCTTCCGTGTCTTTGAGGGTTCAGCTCAAGTCCTATCTCTTCCAGGAAGCCTCTCCCAACCACTCCAGTCACAGTGTACTCTCTGTCCACTGATGATCTGCTATCTATTTGACACTTCATCATCTACCACTTTGTAGTGTTCATTGGCAGTTTAATCTCCAGCTCTTTCCTCTCTCCCATGCTCTAAATCCATCCTGCCAACCTGCTAGAAATCTTCAAAATGATAACCTGCTGGCGCCTCTACTCAACATGTCCAAAACAACTCATCATCTTCCAGTACCAATCACCCACCACCAACACACACACACACAAAAAACCTCCTATCTTCTCTATTAAGGGAGTTCAGCATCTACCAAACATTTCCTATGTCTAAAGCACTACAGGAGAAGGCAATGGCACCCCACTCCAGTACTCTTGCCTGGAAAATCCCATAGAGGGAGGAGCCTGGTAGGCTGCAGTCCATGGGGTCTCGAAGAGTCGGACACGGCTGAGCGACTTCGCTTTCACTTTTCACTTTCATGCATTGGAGAAGGAAATGGCAACCCACTCCAGTGTTCTTGCCTGGAGAATCCCAGGGACAGGGGAGCCTGATGGGCTGCTGTCTATGGGGTCGCACAGAGTCAGACACAACTGAAGCGACTTAGCAGCAGCAGCAGCAGCAGCAAAGGACTACATTAGGCACTATGGACACAGAAAGATATACAAAGATGAATAATTTCTGTTTGACCTCCTGTCAGGATGAGCTGGGTACCTCTCTTCTGCTCACCATTCTCCAGACCACCTTGTATTTAGAACTTAACATTTAATATGCTAGTAAGACCATCTCCCTACAAGACTATGAACACCACGAGGGCAAGAGGCATGCTTCAGGTTTCTGTGCTTCACTGGTTCCCTCATCATAGAACTGATATCCTACTCCTGGCAAATAAACCTTTGCTGCCCAGCTAGGTGGATGACACTGCATGCCCTTAAGGAGCTCACCATCCACCTGGACCCCTAGGCTTGGCATTATGTTCACCTCTTCCTTTTCCCCATAGCTAATCATCAGCAAGTTTTCTTGATTCTGTTTTCACAGTATCTATTGCATCCATCCGGAGAACGCAATGGCACCCCACTCCGCTACTTTTGCCTGGAAAATCCCATGGACGGAGGAGCCTGGTCGGCTGCAGTCCATGGGGTCGCTAAGAGTCAGGCACGACTGAGCGACTTCACTTTCACTTTTCACTTTCATGCATTGGAGAAGGAAATGGCAACCCACTCCAGCATTCTTGCCTAGAGAATCCCAGGGATGGGGGAGCCTGGTGGGCTGCCGTCTATGCAGTCGCACAGAGTCGGACATGACTGAAGCGACTTAGCAGCAGCAGCAGCAACTGCATCCATCCACTTTCTCTTCTTCTCTTTGGTCATCAAAGTCAATTGCTGGGACCTCAGCAGTAGTCTTTACTGCTTTCCCCACATCCTCCTTGATTATCCCCACCACTTCCCTGCCATCCAGCCCCAATATCACCACTAGAAAGATTTCTCAAAACCACATGCAATCCCCTGCTTACAGCTTGTCATTGACAGCCTTCTTAAAGTAGCTCCAGCCACACCCCTTCTCTTCACTCACCTGACCCTCAACCCAAATCCTCCTACCACTCATTCCATGCTTCCCTACTTCCCAGCTTTAACTTAGTAACTGCTTCTATCCTCTGCCCATCAGAAGCCTCTTTTCATCATTCAAGACCCAAGTCAAGTGCTTCTTTCCTCTTAGGTTACTGTTAATCAAATAATTTCTTTACTCTTCCAACAGCTTTGTACATATAACTTTGTGTGACTCTGTCCTAACCTGTCATGTACACACCTATCCTGACTACTAGACTGAAAAGTCCTTGGGGGCAGAGTCCATGAGGACAGATTATTACAACCCCCTTCCCACCAAGTGGGCTTCCCTGGTAGCTCAGTTGGTAAAAAGAATCCACCTGCAATGCAGGAGACCCCAGTTCAATTCCTGGGTCAGGAAGATCCCCTGGAGAAGGGATAGGCTACCCACTCCAGTATTCTTGGGCTTCCCTGGTGGTTCAGATGGTAAGGAATCCACCTGCAATGCAGGAAACCTGGGTTCAATCCCTGGGTTGGGAAGATCCCCTGGAGGTGGGCATGGAAACCCACTCCAGTATTCTTGCCCGGAGAATACTCATGAATGGAGGAGCCTGGTGGGCTACAGTCTGGGGTCACAAAGAGTCAGACACGACTCAGTGGGTAAGTACAGCACAGCCCCACCCAGTACCCAGGAAATACTCAACAAATAAGCTGAACAGAACTGAATGACCTGTCCCACAACATTCATTTATTTTACAAATATTTACTGAGCCAAATCAACAGAAAAAATATCTCTGCCCTTGTGGCACTTATATGCTAATGGTAGAATACAGATGGTAAATGAAATAAATAAATAAATAAATATACACTGTTAGAAATAAATGGTAAAAAAAAAAAAAAAAACCTACAAAAGGGAAAGGGGACAAGAGTAGTGGGAACAGGGTCCGATTTTCCCCTGGGTGACCGGATAAGATGCTACTTCGAAGCCAACAAGGGAGCAAAGACCTGAAGTAGGTAAGGGTGGAGGGACAGCAGGTAAGGCAGGAACCTGTCTGGAACAGGCAACCAGGAGGCCCGCATGGCTGAAGTGGGACAAGTGAGGGGGGGAGAGGTCAGAAAGAAGGTCAGAGGGGACACCAGAGGCCAATACTGGAGGCCATGTAGACTATTGGGATGACCTTGACCTTCACTGTTTTTGAGCTGGGAGCCATTATAGTACTCAAGTTACATTTTAAAAGGATCATTTTAAAAGTACCTTCTCAATCATTTTAATAATGCTCAAGGTACATTTTTAAAGTATCCTCTGGCTATTGAGTTTAAATTACACTATAGGAGTGACAAGGACAGGGGAAGGGATGCCAGTTAAGAAGCTATTGCAATAAACTAGGTGGGAAGTGGTCCATACTCTTCCAGTCCTAGGCTTTCCCTGAGAGGCAGGCCTCCTGACCCCAGTTAGACAGACCTATTCTTGACAGCTGGAAAAGAGTTTCTAAGGGTTAGGTTCCCCAGGTGCTCAAACAAGAGCCAGAGCTTGCCAAGTGCATCCTTAACTGAGTTGTAAACCAAAGAGAGTTTAGGAAAAACTCAAAGAGAAGGGGTCCAAGACCAGGACAAACTTAGGGTGGTTGGTTCACAAGGGAAGAGCCAGACTATATGCTACAAGGCATCTCAGTAAGGGACACTATAAGGAGTGTGGCGTGCTGTCTGTTGGCTACCTACATCCCCTCAACAATGCTTGGGATTCCCAGGCCAGGCCAGGAAGCAAGGGCTGTTCCTTTTACTTTTCTGATGAAGGCATTGAATCAGTGAACAAAGTTACAGTGAATTTGTCAAATTATTTAGAGAGTCTAACAATCAGATTATACGCATTGATAGATGTAAAAGGGGTAAAAATCGGCTGTGAAAATCATCAAAACCAAGGAAATTCCAGGCAAAGCCCATGAAAATACTTCAGGGCTCAACAGAAACTCCTCGATTCCCAGTACTAAAAGATACTAAGACATTTACACACACACACATAATTATAATCTGTTAGTAAATATTCATTCCACTAAAGGAAATGCTCTACCTTCACCTGACACACAACACAGAAAAGCATGAAGCTAAATTTTAGCTCAAATACTTTAGGGAAAAGCTCCTAACAGTGGTTATCTGGAGGAGGAGATAAGAGGGGAACTTTTATTATCTCCATTATCTGTTTTGATAAGTTTTAACTTATAGTGAGTCTATAATCTTATTAAATAATAGTATTAATTTTGAGGTATTAAAAAAGCAAAAAAGACATCAACCAAAGGAAAAAACATACCAAGGAGCTAACTACTCAAAAGGAGCCCCTGGGTAAATAGTTTTGAAGCATGAAGAGCAATAATAATGTGAATAACTGAACCTTATTTTATCTGTATTATGACACATTTTTATAATGCCAGGGATTTTTGTTGGTTTTGTAATATAAGCAAGATTTAGTTTCTGGAAGAATAAAAGGCAAGAGAGTTACCTAAGAAAGTTCTAGAATGATTACTGATGAGCAATTAGATTGCATTTCTCTGGGTATCATCATGAAAAAGGGTAAACCGTTAGCAGTGTGCAATGACTTTAAGGGCAATCTTATTTAGAATCAAAGTGGCCAGACAGCTTCCTGCAGCCTTGTGATTGTTATTTCTCCTACATATCTCTGAGACATTTAGACTTAAGTTTGCTCAAAGAGCTTAGGGATAAAAAAAGGAAGTGAGCACATGGCCTCTCTTATTGTATTCTGCCATCAGTGATTCTTGGAGTAGCAGGAAGGACTTTGTAGATGGGCTACATGGGCTAGAATTAGTAGCAGAAAGGGACATAGTTAAGGTGGAACAGTTGTCTAAGCTTTGAATTCTTTTGCTTTTTTAGTTTTTTGCCACCTTGATGTAATCTAAATACAACTTGGCTTCAAAATATCTAATCACAGATTTTTTTACCCCAGTTCTGTTCTAGTCTTTTTCACATATACCAGTACGAGCAATTCTGTGAACCAATGAAAACTGCAAGATTTTCTGTCCAAAGACCAAGAAAATAGAAGAGTTAGAGTCAAAAAAGCTTTGAAAAGATTGACTTACCACTGGATTTAATTTCTCGGACATAATTACTAGGGAACCAGCCCGTTCTCCCATTTAATGTGCCTTCCCACCAGCCTCCTTCTTCAACTCTAGTGACATAAATGATGTCCCCTTTACAGACAGACAGCTCGTCTTCATTAGTCTGCTTAAAGTTGAATCTCGCCTTTACTATCAACTGGTGACTTCCATTTTCCGTCATCTCCTGGAGAAATAAAAGTCACACCAGATTAGGTACTTACGTCAACGAGGCTAGGGCAGAAATTCTATGAATTTAGGCAAATAAAGTAGGGTGACCAAGGATAAAACCCCAGGTCTATCTCAGTCTTGAATCTTTAACTTAGGAATGGGCCTAATACAGGTAGGCCTTGCGGGGGCACAGGCAGTGAGAAGAAGGGGATTAATAAAGCCCTCAAAATTGTAGGTAAACTTTTGCATTTGTGAGAATGTATATTTTGGAGGGGGTCATGCCTTCATCTCCTTGTCCGCTAACAGTTATCTAAAGATACTACTTTTAATTTTTTGGCCACACCACTCAGCTTGTGGGGATCTTAGTTTCCCTACCAAGAATCAAACCCAGGCTCCCCCCAACGGAAGCATGGAGTCCTCATCACTGGACTGCCAGGGAATTCCTGAAAGATACTTATTTAAATGAGCTAGGAAACAAAGTAGATTAATAAACTATCCCACTCTGCCTGTACCCAACACTCAGACAAAGTCTTACATAAGTACATGACCAAGATTAGGTACTAACCTCTCATAAAGTCTGCCTCCCACCTCCCAATTACTAAGAATATCTTAAATCGGCTAAGGCTTAGTCATATGCAAAGATCAAATATCCCATAGTTACCCAAGTCAGGAGCTCTTAACCTGTCACAGGTCCCTGAGAAGATGATGGCACAATGTGCCTTTACCCAAAACAGAGACTAGTAAATTCAGGAAGAAGATTTTGCATACAATTTGAGAGGGCCCAAGGGGTATGGAAACATACAGTGTTCATCAGCTTCTGAAAGGGATCTCTAATCTCAAAAGGTTAAGTGCTTTGGAAGTAATTAAAGTACTTTGGAAATAATAGCTCCTGATGGCTTAAAGCAAGTGGGTGGATTTTGACAAGGAATAAAGGTCTCAAAAGAGCAGAAGCTAGGGTGCTTCCTTCCAAAAGAAAGCTCCCATTAAGACCAAATGCAATGATAACTGAGCCATACCAATACAGGAGCTCAATAGGAATGCAAAGAGAAAAAGAAAATGGCAGTGATGATGATGAGAGCAAGTAATATATATTGATTGCCTGCACTGTGCCAGGCGCTATTTAGTTCTCTAATAAGCCGGGGGCGGAGGCAGGGGCGAGGGGTGGGGGCTGGTGACGGGGAAATAACAGCAAACTTCCCTCAGGAAGTTGGACTAACAACTGACATTTGCATAGGGTTCTCAGTTGCTCAATTCTAGAAAGGGATGGGCTTCCCTGGTGGCTCAGACAGTCAAGAACCTGCCTGCAATGCAGGAGACCTGGGTTTCAATCCCTGGGTCAGGAAGATCCCCTGGAGAAGGGAATGGCTACCCACTCCAGTAGAAAGGGATAGAACTTTGAGGCTTCAACCCTGACTTTCTGACTCTGTGGCCCACATGCCTTTGATGCGTTCCCTTGGGCCAGCCTGAATTGGGGTGAGGTTCCAAATTCATTTTATCACAACACCGCAAACCAACAGGATGGTATGTCACCACCTATGGAGATGTAACCAAGATAGCCATCGAATTTTACGGATTTAAAAACAGGCCAGGGGAATTGGGGACCATACTTACCACTGGCTTTGACTGCCTTTGCAGTCCTGGAGCTGTGCTAGAAACTGCTCCCTGTGGGTTTGTCTGAGAACTATTAGCAGCGCTAAGAGAAGAGGAACGTCCACATGGCCTTTCTGAGAGCTGATCTGTGAAAAGAGGAAAAGGCACCGTAAAGAGAGCCCCTTGTGTCAGAAAAACGTCTCCAGCAATATATTATCTTTCACGGGACATTATCAAAGGCAATCTGACCAGACTTCTAACTGTTCCATGATGAACATGCTGAGCTTATTTCATCCCCCCTCCCCTCCATTGCAGTGGCCAACTTCTCTTTCTTAACCTTACTGGCCATTGTTCTCCAGTAGAATGAAAAACAGCGACACAACCACATTTTCTCTTAACCCATTTCTCTACAACACTTTGCTCCTGAACCCGATGCAACAATATGCCCTGTGATCCCCAGCAGAACTATATCGGGTACCAAACAGCTGTCTGTGGCTCTTATTACTTTGAAATATTTTAAATTTCTCGCTTAGTATTTTGGCCCATAACTGAGTGGTTCTTTTCTTCCTCACATGGAGCAGTCAAATCTCCCTTGTGCCTGGGGGATGGGAGAATGAGAATGAGAGAGAATGTGTGTCTGGGAAAGATGCAGTCTTGATACTAAAATCTTTTTTTTTTTAACTCAAATTCAAGAGTCTTTTCCTTGAAACCATGTGAAATTCAATCAGCCCAGCGCTGAGTTGGGTGTTTTCAGAATGCCCAGAGCATACTAAAGGGAGGAGTTGGCTTCCTGACAAATTCAAATGAGAGTTCTTTTCCTCTCCATTTATTT
The DNA here is from genome assembly GCF_014754425.2 of Oryx dammah. Lineage (NCBI taxonomy): Eukaryota > Metazoa > Chordata > Mammalia > Artiodactyla > Bovidae > Oryx > Oryx dammah. Next base: position 40,861,933 of record NW_024070207.1, read on the forward strand.
TTAAAAGATATAAACTGCAAAAGTCTAAAGCCCAAACATTCCCTAGGCGACAAGCTCAGTATCCAAGTAATTTCCTTGATGCTGTGGGTTTTAACTTTCACCTCCTTGTATTTTATAAATATCTGTGGCAAGGGAAGAGACTGTAAAACTTGCTAGGAGAGTTTGGCAAAGGAACATATAATTTGTATGGTATAATGTTAGAATTATACGATCCTCCCAGCCCAGAACTGGATAGTTGTTGTGTGTGTTAAATATAGTTACTTGAATTAGCTGTACTTTCTGCTATACGCCTTGCAATAGCGCCAAAGCATTTTCTTCCAGAAAGCAAAAGAACAACTTCAGAGAAGTATTTTTACATTTATTGCTATTATATACAGCTCTTTTGACTAAAACTGTAATTACTTGATAGCTTCCTAGATGCCCCAGCCTCTTTGGCACTTGATTATATTGTCTGTTCTTGTTCTTTAATTGTTTCACATGGGTAAGTTGAGTCTCCCTAAATAGATGGTAATTTTCTCCAGGGCGGGGACCACGTCTTACACTTTCCTTGTAGCACCTGGCAGTGCTGGGCACACAGCGTGTTGACTTTCCAGTGTTTTGAGCAGCAAGACCCAAGTTGGAGCATCGGGGCTCTAGAGTCAGTGAGATGTGGGTCTGAATCCCAGGTCTGCTGCTTACTTTCTGCTCGAACCACTATGGGCCTGACTTTCCTCATCTGTAATATGGACCTACTACTGACACCTACTCCACCTACTCCCAGGCTTGTTTCAAAGATTGAATGGGACTACCGATGACTCTTAGGACAGCCATGACCCATGGTAAGGGCTCAACGCATGTTAACTATGGTTATTACTGCCCTGCTCTCAGTAAGATACTGTATCATGGAAGGAATGAAGCTATCCTTTAAGGTTATCATCATTTGGTTTACATGTACTAGGATTTATATTTATTTCATTCTGCCAATGTGATGGGTACTAAACATTTAAATAAATGATGTTCTTTTCTCTCACTATGAACCTGAGGTTTCATTTCCAGTGCAAGGTTACTGAAGGGTTCCTTAACATGGACAAAGACATACTGAAAACTATGAGAAAAAAAAAAATGTCTCTGGCGGGGAAAGGGAAGTAACGGCTGCATTTTGTAAACTTTATGAAAAAAGGAACTGATCTTTTTCCTTTTAATTTTCTGCCTTGTTATACTCAGGGGCCTATTTGATAGCTTTGAATGAAATTGTTTCTTGATTCTTACTATATTAAGGGCATTAGAAAAACATCTGTAATAGTTATGTTGAAATCCTAAATTATGACAAATTAAAGCATCTGGCACCCACTGGGGTTCTTTTAAGGGGAGGAGGGAAATCTGTCCCAAGGGCACAGTTGTGGCCATAGTCGGATCCTAGAGGAATCAGAGACACGTGAACCCAAACATGTCACCCAGGCCCCCCCACCCATCTCAAGCCCTACTTACCTTCTGTTGCTTTGTTGACAGCTAAAAGAGTGTGCAGAACCTTGGAGAAATTGACCCCTGCATAAAGGTCCTCAGGATCAAATATCTATGAGAAAGGAAATTGAAACTGTTAAGACACTGTAAGTATTCAACTCAACAAACCAAAGTATCAGAAGGCTACTTCCTCCAGCTCTCAGGGGAAAAGAATGTAAAAGCCAAGACCCAAACCTCTGTATACCTTTGGGAAAAAATGAAAGCGGCAGCAAAGCCGCCTAATGACATATGGCAGCCATCAGTGAGTCAGAGAGAAGCAGTAATGGGAAATGAGAACTACACCGAGTGCAGCGCCCACCAGGAAATGCACAGACCTGCTCTTCTGACCTGAACCCATCAATACTCTCGGCCCAGTTACCGGAAACCCTGTGCTGGGTTACAGTCAGTGCCCATCAACTACCGAAGGAGGGGGAGCCCTTGTGACACCCTTCCCTCAGTACAGTTTATTCACTGTTCTCAGCCGGGCGCTGTCAGCACTGCCTTCCTCACTTCTGCCCATCCTCACTGTCGCCACACACTGGGTCCCAACTTCACACTGCCCAAACTTCCTGCCTAGGCCTGCCTCTTGCTCCCAGCCTCAGTGCCCAGTTTCTGCGGCTTGACCTTGCCCCTCTCAGCTCATCTTCATGGATCTGACCCTTGGCCACTCTGAGCCTCTAGCTTCTTCCTGGTCTTAGGTAACTTTTCCAGATACGACCTCTGCCCTTCCTGGTATTGCTCAACTGCTGGCAGCAAAACATTGAAGAAATACAATATTTCACATGGCCAGTTGCAACCATCATTCTGATATCCCCTGTCCCTAGGGAAGATACCAAGCAGTTACTGTTTTAAAGACAATTGTTCATTTAAAAGTGTATTCAATATCTTGTAATAACCTATCATGGAAGTGAATTTGAAAAGGAATAGATCTATAGATCTATAAGTGAATCACTTTGCTGTACACCTGAAACATTGTAGATCAATTATACTTCAGTAAAAAATAATTTCACAAATTTAAGAATAAATTTCAAATGCTTTCAATGTATTAAAGTGTATGGCGATGTCTTCTAGTCTCATAAATGTGTATTTGAAACTAGAAGTCTGCTCAAGGACAGGCTCAACCTATTAATCTGCCAGTCAATGATACAGATCTATATATGGTTTAGTGGCTAAGTCTTGTCTGACTCTTGTGACCCCATGGACTTGTAGCCTGCCAGGTTCCTCTGTGCATGGGATTTCCCAAGCAAGAATACTAGAGTGGGTTGCCATTTCTTTCTCCAGGGGATCTTCCCAACCCAGGGATCGAACCCACATCTCCTTCATTGGCAGGCAGATTCTTTACCACCAAGCCACCTGGATTCCCAAATCTATATACACATCTATTGTGCTGTGCCATGCTGTGCTCAGTTGTATCTGACTCTTGCTACCCAGTGGATTGTAGCCCACCACACTCCTCTGTCCATGGGATTTCCCAGGCAAGAATACTGGAGTGGGTTGCCATTTCCTTCTCCAGGGATCTTCCCGACCCAGGGATCAAACCCACATCTCCTGCATTGGCAGGTGGATTCTTTACCACTAGCACCACCCTCCAATGCTTATCCAGAGGCCCACTTTCTGGATGGAAATACACCTTAAAACATTTTGTTCCAGGATGTCAAGAAGTTTCCATCCTTTTTTTCCCCCAGTGTGGTGATGGGAATAAAATGTACCTTTTCATGTGGGGCATGGTTGGTAATGAGCCTAAGATTCTGAAGGCTCTGTCTTCCCTGATGGGAAGGTAGAGACATTTGTTCCATTTCTAATCTGCATGTTTTCTGGGAGCTTTGTCAAAATCCAATTTTGTCTTCTCTGTGTACATATTCTTTAAGACCTAAAATCTGTCTCTTGAGTGAAAATATAGAGTATCCATTTTTTTCCCCACATTTGGGAGGGAGGCCGTCAGTGTAAACAATATATGCAAATGTGGGCCTCTTCTGAGACCCACAAGTCTTTATTCACTTAATCAATGAATGTTTTGCATTCAAACTTAAAATGACTGATGAGCCCAATCACATCTAAAAATGAGATTCTTATATACTTCTAGCAAAGGGGAGATGTCAATATTACTAAAGAGTTAAAGGACACTACAATCCAAATGTGTTCCTGAATGCTACAATCTAAAATGCAAAGGTTTCCAGGAATAAATGGATAGGCATTCTGTTTTAGTTTGCCAAGACCTGAGTGAACAAGACGCAACAGACCCTAGAGACACTATCAAGTATCCCATGGGATTCCAGACTTATTGCATCTCCCTTAGAAGTGATATCAATGGGAAAGTGTTAATGACATGTAAGGACTTCCCTGGTGGCTTAGACAGTAAAGCATCTGTCTACAATGTGGGAGACCTGGGTTCGATCCCTGGGTCAGGAAGATCCCCTGGAGAAGGACATGGCAATCCACTCCAGTACTCTTGCCTGGAAAATCCCATGGATGGAGGAGCCTGACGGGCTACAGTTCATGGAGCCACAAAGAGTCGGACACACCTGAGCGACTTCACTTTCAACTTCACTTTAATGACATGTATGCCAAAATGGTAACAAAGCAAAAAACTCCTAGTGGGAGTATGAGCATGTGTATGCACATGGATGTGTGCATTGGGTAGATGTGGTGGAGATGAGTAGTGTCTAAAATAATAAATGGACGTAAATATTAGCAGAAAAAGGCTGAGAACTGTGATAAAAATCCTCCACCTTTCTTTTGAGGTTGCTCCTTATCCAGGTTAATTGACCTCCTATAGGCGACCACACTGGCAATATTCACTTGTATTAGTTGTTGTTTAGTCACTCAGTCATGTCCAACTCTTTGCAACCCCATGAACTGTAGCCTGCCGGGTTCCTTTGTCCACGGGATTTCCCAGGCAAGAATACTGGAGTGGGTTGCCATTTCCTTCTCCAGGGGATCTTCTCGACACAGGGATCAAACCCATATCTCCTGCATTGGCAGGCGGAGTCTTTACCACTGAGCCACTAGGAAAGCCCACTTGTGTTGGTACTTGGCCAAATTTGAGAATAAAGACACTGATCAGAAAATGAAACATGCATCAGCAAGAGGTACTGCATCTGCTTGAGGGAAGTTGCCTGCATTATACACAGTTCCCTTTTTTAGAAAACCTCAGTACACTAGAATTTACCCACAGATGCTGTTCTGAAGCACTCGGAACTACATAGGAAGAAGTTGGAAGCAGCCTCTTAGGACTAGTAGAGAAGGCAAAGCCGGAGGGTTATGATTTCTGAGCCAATGGAAAGTTAGACAGAACCATGTCACCCTCCACTGCACCACACCCTCACGAGCCTCACATGGAATAATACTGAACATTCCGTCCCAGACCTTCTTCCTCGCTCTTGAGATTGGTCACCTACTAAAATGGAAATACTGTCTATAGAAAGTGCAATACTTTGAGCTGCTATCAGTCTTTTACACCTTAGTGGAAATGAGAGGCGTGAGACCAAGTTTAGAGATGATGATGTGGAGAAAAACTAAGGGCACTGGCACCCATCTGGGAAAAAGCCAGGGAGACTCCCCCACCATGGAGAGGGTATGAGGTAAGTAGACTCCAATACAAGTCACTTGCCTAGGATTAATCCCAATCATTTACATGTACAAAATGGAGAACCAATTCCCCTTTTCTATCTGCAAAGCACTGGGATGGTGAAAAGGTAATGCAAATTTCTGCTCAGATGCTATATGCGATTTCCCAATACAATGGCCGGATGACACGCATCTCTGGCTTCTCTATGCAAGCTTCATGCACCCGTTTAGTGTCTCTGGTATGAAACTGAGCTTCAGATTAGCTGAACTTTAAAAAAAATTTTTTTTTGGCCCACACAATGCAGCATGTGGGATCTTAGTTCCCCGACCAGGGATTGAACCTGTCTCCCCTGCACTGGAAGCATGGAGTCTTAACCACTGGACAACCAGGGAAGTCCCTAGCTGAACTTTCTTGATACTTATTTTGGTGCAGAAATTAGCTGCTTAGTTCCAGTTGGATCTGTGAAGGTCGAATGAACAGCAGGATTCCCTCCCTCCATTCACCACTACTGTGAGGCAGACAGGAAAGAAAAGATTGCTTCTTAGACTACAGCTCAATGGTTTCAAGGTCCCAGGCCTGCCATGGAATGAGGCAAGGTTCAAAAATAACAACAACAAAAAAACATTTACTCTACACTGGGTAAGCAATGGAGAGACAAGGAGTAAAGTTCATTAAAGATTTTAAGTATTTACACAGAGCTAGCCTAAGGTCTAATCCTACATCAGCAGCTGAAATCAGACAAGGCCTTTCATTTTTAAATGTTTCCCCACATTTTTCCATTTTGGATATCCACAATGACAGCAAAACCTATTTTCCATCCACTAAACACCAGGTGTTAATTCTGAACCATTGGGGATCTGCCAGTATAAGCTGCACAGAAGTTAATATTTATATGGCTTTACAAATAGATCCTTTTTGGAGGAGTTTTCAGTTTCAACATGTATGCTATTTTATGACATCCTCCCTAAACTGACAAAAGTAAGGAAGCACAGGAGAAGACACTCCCCCAACCATTTGGTAATCTTACTTCTACAATTTCCTGACTTACTGAGCCCTTGCTATGTGCTATGGGCTGACACCATCCATTCATTGCCTTTGATCCTCCCAGCAACCCTGTAATCTGGGTACAGTTATTTTCCCCCATTTTATAGATAAGTAAATGGTGACTCAAAGTAAGTAGTTAAGTCACAAAGCAAGAATGTGATGGAATCAATAAAAATATACAAGAAAGTGCTCTGAGGAGCATTTTAGCCCTGTATGCATACTCGAAGTTTTACTGGTGTGTGTTAGTTGCTCAGTCATGCCCTGACTCTTTGCAACCCCACGGACTGTAGCCCACCAGGCTCCTCTGTCCATGGGATTCTCCAGGTAAGAATACTGGAGTGGGTTGTCATTCCTTTCTCCAGGGGATCTTCCTGACCCAGGGATCGAACCCAGGTTTCCTGCATCACAGATAGCCTCCTTACCATCTGAGCCACCATGTTTTCCTGACATTAAAAAGATGAGAACGAAATCTGTGAGTTTGTACATGAAAAGAAATCCCTTGCTGCTGTCAATACAAGGAGTACCTTTACCACCTGCAGCAAGTTGGTTACAACCTCTAAGTCAACTTAGTTCAACTAACTGTGACAAAGAGAAATTCACCTGTATGAGAAGACTGTCTCTGCAGGGGTTTGCTTAACTCCTGTGCTATCTTTCTCATTTCAAGGGGCAGCCCTGACCCAGCAGGCACCTCGTCGTGTTTGCCAGAAGGGGTTCAGGGCTGTACTAAGCTACTCCTGTTTGTTCGTCTGGTTCCATCGTCCATATACGTTAAGTGTTGGCTGACGGGGTGGGGGTGGGGATCCGGCCCATGGTTACAGGACCAAGTGAAACCATTCCTCAGCATCATGCTCTAAGCATCTGCGTTAACCAGTCATAGCCCCCGCCACATCCTCGTTAAGACAAGAAGCCATACCACAAACCAGTTCAGAACCAGGTGATGCCTCTAATGCCATGTGGCTTCAGTACCACTCAGTGCATTTCATTTAAAGCTAATTCGGGGTTTGAGGGGATCACAATAGACTCCATCACTCAACTATTAAAGCCTAATCAACTGCAAAGCAAGTGATTCAGTGAGAACACATGTATATAGCTTATGTTTCAGGCCCATTTAAAAAAAGAAAAAAACTTTTTTCAAATATTTTAGGAACATTCCATCTCTTCCTTGTTCTTCTTGTTCTTATTGAATAAGATATTAAATTAACTTAGACCATCTTGAATCACATTCTCTAATCCTCACAGCTGAGCACACTGCCTCTGTTAACCCCTGAACTTTGGAGGAAATGTCATTACGTCGTGCGACAGAGCAAGCACATCTGAGCTGCTTAGTCATATTTCACTGGGTGGCAGTGCTCCTGGTTCTGTAGACATGACCTGTGATGCTTCCACCCAGCTCCTCCTAAAAGCAGTCACCCAGTCAGCAACAAATAATCCTCTCATCTCAGAAACTGGACTCACTTTGATATTGGTATTCCACTTACTAGAATACAGGAGTTAGCATTTATACTCTGTTTGGTTTTAAATGATAACTCTTCCAATTTGATATGGTGCAAAGCCTGCTCGCTACTTCTCTCCCTTATTTCCTTCCTTTCTCTACACTTCAGCCATTTAGAGAACAAGGTCTGACTTATGCACGTAGCTGCAATAACATCGGTGTGCTGAAAAGAACACCGATGTGAGGGTCAGGAAACCTTGACTCTAATCCAAGATTTGTCACTGCGGGGCAGTTGTGAGGACTCAAGGAAAGCAACACTACTTTCTTTGTGTCTCTGTTTCCCATCTGGATGGTGAGAGATGTCTTTGACCAAAGGAGCGCAGTAAAAGGCCTGCTGATTCATCCTCTGAACAGGGACTCCCAAAGGCAGCATGTTGGCTGGGTCCCCAAGGTCCAGAATCTGGTCTTCAAATCTCAAGGCTCTTGAAAATAGACTCACATTAACCACATTCACAAAAGGCTAATACATAAAGTGAAAAGCCAATGTACTAATTTTTCAAAAAAATGAACCATTAAGAGGATTGGATCCTTCCATTTTACGGTCTAGATCACTCACTCTCTCCCAACAGAGAAATCTACATGGTAAGCCAAATTACAATCAGAAATTTGTTGGATAATATAGAATCAGAGCAAAGGGAGTCTGGAGTATCACAGCCTAATATAATTATTACCTGTGTACAGCCGATTCTTTTTTTCAAAATGTCATTTTTAAATGGCTTATTTATAAATTCTGGCTCTATCTTCCTGCCAGTGCTTTGTGGGACTCGCATTGCAATTGGGGATGGCTTTGACCATCTATGTCCTTTTGTTTCTGTGGATTTATACAGAATTACTTTAGATAACTAATATGGGCTTCTTGATGACGTGGACCTCATGATATCCAGAGCCAGGAAGTCCAGCTTCACAGAGCTCCTGTAAAACGAGCAAAGGTCTGAGCATAATTGTTACTGCTCACGCCTCATCTCGAAATCCCAAAATCCACTTCCAGATGGCTTCCTCAGCATCACTGACATCACTGCATCCAACTTTATGATCTCCATTCTTCCTTGTGAGCACATGTTTACGGCAAAAACCACTTTCTCCACGACAGAAATTTATCTTCAGTTGAGTAGCAAGTGTTCAGGAAAGAGGCAAAGGAATGAGGAATGATATGGGCATCCTTATGGAAACAGTCAGAGAAGGCGATGGCACCCCACTCCAGTACTCTTGCCTGGAAAATCCCATTGTGGGCTGCAGTCCATGGGGTCGCAAAGAGTCAGACATGACTGAGTGACTTCACTTTCACTTTTCACTTTCATGCATTGGAGAAGGAAATGGCAACCCACTCCAGTGTTCTTGCCTGGAGAATCCCAGGGACAGTGGAGTCTGTGGGGTCACACAGAGTCGGACATGACTGAAGCAACTTAGCAGTAGCAGCAGCA
>NW_024070207.1:40871336-40989807 GCF_014754425.2 Oryx dammah
GGAGCATCTATGCACCAGAGCTGGGAGTGTCCTCCCTGAGCCCTAAGTCCCCACCCCTTCAGAGAAGGCGACTTATTTCTTAGTCTTGCAGATTGAAACAAGGAACATATTTTCCCAGAGATACAGCGTCATTCCCGCCACTTAGTCTCCATGACATCTGTAATTCAGTCACATTAGTTATTAAACAAGCCGCTGTGGGCCGGCCAGAAAACAGTCACTGTGTAGCGCCATATTTCTATGGGAAAATCTGCTATGTGTTCCTTACAATAACTTAAAAACAAACTTTTGGAAAATCCATTTTTACACTGAAGAATGCCTGAACATGGGGTCCCAAATCAACATCCTCATCCTTTATACTTCTTCCTTGTCCTTTCACGTAAAGGATAAATTGAAAAGATAAAAAACACCCTAGATATTCCAGGTACTATTTCTTTTAGAACTCCCCATGATGAATCCAGCCATAGGTATAAAGACCATGAGAAGAGGCTCGGAAAGTCTAAGAGCCGAGAGCTCCTGCTGGTTTAATTGTCCAGGCAGTGAAGGAGGGGACTCTCCTGTGAAGACAGGGTTCCCAAAGCCCCTGCTTTCTATGATTTAGGGTCAGAGCCTGAAAACCTAGTAGAAGCAACTGCTTCGCAACAAATTCCATGCACAGGAGAGAATAGTGTTACATGTTGTTGCTCAGTCATTCAGTTGCATCCAACTCTGCAATCCCATGGACTGCAGCACACCAAGCTTATATCAATAAATCATCACTCACTGGTGAACTGGTAAGGTGGACTATCAGAGAAACTTAACTAAGTCCCATGAAGCCAGTTTTTTAAAACATCTTCATGTCTGGGCATTGGGGAAGGATGGACTGAGAGTTTGGGATTAGCAGATGCAAACGATTACTTATAGAATGGATAAACAACCAGGTCCTCTGTCATCCCCTTTTCCTCCCACCTTCAATCTTTCCCAGCATCAGGATCTTTTCAAATAAGTCAGTTCTTCGCATCAGGTGGCCAAAGTATTGGAGCTTCAGCTTCAGCATCAGTCCTTCCAATGAATATTCAGGACTGATTTCCTTTAGGATGGACTGGTTGGATCTCCTTGCAGTCCAAGGGATTCTCAGGAGTCTTCTTGAAAACCACAGGTTCAAAGTTTCAGTTCTTTGGCGCTCAGCCTTCTTATGGTCCAACTCTCACATCTGTACATGACTACTGGAAAAACCATAGCTTTGACTAGACGGACCTTTGTCGGCAAAGTAATGTCTCTGCTTTTTAATATGTTGTCTAGGTTGGTCATAGCTTTCTTCCAAGGAGCAAGGGTCTTTTAATTTCATGGCTGCAGTCACCATCTGCAGTGATTTTGGAGCCCAAGAAAGCCTGTCACTGTTTCCATTGTGTCTCCATCTATTTGCCATGAAGTGACGGGACCAGATGCCATGATCTTAGTTTTTTTTAATATTGAGTTTTAAGCCAGCTTTTTCACTCTCCTCTTTCACCTTCGTCAAGAGGCTCTTTATTTCCTCTCCACTTTTGGCCACAAGGGTGGTGTCATCTGCATATCTAAGGTTATTGATACTTCTCCCCACAATCTTGATTCCAGCTTGTACTTCATCCAGTCAGGCATTCTGCATGATGTACTCTGCATATAAGTTAAATAAGCAGGGTGACGATATATAGCCTTTACGAGCACAAAGCTGAGGGAGGGAGGTGGGCAATGAACACAGGAGTCCCCCCTCTGGCAGTCTCATCCACTGCCTTCCTTAAAGTCCTCCACCCTCATGCCTTTCTTTCTTCTTGCTGTCTGCATAGATGGCACACACATAAGCTCTCAGTCAACTCCAGTGTAATACTCTCTACTTATTCTGCAGGGTTTAGGATTAGCCCTGGCTTTCCCATTGGAAAGCCAACTCTTTGCAGCACAGTGTTCCCCAGCCCTGGTCCAGCATTCAATACATATGAGACACTCAATAAACCACCATTCATTGGTGGATTGGTAGGGTGGACTATCAGAAAAACTGAAATAAGCCCCATGAAGCCATATTTTTAAAACGTTTTCATATCTGGTTGTGGAGGAGGGATGAACTGGGAGTTTAGGGTTAGCAGATGCAAACTATTACTTACAGAATGGATAAACAACCAGGTCTTACTGTATAGCACAAGAAAGTATATTTGATATCCTGGGACAAACCATAAAGGAAAAGAATATTAAAAATGTATAACTGAATCACTTTGCTGTACAGCAGAAATTAACATAACATTGTAAATCAACTATACTGCAATAGTCTTAATTTTTTTTTCATCTCTGGATCCTCAGTGTCTAGAAGAGTGTCACATAGTAGGTGTTCAATAGCTGTTTGATGAATTACAGTTTAGAAGCTTTCACCAATTGGTGATTAATTATAATTGAGGAAAAGGCATTGTCAAGATCACAAGTAAAGGCAAAAAGAAATATGATTAGCAAAGAAAAAGAATCCATTTCCATATGACTTTTCAGGAAACATCTGTTATCTAAACTAACACACACCTGTGCTTATCCCCAAACTGAAGCCCAGTGACTGTGAGGTGACTAAAGATGCTTCAAACTCCACAGGGATGGATTTCAGTGACTCATGTGCCCATGCAATTTCTGGCTTGTCTCAGGTGGTACAAATCTCCTCCCAAAGCACCATGATGTGGGCACTATAGAGAAGGGATGCTGGAAAGAACTGTGAGATGTCACTGTTTGGCTGGCTGGGTTATCTTTTTTTTTTTTGAACAGTCTATTGTAAAACAGCTTAAAAGACAGCCACGACGAGCCACATTAACCTGTTTATCCCTTGCCTTAAAACAGAGTCCAAGTCCCAGCAGGGCACAGTGGGACATGACAAAATATGGCAAAGTAACCCAGGAGAAGGAAGAAGCGGTGACAGGCCATTGGCAAGACCACAAATCACACGCTTGAAGTCCCTCTCACACCAGCTAATCTGGGTAGGAAGGATGTTGTGCCAAATTTCTCCCACTTTCTTTCTTTCTTTCGAGATCACCTTCAACAATTCATTTGGCAAAGACTTTTGGCATACTTTGCTTACTTCTCTATGTGAGTCACTTTTTCAAAATTATGCCCTTTTCAGAGATGCCCATCAAGGCCCAGCAGACATCAATCAACCAATTAATGAATAAGTTAATTAGTTTTCCTCCATCTGACCCCAAACAAGATCTGTGCCTAGGAAACCATCCAAACACAGGAAAGTGGGCATTCAGGAGCTCAGACATCCAAGCCCACATGAACAGTGCTTTCTGTTAAAAGTCACGTCTCTTAGCCTAAGGTAGCCTTGCCTGTGACTGCCTACAAGATCAAGTCCATGCACTTCAAGCCAGCATTCAAAGTGCTTCTCAAGCTGGTCTCACCACTAGCAAGTATGTCATTTCTTACCATCACCTCTATGTATGCCCCAGAATCCTCTGCTTCCTTCACTGCGCTGCTCTCTGCTAGGCACCCTTCTCTCTATGAACAAGTTCCCTCAATCATCTGAATTGTAGCAGGTCTTCGGGGCCCATCCTCCACCACTCTCCTCCATAGGGTCTTCCCCCAATACTCTACCTTAGTACACAAAGAGCTTCTCTTTCCACTCTGTATTATGCTCTAGACTCTGGCAGCATGGCTACCCAGCCAGACATCCACTGCAAAACTCCATGACTATTTCCTGTACACATGCTGCCTTTTTCCACAGTGCTCAGCACTTGCCACATAGACGATCCACAAACATTTGCTGACTATTCCTCTTTCCTTTCAACCTAAAATTTAAGTGGCTATTTCTTCCACCAGAAACACCTGTTCTTTGGGCCTACCTTCTCCAGAAGGAAAGACAGGGGGAGGTCATTTTTTTTTCTCATAGAACTTGTTAAAATCAGGGCTCATATATTTTCCATCACATGGGAAGACAGATGTTTGTTTTTGAAGAATATGATTGAGAGAAGAAAAGAATGCTGATAAAGCATTTACCTCAACCAAAGAAAGTGCGGTTACTGCATGGGACCACTTTGGAGAATCAAAGTTAGAGTCCTGGATATGCAAATCTCACACTTGAAATTGTAGTGAAATTGACAGAGTTTGGGTAACACAAGGAATAAGAAGTGACCTGAGGACAGGAAAGGCAGAGAAAGTCTTCCATATGACACTGTGTGACCTAATCTCTCATGTTTTTCTTTTTCTTTTCTTTTTTTTTTTTTAACTTTTAAAAACATGAAACAGGTGCTCCAGCTTGGTATAAAGAAACTGAGTGATAATACTGACTAGAGAGACCCAGTTTTCCTGTTAGCCTTATTTTCATCCACTAAAGAGTCACTTCAATAAATAAAGTCAGCTCTTGATAATCTACATATAGGCTGTTAGATATTCAAGCTATCTAAAATTCTTAACAATTCATCCACTCATTACCCATTCAACAAATATTTACTGAACACCTGGTATATGCCAGGCACTAATGCATAAATTTGTTTTAAGATAAGAAATAAAACGGATGCTATATGAAATCTATCAAAAAAAAAAATCCCTACAAGTATACACCAACTGTCAAACATTATTTTTCATTCTGTTCTCTTTCCTTGAAGGTGATTTTTTAATCCCCAATCAAGATTTCCCCCAATCCATTCCCAAATACCAGCATATCTTCAAAGAATGCAAGTGGGTTATTTCACAGTAAAAATGCTGATTTACACTATCACAACACACATTTCTCCAAAGAAGTGGTTAAATTTCTTTGGTTAGTAAAATACCGAATTCTCTTGGTTTGCATACATTTCTCAGAAATCATTGGTAAGTAGCCCCAGTTTGCTGGAAACCTAGCCATGAAGAACAGACAAGTTATTAATACAAGACAGAATGTTCCTCAGTGTTGAGGGGCTGCTTCACAGGGCCAGCTCTTCATAAAAGCTGTTCACAGCTTGACCCCTTAAAGATGCCTCTTAAAGTAATGCTCGTGCTTCCAAAGGGTAGGGAAACCATGTTTTGTCTAGGGTGAGACAAGCAAGTCCTTATAACACTTTCACTCTCTGCTTTGCAAACTGCTGCACTTCATCTCACCTTAATTTAATTCTTTCTCTTCCCCATTGCCCTATTCAATCTCTCAGTTGACATGTCTGATCTCTGTAATAATATTCAAGTCCCTAAGAAAGTACAAAGCTGGGCTTTTACTCTATTTCTCTAAGCAGAACTTAATTAGGAAGGTAAATCTGCCAAGAAGTCAAATAAAAATGACACGTGATTAGATGTCATCTGAAGCCACACAACCCTCTGTGTGGTAGGGTCCAGTTTGCCAGGGTCTGACAAAGCCGGGAGCTAATTAGACAGATGTCTGGTGTTGTAAGTCTTTCTTCCAGATGACAACAGAGGAAGTGGCAAGGTCAATGTTGAAATGTAGATAAGGAGCAGCCTTCTGGGCTGAATGGACATACACCTCCTCTAAAAACGGAGGTAAGCAAAGGCCCTAAGCAATCGGCCAGACCTTGTACTTCCCTTTGGTGCTAACCCCAGTGTCATCACCAATGGCTCTGCCTACCTTATGCTGTATTGGCAACGTCCTCACCTCTCAGACCGATCCTCGGGGGGTCGCCTCAATGATAGCATATGACCAAATTAGAATGGGCTGGAGCAGGGGAGAACTGGCCAAGATTGTGTCTTAATAAAGGCCTGTATTGTGCTCTGTTGCCCCCAGAAACAGCCTGGATTCGAGTCAACATTAAAACCAAATTAGAGTTGAGTTAGATTTAATTCCAACAAAATGCCTTCCTTTTGGTATTATCAACACACATTCAATTCAATTCAGAAACTATGTTTCCTTTTTAAGTATTACATACCATGGGTGTTTTGTTTGTTTTTGTTTTTTTGTATAGAGGCAGTTAATTATTTTTCCCCCTCAACGGTGCCCAATTCAACAGGTTTATTACTTATTTCCTGGGAGCAAAGGGGAAAGCTTTTGTCAGTCATCATCAAAAACAAAAAACCATTTGTTGAATTGTTTAATTCAACTAAAACAAGAAGCAAACTGCTCTGGGGTGGATTTTTAAATTTCAAGGTATAGTAATTATAAAAACGAATATCAATACCTTTGTTTTAAAAGACACACCTACTATTTTATCCAGGTAAACATGAGAAACTGAAAATATCCTTTTAAACATTCTCCTAGTTTATGCCTAGACTAGAAAAGAGTGAAAAGCTTTCCTGATTTTTCAATTCCAAGAGGAATCCGTCCAAACTGTTTCTATTATTAGCACACAAAATGGTAGCTAAAGAAGTTACTGTGGTTAACAACTGAATAATTCATAGTCTCAGAAGAATTCAGTCGCTTTGTCTTCTCCAGTTCCTCTTTAGAACTGGATCCCCAAACATATTTCGTGTCCTGAGTTGTTATAAAGAAACCCATATACAAATTTCTTCTCAGAACTTAAAAATCAGCCACACTAAGCACTAAAAACAGCAGCAAGACATTAGGCTGGAGACTTAACAGGAACTTTTATAACCAGTTCATAAAATTCTTAAGATTACACATATATTATCAGAAATTAGAGTTACAGCTTCCAGTTTCTGTCCCATGGCTATCACTGGGCTATAACATCACCAAAATTTAAACTGTCTTTATGCAATCTTCCACATAAAATATGTAAACACAGTAAATATGACCTACAGATAATTTTCAACACATTTCAACACCCTGTAATCTAAAGTCAAATTATTTTCTATGATTCAAGACACTAAGAATTTCGAGTTCAGAAAAAATTTAAAAAAAAGAAACCACTTCAATTAGTGAGTGAAAGAGGTTAATAATGTTGGCAGGATGGAGTTCTGCTGTTCACCAGGAGAACAGAGGTCAAGCCCACCACTCTTCACCGAATATTCCCAGAAATGTTCAACTTTGTTTTATCTTTGGAAGAAAGATGTTAAGTATTAAAAAAATATGTGGGGATTTTAATCTTCAACTTTATTTTCTAACAACTTTTTTTCCAAAAACAAGCGATCTCTGCCAAATAAAGCATAGAACTGTGAAACAAGATGGCTGGATTTTCTTTTTCCTGGTTTATGTTTGATCCTCGTCTAAATTCTCAATGGAACATGTGTAAAACTTCAGAACCCCAGGTGAAGCCATCATTCCCCAGAGGCCACAGTTTGCCCTTTCCTGTCTCCAAGGGCTTTTATTTTATTTCATTATTTATTTCTCTGCACTGGGTCTTCATTGCTGTGCAGGCTTTCTCTACTTGTGGCAATCGGGGGCTACCCTCTAGTTGCAGTGACTGGGGGCCTCTCATTGCGGTGGCTACTCTTGTGGAGCACGGGCTCTAGTGGTTGAGGCCTGCGAACTTAGTTACTCTGCAGTATATGGGATCTTCCTGGACCAGGGATTAAACCCATGTACCCTGCATTGCAAGGTGGATTCTTAACCTCTGGACCACCAGGGAAGTCCCAAGGTTTTTTTGATGTTAAAATTTCTAAAGCAAATCTTTCTATTAAGCACGATTCCCTTCTTACATAGAGTTTGCCTAACCTGTCAACAAGAAAGAAAATGAACCTTTTTTGGATACTGCAATGTGATCATTTGTGAACACTAGTCTACTAGGATATATTAAAATTCCAGGGACTTCTTTGATGGTTCAGTGGTTAAGAATCCACCTTCCAATGCAGGGGATGTGGGTTCAATCCCTAGTCAGGGAACTAAGATCCCACATAGCCCATGCTGCAATGAAGACCCAGTACAGCCAAAAAACTAAAATACAGCTAAATTAGGAACTAATTAGATGTTAGTGAGTGTTTACTCAGTGCCAGGCACTAGTGTAAAGTGCTTTACTTCTCTTATTTAATGCTAAGAGGTAGCATATATGGCACCCCACTCCAGTACTCTTGCCTGGAAAATCCCATGGACGGAGGAGCCTGGTCGGCTGCAGTCCATGGGGTCGCTAAGAGCTGGGCACGACTGAGCGACTTCACTTTCACTTTTCACTTTCATGCACTGGAGAAGGAAATGGCAACCCATGCCAGTGTTCTTGCCTGGAGAACCCCAGGGACAGAGGAGCCTAGTGGGCTGCTGTCTATGGGGTCACACAGAGTCGGACACGACTGAAGCGACTTAGCAGCAGCAGCAACATATATCTAATAATAAGAAAGTAATATATATACCTAATATTACCTAACACTACCATGAAGAAAGGGCTTCCTTCCCTGGTGACTCAGTTGGTAAAGAATCTGCCTGTAATGCAGGAGACCTGGGTTCAGTCCCTGGGTTGGGAAGATCCCCTGGAGAAAGGCATGTCAACCCACTCCAGTATTCTTGCCTGGAGAATCCCATGGACAGAGGAACCTGGCGGGTTACAGTCACAATTGAGTCGGACACAATTGAGCAACTAACACTTTTCACCATGAAGGAAATTATCATATACCTCACAAGTGGCTACCTCAGGTCAGTTCAAGTCCAAAACTCAAGCTCTTAGCCTTTGCATGACTTCTCAAGAACAAAGGTTCCCTGGGCAGTCCTAGACCAAGGCGGAGAAAGTTAGAAATTTTGACCACTAGACCACACAGCATGTGTTGGGTTACCTGACCCCATGCCAAAAATGCCCGGATGGTTATGTTTGGCAGTCTGCTTTTTTATAGTTTGTGTCTCCTGCTGATTTCATTGCTTCCATGTTTCACATAGATATAGACTTTCTACCATCACCAGCAAGTAGAATCTGGAGCAACCTCTCTTCTCCCTTTATCACAACTTTCCATTTAGATGCTGTTTTCCAGTTTACAAAGTGCTTCCACATACCTTATCTCATCTAATCTAATTTGCTATTTCTAATCAGTTTGGGGATGAGCAACCAGATTACCCATAATCCCAACAGGCTTTGATAAATAAAAGCAATTAGGTTCTGAGTGAGGGCTTAAGGCAGACTCCTAGGAATGAAGTGCACATGTCCAAGGACAAAGAGCAGGCATCTCTTTTGCAGCCCAGACCTTGCCTGACCACTCAGTCATTCTAGCAATCATTCATTTAATAAACATTTACTGAGCACCTGCTATGTGCCAAGTTCTGTCATGACTGCTGGCATTACAAGGATGATCAACCTCTAGTTCCTGCCTTTGAGAAGCCCCAAGACTAGTAGAGAGAGAAATGTGATCACAGATTACCATGCTGAAAATGGGCAGGCAGCAAAAAGGTAGCTATGCACAAAGGATTATGGGAAAATGGATGCTAGCTGCCCAGTTCAGCAGAGATTTTCTAGACGATCCAAGGCTGATGAGGTTCTCAACTTGGTGGCAGACTCTAGGGGTTGCTGGATGGCTGAACTCTAAATAAACCAGGGAAATAGTTCTTGACTCTGGCTACACATTAGAATCACTTGGGGAGCTTTCAAAACCAAATAATAACGAGACCACTTCGGAAAATTAGGGGGCAGCACTTCCTCAAGCCAAACATACACATACCCTATGACCCAGCAGTTCCATTCCTATGTATAAACCCAGCAGAAATGTGTACCAGAAGACACACACAGGGATATTCATAGTAGCATTGTTCATAGCAACCCCAAACTGGAAACAGCCCAGATGTCCATCAACAGGTGAATGGATAAAGAAAATAGGGGACATCTACACAATGGAATACCACTAGCAATAAAAAAGAAAGAACAACGAAGCACAGACTCTAGGGCGCCTGGGCTCAGTAGCTGTGGCACATGGGCTTAGCTGCCCTGCGGCATGTGAAATCTTCTCATACCAGGGATCGAACCTGTGTCCTCTGCACTTGGCAGGCAGATTTTTAACCATTGAACCACCAGTTCCAGATGTGTTCTGTTTGTAAGGATCCAATTAACTTTTTACTCAGGACTTGTGCAGTTTCCTGAATTCATGCTGTACGTCAATATGAAGTTTACTTAAACATTAAAAAAAAAGAAGAAATAGTGAGGAAGGCCTGGATCTCACTGCAGACCAATTAACACAAAAGCCCAGTGTGGGTAGACCCCAATATTTGTATTTTTTTAAAAACACCCCAAGTGGCTCTGATGTACAGCTATGTCTGAAAACCAAGGCTAGATGTTCCCATATTCTCAATAGCTCCTTTGGGTTAACAGCTTGGCACGTGGCAAAGGGAACAAATTTTGAAGTAAGGAACATCAGTGATTACATTCTGGCTCTGTTTTGCACTGGCAGTGTGTGGCATTTGTCTGGATCATCCCCAAACTTCAGTTTCCACCAGTGTATAATGGGCACAATATCCTCTCCCTCCTAGGATTGTTGTGAGGATGAAATGAAATAATCACCTAGCACGCAACCTAGAACACAGTATGTGCTTGAGAAATGGTAGGTATCCAACTCCTCTCTCTCCTTCAAGTCTAAGTTCCTAAGTCTCAGCCCAGTGATGAGCAGATCGCTGCAGACGAACAAAACTCACACTCTCCGGTTTCTCCTCCTGAATGAGTTTCTTTGTAAAGACTGAAGTAATATTATACTTGGGCTAGTGATGTCAAATGAATGTCAGACATTTCTGGGCCCTGGGGGCTCACTCTGTTCAACACTGCTACCCCCAAAGATGATTGGAGAGGAGGCAGACCATAGATCAATAACAACCACAGACCCTCCTGTGGAAAGCTTTGTCCCTGACCTCACCCCTAATAACAGTAACAGTACCAGTCCTGTGAGCTGGCAAGAAAGAACAGAAAGAAACAGTAGCTTGGAAGACATACCATCCACGATATGTACCAAATGAGACACTTTTGTATCAAATGTCATGTTGGCATAAAAACAAAGCAGAATCATGGGCTGAGAGCAGAAGATTCGGGTGAGAGTTTTGATGACACCACCCGTCGGCTCTGTGACTTTGGTTCACTAAACTTTTGTTTCTCTGGCCAATGAAAGCAATGCCATCTCTCCTACATCCTTTACAAGGGCACAGTGAGTTTTAGATAAGATAAATAGAATGTTTTCCAAAACTTGAAGCAGCAAAAGAAGGCAAGATGAGATTTCTAGGCTGGAAATTTACTTTGTTCCAAACTCCAGTCACCAACCACCACCCTCCCTCCCCAAGACTGAGAACTCTCTGATATTAACTGCTTCAAGCACACCCAGAGACTCCACCAGCCTGAAGCTCGCTTATGTAAGAAGAGACTGCAGCACTGCCTGGCATGTAGCATAATACTTTGCTTAAGAGAAATCCTTGGAAATGCCTCAGCTGAACTACAAGGGCAGGCCCAGGCTTTACGTTTTGGAGACAGGCGCTCTCAGTCACGGAACACCAGAACTGTGGCTGGAGCAAATGATGTCATCGGAGCTCTTCTTACCATGGTCAATGTCAAAATTAAGATAGGAAGTTCAAGGACAAATCGTGGGGTTCCCAGGCAAATACAAGTTAGAAAAACAGTCTGGACCTCAGAATCTTGCTTTTAAAATTGTCTCCTCTCCTATAATGGTTTCTGGTTTATGTGAAGCTTTTCTTGACAAAAGGTACATAGTTGCATAGAAAAATATATTCCCTTAGGACTCTATTTTTTCTCCCACTACACATTAAGGAGAGACAAAAAAAAAAAAATCATGTGAGTCACCCCTGTATCCAAAAACAATAACAAACCAAAAATAAAACTATAAGATTTTCAAAGAGACAGATAAACTTAAGGGCTCTCCACTCTAGAGCTGAGAAACGAAATCGCTCAAATACCTGTTGGGTTCCTAAATGACTGGAAAATGAAAACTCGAAATTAACCACAGGTACGTTGGAACACCTTGTAGATACAGGACTTTCCCCATCCACAAACCATTCCTGCGACAGACCTGTGTACTCAACGCCTAAAATATCCCCAAATGTACGGATGCCGGGGACTGGAGGTGGGGGGAGGATGTCAATTAGTATAAAAGAAAAATAGTACTGTTGATTCCTGCCCTGGTTTCAGGGAAAAGAAGGAATCGGGTCTGATGCAAATCTCGCGGCCAGAGCCGGACAACTCGCCCCTAAGTTTGGCGCGTCCCCGCTCTGCGCCCTCGGCCCCCGCCCCCGCTCCCGGCACCCAGGAGCTCAGAACCCCGCGAGGCCCTGGCGGAGGACGGACCCCGCGGCCACGGCCCGGGGAGGAAGGGCGGCTCCTCGCCAACGAGGGTCCTTTGGCCCCACCCCAGGCCCTCGCGCGGTCCCCTTCCCCTGACCCTTCGCCCGGGCAGGTCACCTGGCTTGGCGGCTGCCCTCTGGTCCTCCAGTTTTTCGCTCGCTCTGTCCGCGCCGCCGCCGCCTCCGGGAAGCCGCTCGCCCTCCCGAGTCACCGGGCCGGCGAGCGGGCGGCCGAGCCGGTGCCAAGGCTGCGGGAACGGTTCCACTCGGCCGGAGCTGGGACTCTGCCCTGAGCGCGGCCGCCACCAGGGCGAAACTGGAGAGCTGAGCTCGGCTCGCCGGGGCGGGGAGGGGCGACTGCAACTTTGCTCCTGGACGCGGAGGAGGAGGGGGCGCCCGTCTCCAAACTCTGAGCAGCGCCCGCAACCTCTCCAGACCAGGGTTTTTTTTTTTTTATTTTATTTTTTTTAATGCTCCCCCCCGCCCCCGCCTTTTTTAACCTAAAGGGAAGCCAGATGCTGGCCCTCAAGTTCTTGTTTCCAAAGCGGCGGGGAGCGCGGGGCCGAAAGCGGGGTGCAGGAGACGCGCCCTGCTGGGTGCGCGGGCGGTGAGCCGGCCGAGGGCGCGCGGGGAGGCGATGAGCGGGCAGCGGCTGCCCTGGGAACCCGCCTTTGCGGCCGCTCCGCACCCGGCTCTCAGTACCTCGCCGGCGCCCTCCAGCCGGGAGCAAGAGCCCGGGAGGGAGAGCGGCCTGGCGGGACCAGGCCAGCGGCGGGGATGCAGTGACCCGGACCTGGATCGCCGAAGTAGGAACTGGAAGTGACAGCGGCGCAGGGCAGAGCAGCCGCCGCCGCCGCCCGGTAGCCGTGGCGGCAGCAGAAGCCACGGAGCAGCGGCGGCGGCCGCCACACTGCGCATGCTGCTGCCGCCGGGTTCAACCCCGAGCTCGGGGCTGCCGCCGCCTGGCCTGCCGCGGGCCTCTGCTAGAGCCTCGGGCGGGAATCCCGGCCTCACTGAGCAGCCCTGCCAGGTGGCCCGCTTCCTCCTCCAGCCCTGGACGCGGCTTGGAGCCCCCAAACCCTGTGGTGAGCCGCTGAGCCACCCCAGAGAGGAAGCGCTCTCCAGCGGCCCTCCGCACCCCTCCCTTCCCCGAACTGTCCTGGATGCCCTTCCCGGACTTCTCGGATAACAGGCCCCACACCAAATAGTCTCTTCGAGGGAGAATGAAAAGGTTCGTGAGAGAAGGCAAATATTTCCGACCTTACTTGAAGTCCAGTTTTTACCGAAAAGCAATGGAATCGGTAGATTAGGATGGCCGGAGTCATGGGTGTCATTTGATGTAACTCACGGAAATTCCAGTAGGAGTGTCAGACTGGCTCGACAGAAAGAGGAAAAAAAAAAAAAAAAAAGACCAAAAACTTACCAAAATCCTCTTTAGTCTTCTCACTAGCTCAAATTGAGCGGCTAAATATACAAAGCTTTCCCCAGCGGAAACTGATGGAAACGGGCCAGTTAAAAACAGTGTCCAACAGTGAGACATTACCAATCCTTACTCCAGTCTCCTCATTTTTACAGATGAGTCAAGTGAGGCCGAGAGAAGGGGACTCTGAGTTCTCGGAGAGAACGTCGCCGTTTCAGGGCCTGATACCCACTGCAGCTACTGCTTAGTTGCCTGGCCTCTGCCTCACTGCTCCAGGGAGGCTTTGCTCTCCTAGAGCTCAGATCGATTATGGGAGATTTAGCCCTTGACTCATGATCATTAGTAGAGCTGCCTTCCTTCCAGAACTGCTTCCCTGTCGAGCCGCCCCTGGGAAATGGCAAATCGTCCATCCCACAGGCCCCACTTTGGGGAGAGCACCCATGCTGTTCCAGTGACAAGGCAGATGGAGTGACTCAGGGAGACAGGAGGCAGTTACGAGTGGGGGCAAAGAAAAAGTCACACTGATACCAGCTGGTGAGAGAGAGAGAGAAGGAGGGCGAAAGAGAGTGAAAGAAGCCCTAACTGAGCTTCATATACGTTCAATGAAATCCTTCATAAACAAAACAGCGAAGTAGGGTTGGCCCAGGAGCAGAATAGGAGATGGTAGAGTATCCCTGGCAATGGGTTGTTCATAAAAGTGGCAAGTGAAAAAGAAGTGCCTACTGGGGATGAGGCTGGGGGAAGCCTGGCTGAAAGAAAAACCAGAGGACTACGGCTGGGACAGACCAGTCCTTCCTGGGGACCAGGACCGCGTAGTCAGAGGTACCACCCAGGCCAGTCCCAAATGATCACAAGAACTGTATCTGTCCCTGACTCCCAGCAAGTTCAAAGGCAGAAAAAAGACCATTGCTAGGATAGTGCTGTCGAGGGACTTATTGGTCACATTAGTGACACTCTACCTAGACATGAGGATTTTTCCATATGTTCTGGAAGATTTTCTCTTGAGGCCTGAGTGTCCTCCCTGCCTTCTCCATTCTGTAAATAAATAAGAAAGATACATTTGGTTCACAGAAATGGAAATACAAATAAACAATAAAGGCATGAGAGATGTCCAAACGCACATGGAATCATGAAATTCATATTACAGCAATAAAGAAATACCATTTGTACCCAACATTTTAGCCAACGTTAATGATAAATAATATCCAGGGCCACCAGAGACATGAGGAAGAAGGCACTTTCTACACTGTTGGTAGGATTAGAACTTCATACAGCATGTTTGTAGGGGAATTTGAGAGTATCAAATTGTAACACAGTTATTCCATTTCTATGAAGAAAGATGCTTCAAGAATAATCACAGATGTACACAAATCTCTATGTGCATATACAATGTGACCCTCTGGCATTTATCCCAAGAATACAAGATTTATTTAACATATGAAAATTAATAATGTAATAAACATTGCAGGATAATAGAGGAGAAAATCAATGGTCATCTTAACAGACGCAAAGAAAAGCATTTGAAAAAATCTGGCACCCTTTCATGACAAAAAACACTCAAAAAACTAGGAAAGGAATGGGACTCCTTTAACCTGATAAAGAGCATCTATGAAAACCCACAACTACCATTATGCTTAATGGTGAAAGATCAATTGTATTTCTATGCAATGAACAACCCAAATGTGAAATTAAGGAAACAATTCCATTTGCAATAGTATCAAAAGAAATAAAATACTTTGGAATAAATTGAATCAAGGCAGTACAGGCTTGTACACTGAAAATTACAAAACATTGTTGAATGAAATTTTAAAGACTTAAATCAATGGAAAGACATCCTGTGTTTATGGATCAGAAGACTTAATGTTGTTCAGATGGCAATATTCCCCAAAGCAATATACAGACTGAATACAATCCTTATTAAAAATTCCAGTTTGCCTTTTTGCAGAAATGTACAGGCTGATCCTGATCCATATGCGCACACAAGAGATCCAGAATAGCCAAAATTATTTTGAAAATGAAGAACAAAGTTGGAGGACTCATGCTTTCTGATTTGAAAACTTACCACTCAGCTACATTAATCAGTTCAGCGGGGGAAAGAATCATCTACAGAAAGCAAGGGAATTCCAGGAAAACATGTACTTCTGTTTCATCGACAACACTAAAGTCTTTGACTGTGTGGATCACAACAAACTGTGGAAAATTCTTTAAGAGAGGGAATACCAGACCACCTTACCTGCCTCCTCAGAAATCTGTATGCAGGTCAAAAAGCAACAGTTAGAACATTACATGGAATAATGGACTGGTTCCAAATTGGGAAAGGGGTGTGACAATGCTGTATATTGTCACCCTGTTTTTTTAACTTATATGCAGACTCTATCCCATGGATGGAGGAGCCTGGTAGGCTGCAGTCCACAGGATCGCTAGGAGTCTGACACGACTTCACTTTCACTTTCATGTGTTGGAGAAGGAAATGGCAACCCACTCCAGTACTCTTGCCTGGAGAAGCCCAGGGATGGGAGAGCCGGGTGGGCTGCTGTCTATGGGGTCGCACAAAGTCGGACATGACTGAAGCGACTTAGAAGCAGCAGCATCATGTGAAATGCCAGGCTAGATGAAGCACAAGCTGGAATCAAGATTGCCAGGAGAAATATCAACAACCTCAGATATGTAGATGATACCACTCTAATAGCAGAAAGTGAAGAGGAACTAAAGAGCTTCTTGATGATAGTGAAAGAAGAGAGTGAAAAAGCTGGCTTAAAGCTCAACATTTCAAAAAACCAAGATCATGGCATCTGGCCCCATCACTTCATGGCAAATAGATGGAAAAAAAGTGAAAACAATGACAGATTTTATCTTCTTGGACTCCAGAATCACTGTGGACAGTGACTGCAGCCATGAAATTAGAAGATGCTCCTTGCAAGGAAAGCTATGACAAATCTAGACAGCATATTAAAAAGCAAAAACATCACTTTGCCAACAAAGGTCTGTCTAGTCAAGGCTATGGTTTTTCAGTATTGATGTGAGACTTGGACCATAAAGAAAGCTGAGCACTGAAAAGCTGATGCCTTTGAATTGCGGTGCTGGAGAAGACTCTTGAGAGTCCCTTGGAGTGCAAGATCAAACCAGTCAATCCTAAAGGAAATCAACCCTGAATATTCATTGGAAGAACTGATGCTGAAGCTGAAGCTCCAATACTTTGGCCACCTGATGCAAAGAGCAAACTCATTGGAAAATACCCTGATGCTGGGAAAGGTTGAAGGCAAAAGGACAAGAGGGCAGCAGAGGATGGTTGGTTATATACCGTCACTGATCAATGGATAGTAATCTGAGCAAATTCTGGGAGATAGTGAAGGTCAGGGAAGCCTGGCATGCAGCAGTCCGTGGGGTCACAAAGAGTCAGACACGACTTAGAGACTGAACAACAACAACAAACCATCAAAAATACCAACATGACATTTTTCACAGAACTAGAACAAATAATTCAAAAATCTGTATGGAAACACAAAAGACCCCAAATAGCCAAAACAATCTTGAGACAGAGCTGAGGAATCACACTCTCTGACTTCAGGCTATGCCACAAAGTTACAGCAATCAAAACAGTATGGTACTAGCACAAAAGCAGATACATTGATCAGTAGAACAGAATAGAGAGCCCAGAAATAAACCCACTCGCTTACAGTCAATTAATCTATGACAAAGGAAGCAAGAATATACAATGGAGAAAAGACAGTCTCTTTAATAAGTGGTTCTGGGAAAAGTGGACAGCACATGTGAAGGAAAGAAATTAGAACATTCTCTAACACTATACACAAAAATAAGCTCAAATGGATTAAAGACCAGATACTATACAACTCTTAGAGGAAAACATAGACAGAATATTCTTAGACATAAATCAGAGCAATATTTTTTGATCCATCTCCTAAAGCAAAGGAAATTTAAAAAATAAACAAATGGAACCTACAACTTAAAAGTTTTTGTACAGCAAAGGAAACCATTGACAAAATGAAAAGACAATCTATTTAATGGGAGAAAATATTTGCAAATGCTGACTAATAAGAGGTTAATATCCGATATATATAAACAGCTCATGCAACTCAACATCAAAAAACAACCCAATTTAAAAAATGGGCAGAAGACCTGAATAGATATTTTTCCAAAGAGGTAGTGCAGATGGCCAACAGGCACATGAAAAGATGCTCAGCATTGCTAATCATCAAGGAAGTGCAAATCAAAACCACAATGAGGTATTACCTCACACCTGTCAGAATGGCTATCACTGAAAAGAACACAAATAACAAATTTGGGGAGGGTGTGGAGAAAAAGGAACCCTCCTACACTGTCGATGGGAAAGTAAATTGGTGCAACCACTGTGGAAAACAGTATGGAGGTTTCTCAAAAAACTAAGAATAGAACTACCATATGACCCAGCAATTTCACTCCTGGGTATATATTTAAAAACACACACAAAAAAAAACACCAATTCAAAAGATACATGCACCTCAATGTTCATAGCAGCATTATCTACAATTTCCAAGGTCTAAAAGCAATCTAAGTGTCTATCAACAGGTGAATGGATAAAGACAATGTTGTGTGTGTGTGTGTGTGTGTGTGTGTGTGTGTGTGTTATGGCTGGAATACTACTCAGCCATAAAAAAGAACTAAATAATGCCAGTTATACCAACATGGATAGACACTTGGATGGCATTATGCTAAGTGAAACAAGTCAGAGAAAGACAAATACTGTATGATATCATTTACATGTGGAATCTAAAAAATACAACAAACTAGTGACTAAAACAAAAAAGGCAGACTCACAGATATGGAACACAAACTGCCTGTGGGGAGAGGGAAGGAGGGAGGGGGCAACATAGGGATAAGGGAATAAAAGGGGTTATTATGGGACTATATGAAATTACATGTGTGAAACTTGAAAATTAGAAAGCACTATAGAATTTTAAGAATTTTTCATGTAATAAAGTCATTTTTAGGGACTCCCCTGGTGGTCCAGTGGTTAGGACTCCTCACTTCCACTGGTGGGGGCCCGGGTTTGATCCCTGATTGGGGACCTAACATCCCACAAGCCACACAGCACAGCCAATAATAATAATAACAATTTTAATTAAATTTAAAAGAAAGAAAATGGGGAAATATTTTTAGGAAGATACTATCAAAGTCTGGGAGGCACTTCAGAAACACCCTTGTCTCCCAGGTGTCTCAGCAGACTTCCCTGATCAGTTGCGAGTGGCATGAGCCTCTAGCGACCATAGGACACTAAAGCCACATGAGAACACAAAGATGGAGGTCACTTGCAGAGACCAGCTGGCCACTCAGAGGGTCAGAAGGCAGCAACTCTTTCATGTGGTCACTGCCCCACAGTCAACACTCAAATTGTCAATGTACTGCTGTGTCTCTGCTTTCATTTTTCTAGATTTCCAAACTGACCACCGTTTCAAGCTGGCACTCTTTCTGTATATAAATAATAGTGTGTCCTTGGCAACAATCAAGCCCTGCTCTTTTTGCTTTTTAAACATTAACAGTTTCACAGTGTCAACAAAAAAAGTATTAAGTATGCCCTAAGGGAAAGGCTACCCACTCCAGTATTCTGGCCTGGAGAATTCCATGGACTGCATGGGGACGCAAACAGTAGGACACAGCTGAGCAACTTTCACTTCACTTCACTTCAGACTAGGCACTGTGCTAGGCACTTTAGGTCTGAGAGATACTCTCTCTAAAGTGACAAGATACAGAAACAATTTAAATGTTCATCAATGGATGAATGGATTTCAAGAAAAGATGTGGTATATACACACAATGGACTGTTATTGAGCCATGCAAAAAGAGGATATTCTGCCATTTGCAAAAACAGGGATGGACTTTGAGCACATTATGCTAAATGAGATAAGTCAAAGAAAAATACTGTATGGTCTCACTTATACATGGAATCTTAAAAAATCAAACAGAAAAAAAAGAGCTGTTATCAGGGGGTGGAGGCTGAGGGGTGAAAACTGACATGTTTAAGTGTACCAACCTACAATGAGCAGTAAATAATACACCATAGTGGTCTAATGTCCACTATAGGGAACACAGACAACAATATTGTACTTAGGTGATGTGATAAATATCGCTACAATGGCAATGATATTACAAAATATCAATGCATTAAGGTAACACATTGTATACCTTAAATTTACACCATATTGTATGTCAAATACTTTCAATGTTTAAAATAATGTTTTTAAATTTGCAAATATTTGTGTTTAGGTCTATCTTCTAGCTACCTTGGGAACTTGAGACTGAATGGTCAGTATTTTTGGCTGCTGGGTGCACCCTAGCTCAGCTTTCAATCTCATTCCTCACGTATTGATTTTATTAATCTTCCCTCAGGGTTCTAGGAGTGCCTCAGTATGACTGTTATGCACCCCTTTCAGGCATAATTTTGTGTGCAACACTACCTAGTAATAATGGTCTGAGTGAATAGCTATTATGCGTGTGTTATGTGCGATGACATATGAAGTACTTTAGATGCATTATTTCAGTTGATCTTTAAAAGAATCCATTGGGAGAGTGGCATTGAAACATGTATACTATCATGTAAGAAACGAATCGCCAGTCTATGTCCCATGCAGGATACAGGATGCTTGGGGCTGGTGCACAGGGAGGACCCAGAGAGATGGTATGGGGAGGGTGGTGGGAGGGGGGGTTCATGTTTGGGAACGCATGTACACCTGTGGTGGATTCATGTCAATGTATGGCAAAACGAATACAGTATTGTAAAGTAAAATAAAGTAAAAATTAAAAATTAAAAAAAAAATAAAAGAATCCAGTGCAGGGACTTCCCTGGCCGTCCAGTGATTAAGACTCCCTGCTTCCACCACAGGGGACGAGGGTTTGATCCCTGGTCAGAGAACTAAGATCCCACATGCTGCAAGGTATGGTCAAAATATTTAAAATAAATAAACAAATCCAATGCAGTACCTATTACTCATGTCTCCATTATACAGATGAGGAAACTGGAGCAGAGAGAGGCCAAATAACTTTTCCCAGAATCACACAGAGCCAAAATTCTGACCCATGTCTGTCTGTCAAACTGGAGAAGGTATGTGCTTAACCATCCTGCCAGATCTTGCCTCCTCACAATATTCATCTGATGCTCAGACCAGCCTGAATTATCCAGAAGAGATCAAAATATGTTTGGTGGCCTTCATGCAAGAAATGAAAATTATGTTATACTTTCAAAGAAAGTTTTGTGTCCAAAGTGGCCAAAAATATTTTAAGTATGGATGCTTAACGGGGTAAGCATTAGTTATCAGAAAAATCCACTTATGTGAATCAACTCATTCTTCAACAATGCCAGACCCAGGAGGTGTTTCTGTATCACCTAGTATTCTTAGAACCATATAGAAGCTCAATATACCTTCTGACAGCTTCAGAGTGCATAAATCATTGGCAACTTCACCATGTTTTTATTTAACAAATGAAAAGAAAATGCCATGATCTGTTCATAGCAGACATCATTCCATAAGGGATATAGAGTAGGTTGCACCTGCCTTAAAAGCCATACACACCATGTGCCCAGGCACACACACAGAAAGATAAAGAGAGAGAGAAGGAAGGAGCTAAAATTTGGCAATACGGAAATCTGGAATAAAATATTCTGAAACAAGCATAGCTTGATGCTATGGCTAACTTTCAGAAAAACTCTGAAGAAAGCAAAGTTTATCTGGGGAAAAGTTACTTGTGCTAGTACTACTAGTAGTTAACTAACACTTGGAGAAAACTTTCTGTGTGCCATGCACTCTTCCAAGGATGTGAATTCTTTGAAACATTATACCAATCCCATGAGACAGGTGCTGCTATTCTTCCCATTTTGCAGGTATGGAGACTGAGGCATAGAGCCATAACATGCCCAAGGTCACAAAGCTACTAGGAAGAGATAACTGAGATTTGAACCCAAGTAGTCTAATATCAGAAGGTGTGTGAAAGTGTCGCTCAGTTGTATCCAGTTCTTTGCAAATCCACAGGCTGTAGCCCACCAGGCTCCTCTGTCCATGGGATTCTCCAGGCAAGAATACTGGAATGGGTTGCTGTCCCCTTCTCCAGGGAATCTTCCCAACCCAGGGATTGAACTCGAGTCTCCTGCATTACAGGCAGATTCTTTACTGTCTGAGCCAGTAGGGAAGAGTCCAGGCTCAAACCAGTACTAACACTTCTCCACAAGTGATACTACTCATGCATGTCTATACTTCTTACACCCCAGGTCCTGTGCTGAGTACTCTACCTACGTTACTTCATAGATCTCTGGAATTTGGAGCTCTTAGCTCTAAATTATTATGCAGTATCTCATTTGATCCTTAAAACAGCCCCATGAGGTAGTTATTATTGTGTCCATTTTACAGATTAAAACACTAAGGCACAGAGACATTAAATAATGTGACATACAAGCAAAAGAGTCACCTCCTTTTCAGCAACACCCCCTATACTTACTGCAAGGATCCACATAACATAAAAGAATACAGTGTAACTTAATATACAATTTCTACCTCAGGGCCAAGTTCTTTCATGGCCTCTGTTCTAAAGTGTTAGTAGGGAAAAGTGGTTATAATCTTTCCACCCTTCCCAACTCAAAAGGATTACAGTAACCCTCTGCAGCATCCAGTGGCCCACTTTGGGCTCCACTTAGTAGGGACGCATACCATACAACCTCTGGCACCAAAAGCCTGCTTTCAGAGCTTGGGAGCTGTGTTTTTTTTTATTTATTTTTAATTGGTGGATAATTTCTTTACAATATTGTGTTGGTTTCTGCCATACTTCAACATGAATCATACATATGTCCCCACCCTCTCAAATCTCCCTTCGACCTCCCACCCCATCCCACCCTTCTAAGTTGTCACAGAGCCCTGGTTTGAATTCCCTGAGTCATACAACAAATTTTGGGAGCTGTTTCTAAGTGGTACCATACTTTGTTTTTTTTTAATTGATTTACAATGCTGTGTTAATTTCTGCTGTACAGCCAAATGATTCAGTTACACATATACAGATGTTCTTTTTCTTAATATTCTTTTCCATTATGGTTTATCATAGGATATTGAATATGGTTCTCTGTGCTATACAGTAAGATAAAAGTTACCATATTTTGAATTTTGATTTTGTTTTGCTTTGGAATTGGTTTCTGGAAAAAAAAATAAACAAACAAACAAACTGGCAAACCATGACTGGGGACCATCGATCTTAACCATGGTTTCCATAAAAATGCTTCCTCTGTTTAACAGTGAAAATAAGCCTTTTACCACGACACCATGTTCATTAGCAGAGTGAAAAATGACCACAAGGAAGGCAACCTGGGTGGGCTTACCTCCACTTGAAGGGCTGCGCATCCTTTCAGGAAGTCATTGATGTTGTTGGTGCAGTCAGCTTCAGTTTGGGGCTCCAGACAGTACTAGAGAAACACAGTCAAATATCACTTGGAGACTGTCATCCCAAGTGGGACACATCATTGCATCATTTGCTGATAACTAGATAAAGTAGGCTTTTTAAGGTGGGGCCAACATTATTGTCAATCCAGGAAGAGAAATTAACCACTGAAGGAAGTGATGCAAAAATCTAAACGGTTGGTCTTGTTCCAAATGTCACCAAATCCTTAGCCCCAAGTCATCTCCACTTATAACTTTCTCATGCTTTCTACCAAAGCATGGTGATAGCAAATTAAGAGAGACCCTGCAAGTTTTTTTCATCCTGGTTCCTGCTTTCAACCTATCATTTCCCTCCATCCTCCTCACGATAATGTATTAAAATTGTATTTCCCTCTTCGCTGTTCTTTACATTTGATCACATTTCTCGACATTTTCCATTTTATCACTGTTTTCCAAGTTTGAGAAATTATAAGTAAATTGGTATGTTCAACAAAAACACAAACTGCCTCAAGGAGGGAAATGAACTGTACTCAGTGTCTCATTCCCTGCTGACCTTAAAAAAATAATTTATGGCTCCACTTTTAAACTTGGTTAAGGTGCCCATTTTAGAAATTATTCTTACTGGTGATCATGGGTTTCCAACCTTCACAATTTTGGATTTTTAAAAATGAGTAAAGTTAGTTTCACTTTGAACACGTGTTGCATTCAAAACATATATTTGGTTTCTATTGTTTTAACAGACCCATTGTGACATTTTGGATTATTTCTCCTGATTGCTAAATAGCCTCTCTTTCAATGGATACTTTATTTCTTTGAGAAGTAAATCCACACTAAATTTAGTCATACCATCAATAAGCACCCTGAATATATGTTACAAATCATCCCATTACTCCACGGACTCACATGAACCTCAGGTTCAAAACATGTCCTCAGTACACAGGGAGGCACAACACGCGTCTCTGTGGCAGAGCCAGATCGTGACAGGGGTGTTCTCCTTGTCCCCTGGTACCAGTGGTGTCAAAGGTTTTTACTGTACTAATCTCCAGTGGCCAATCACTAAAGGATAACCTTTCATTTTCTGACTTTTTCCGACTACAAAAACAGTAAGAAAGAACGGTTAAATCTCAAAAAGAGATGAAAGCAGGAGTGTCCCATGACCCAGGCAACCGAAAATCTCCAGAGTGACATTACCACTGCTCTCTGGTGGTGAGCAACCCTAAAGATACTGCAAATTTCCCTTACCTTTTCTACAGAGCCAGGCCTTAATCTGTTGATCAGTTTGCACAGCACTACCCCATTTTTCAACGAGGACTTCAAGAACTCCTCCGGATCACAGATGGTCTTTTTGGGGGAATCTAATACTCCCAAGGATATGAGCCAGGTCACGACGCGCTCTTCTGGATTCATTACTGCAGACTGAATGCTCCCGAGCACCTCTCTGGGGCAGCTGCAAGGACTAAGCCACATCCGCGATTGCATCTGCTGTTGTCTTCCTTTTTATGAGTTCTCTTCTCGTGCTTGCAGAGCAAAGCTCTAAAACAACGTTCCTTAGACAACGGTGGAAGCCACTCCAATTCTGGGATTTGAAAACCACAAAGCTCACACTCAAAGATGTAGAAATAGAATGAATGGGGGGGGAAATCCTGGATAACACTGGGTTTCTTTTTCAAAAGCTGCAAAACAAATTCATTAGGATTTTTTTTTTAAAAAAAAGAAGAAATACATACACACACTCACACCCCTCCCCCCCCCAAAAAAAACCAACAGTGCAAGAAGCTGTAAGGGAAGGAAGTGAGCAGGATGCTGGGGAGGGAGGAAAGAGAAGGCAGTGAGCGCTCTGGGAAAACAGAGGCAAGCCAGCACTTCAGGGGACCTTGGAAATGAGATACTCATGGGCCAGTCTGGGAAAATGCTGTCAATAAATAGTCTAGCCCCAGTGAAAATCTGGCTTCTGTCAAGAGGAAGATGCCAACTGGCTCTTAGGTCAGACAGATCTGAGCCTCGTGGGGAGCTGTGCTGGCACAACAGGGCTCAGAGAAGGTAAGCTGGGAAAATTCTTCCAAGAAATGGCCGGATGTCCTCTTACTGTCTCACCGAGATAATGTGTCATGATCATTCCTTTGCAAAACACGTTGAATTGCACGGTGACAATGTGCCAAGCAGATGAAGACTGCGCCTGCTGTCAGCCATCACTCTGTGTAAGCACAAACTAGAAGAATGGCATTTTACTTTGCAGCCAAAAAGCTATGTTTAGGGAAATAGACTAAGGATAACATCTGACATCCTGTTTACTTGCATTCTTGAGCGATTCTTTTTCTGGACCTGGTTCCACTACACAATCCAGCTGCAGTGCCCTTAGCAAAGGCTCAGACACAGTCATATCGGCGAGTAAAAAGCACTTGGAAACAGAATTTTCGAGAACAAAAGAACACTTGTCCTCTGTCGATACTACAGTCTGAAGGTTGATGTTTCCCCAACAAGAAACACTTTGCCTTAAAAATATTGCTCTGGAAAAAAACTGGTCTATAACAAGAGATCTACACTATTCTTAAAACATCTTCATAACCAGTTATAATAGCCACATGATTAGGAAATTTATGAGAAGGCCAACAGGATAGCCTGATCTGGGCAAATGCATGGTACTCACTACCCTCTCCTGATGCATGGGATCATGCTAACTTTCAGAATCTTTTCAATACAGTGACAGGCATCTACCACCAAATAATCAGCTTAGATAATCCTGCTACATGTTTGGGGTACTTTCTTGGTAGTCCAGGGCCTAAGACTCTACACTCCTTATGCAGGGGGCCTAGGTTCCATCCCTGGTCAGGGAACTAGATCCCATATGCCACAGTGAAGATCCCACATACCGCAACTAATACCAGGTACACCCAAATAAAAATTAAAAAAAAAAATCTGGCTACATTCTTTCAAAGCTTCCCCTTTTTACCTTGTCATAACAGTTATCCAGACTTGACTATTGTCATTTGTTGATCTGTCTCCTCCACCAGAATGTAGCCTCCACTAAGGGAGGGGTCTTGTCTGCCTTGATGAACACTGTCCCCAGCAGAGTGCCTGGTACACGGCAGACATTTTGACTTAAAACCAACACGTTTTCCTTGCTAATGATTTTTGTACTTTTACTGAGATATAATTGACATAATGAATCACACATGGTTAAGATGTATGATTTAATAGATTTTGACATATGTATACATCCCATGATACAATCATATACACACAATTCAAAAAACTTTTCTGTCATCCCCAAAAAGTGTTATTGTGCCCTTTCAACCCTATCTTTCCTCCCTTCCCTTAAAATCCCAGACAATGAAAAACCTTTTTCAATCCTATAGATTAGTTTGCATTTTCTAGAATCTTGTATAAATGGAATCACACAATATGGAACTTTCTGTTGTCTGGTTTCTTGCAGTTAACATCATCCCTTTGAGTTCCATTCATGTTGTATCTATGAATAGTTCTATAAGAAAGATTTGACCTCCAGATATTCAGTTTGATATAATTATATTTATGAGCAAAATAAGTATAGTCAATCAAAAGTTTTCATTGACTTTTGATCCATGACCAAATCTATGTAATGGAAATAAAACCAAAATCCATGTGTTGATCAATGAAATTCTTAAATGTAACCTGCTTAAATATACTTTGATATCTCATTTGACCAGTTTTCTCACAAATGCTCATCAAAATTGTATTCTACAGACAAACAAATCCGGCAGTATTATTGAGGTATCTCACAAATGCTCATCAAAATTGTATTCTACAGACAAACAAATCCGGCAGTATTATTGAGGCATCAACATTTTTTGTTGAGGAATAAAGCCTGGGTAATTTCAGGAACCCAGCCTGTTCAAAATAGGCTTGAGCCCACTGAGGTTATTGGGGTGAAAATCTGCCTCATTTTAGACATTGGTTATCGCAAGTGACCGTAAGCAATAGAGTAAAATCAGAAAGGCAAGACCATCTCAAAGCAGAAGAAACACTTCTACTAGTATAAAGACTGGAAGTTAGGGTTGATATGGGCAAATGTCAAGAAAGCAAGGCATTCCAGGACAGTAGCAACCATACAGGTGAAATGACTAGCCATGGAACCCAGGGCAGTGAAAAGAAGTTAAGGACCTGGAGGAACAGAGTGGAAGGTTGAAAGACAGGAGATCACAGCAGCACAAAGCACAGGCTTTGCATAAGAGTATGAAAAAATAAAATACTATGCAAAAGTTACCTTGTTAAGCTTGCAAGAAGAGAATGGCAGAAGTAAAGGTGGATACATGTATCCAGAACTTGCATAAAATTACCTCACTGACTCATTTAATTCAAGCAGAAGCCTAAGTTTTCTCTTCCATCATATGAATATTAGAGTGTATCCATTTTGATGAACAACATTATCTGCTCCCCTTCTGCCATACAGAAATCTAGCAATTGTTTTATCTAAGCACACAATCCAGTTCAGTCACTCAGTTGTGTCTGACTCTTTGTGGCCCCATGGACTGCAGCATGCCGGCCTCCCTGTCCATCACCAACTCAAGGAGTTTATTCAAATTCATGTCCATTGAGTCGGTGATGCCATCCAACCATCTCATCCTCTGTCATCACCTTCTCCTCTCGCCTTCAATCTTTCCCAGCATCAGGGTCTTTTCAAATGAGTCAGCTCTTCACATCAGGTGGCCAAAGTATTGGAGTTTCAGCTTCAACATTAGTCCTTTCAATGAATATTCAGGACTGATCTCCTTTAGGATGGACTGGTTGGATCTCCTTGCAGTTCAAGGGATTCTCAAGAGTCTTCTCCAACACCACAGTTCAAAAGCATCAATTCTTCGGTGCTCAGCTTTCTTTATAGTTCAAATATCACATCCATACATGACCACAGGAAAAACCATAGCCTTGACTAGACAGACCTTTGTTGGCAAAGTAATGTCTCTGCTTTTTAATATGCTATCCAGGTTGGTCACAACTTTCCTTCCAAGGAGTAAGCGTCTTTTTATTTCATGGTTGCAGTCACCATCAGCAGTGATTTTGGAGCCTCAGAAAATAAAGTCTGCCACTGTTTCCCCATCTATTTGCCATGAAGTGATGGGACTGGATGCCATGATCTTAGTTTTCTGAATGTTGAGATTTAAGCCAACTTTTTCTCTCTCCTCTTTCACTTTCATCAAAAGGCTCTTCAGTTCTTCTTCACTTTCTGCCATTAAGGGTGGTGTGTCATCTGCATATCTGAGGTTATTGATATTTCTCCCAGCAATCTTGATTCCAGCTTGTGCTCCTTCCAGCCCAGCGTTTCTCATGATGTACTCTGCAGATAAGTTAAATAAGCAGGGTGACAATATACAGCCTTGACGTACTCCTTTTCCTATTTAGAACCAGTCTGTTGTTCCATGTCCTGTTCTAACTGTTGCTTCTTGACCTGCATACAGATTTCTCAAGAGGCAGGTCAAGTGGTCTGGTATTCCCATCTCTTTCAGAATTTCCACAGTTTACTGTGATCCACACAGTCAAAGGCTTTGGCATAGTCAAGAAAGCAGAGATCTATTTCTACTTTATTGACTAAGCACTAAACATGACACCAGATATGAAATCGATTTCATAATAACTTTAAAAGATAGACACTGAACTTTCTGAAAAGATGTTTTAAATCTGAGTTTTCTGAACAGGATTGTAACTTAGAATTTCTATAATCTTGGTATTGTATTCAAGAGCTATGACCAACCTAGACAGCGTATTCAAAAGCAGAGACATTACTTTGCCGACTAAGGTCCGTCTAGTCAAGGCTATGGTTTTTCCTGTGGTCATGTATGGATGTGAGTTGGACTGTGAAGAAGGCTGAGCACTGAAGAATTGATGCTTTTGAACTGTGGTGTTGGAGAGGACTCTTGAGAGTCCCTTGGACTGCAAAGAGATACAACCAGTTCATTCTAAAGGAGATCAACCCTGGGATTTCTTTGGAAGGAATGATGCTAAAGCTGAAACTCCAGTATTTTGGCCACCTCATGTGAAGAGTTGACTCTTTGGAAAAGACGATGCTGGGAGGGATTGGGGGCAGGAGGAGAAGGGGACAACAGAGGATGAGATGGCTGGATGGCATCACGGACTTGATGGACGTGAGTCTGAGTGAACTCCAGGAGATGGTGATGGACAGGGAGGCCTGGCGTGCTGCAATTCATGGGGTCGCAAAGAGTTGGACACGACTGAGTGACTGAACTGAACTGAACTGAATATTGCTTAGATTTGTTAAAAAGTAGCCAGTATGTGCTCTCTTTTGCAAACTATATTTTTTGCAGATTTTTTCAAGCTAAAATTATATATAGATTTCCTAAGATAAAGTGGAACATAAATTATAAGCAAATTTTTTAAAAAGAGAAAGCAACTTCATGCCAATAAAAATTAATTTTAAATTAATTAATTAACTTAATGCCCCCATTTTTTTTTTGAAATTTGAACAAAAGCTCTACTTTAATTAATAATATTGTACCACATGTTAATTTTCTGGTTTTTTTTTTTTTTTTACAATGTGGTATTTCTTTATATTCTTAGAATTGGATTAGAAGTTTCAAGCCTTATTCAATTTTTTTAAATCACTAAGATAATAAACTTTCTAGACTTTTAGCAGTAATACTGGATGCCAAATACATGGAACTGTACCAAAATTTTGAGTGAATATGAGGTAAAAATGTAACATTTTATTCATACTAAGTCAAACAAGTGGAATCAAACTGTCATAAACTTTTTAGCTAGGCAAAAATTCATAAGTTTTCTAAAATATATATATTATACATACATTATATATATGTATACAAAAGCTTTTCTACTATGCTTGATAGATAAAGGCTTGAGAAAGAACATGAAAAAAAAAGAAAGAGACAGAGAAATTGGAAAACATAAACTAAATGAAATGGGAGCACTGAAGTTGATTTTTTCAACTTGAAATTACATATAGATTTCACCTAAAATAAAGTAGAACATAAATTATGAGCAAATCAAATTTTTAAAAAAGATAAGACAAATATCCTCTTATAAAAATTAATTTTAAATTAATTAATTAAATGCCTCCCACAAAATTTTTTTAGTATAGTGCTCTTTTTTCAATTAATTAATTTTGATTGGAGGATAGTTATTTTACAATATTGTGATGGTTTTTGCCATACAAAGAGCAAAGGTTTCTGGTTCTACTTCAGATCCTTAATACCACACACCTTGGGCCACTTAAACTGCCTCATCACTGGCTTTCCCCTTCATCTTCTCATCTTAATGTATTCCCTTGCAGAGTACAGTTTGGTTGATTTTCCAAAAACACCTCTGTAATAGTTTAATATTCCTGCTCAAAAACTCTCAAAGGCTCTGCATCACCTAAAGCAGTCATTTACAAATGACAACATACAAAAATAATCACCTCTTGAGATGGAGGGAGGAGAAAGGCATGAGAGTGGAACTTGTGCTGATTGGTAAATTGGTAATATTATATTAAAAATAAAAAAAAACCATCAGCAAATAAGGCATTTGTTGTTTTTGGGTACATTGGAACCCATTATCTTATTTTCTTTACTTTTCTGTGTTTGGAATAATCATAATTGATTTTTTAAATTTTAAATCTAGAGCACTTGTTAAAAAATTGGGGGGCTCAATTCCCTAATATCCAAGTTTAGAGGATCTGCAGTGGGACAAAGAAATCTGTATTATTAAAGTATCCCCTTGATTCTGAGGCAGTGGACCAAGGTCACACTTGAAGAAACAAGTTGTTTTATAACCTTATGCTCCACCAAAATGTCTGCAAACACTGGTGATAATTTCAGTATTCACAAGAACAGCAACCCAGCTGGATGACCACTCAGTTTCTTGACCTCCTGTGCCTGTAATTGATATAGTACCTCCCAGTCCCTCTTTTTGTTGTGAAAATGGTCTTGGGGCCTTTCAGGCTGTGTCCTTTTGCCAGCAGGATTGATATATTTTATCTAGTAGATGGTGGTGGAAAGACCTGGCAGGAAGAAGGGGCTTTACTTCCTGTTTCCTGTGTGTTTCCTCCATAGGCTCCTGGTGAGACCACTCCCCTACCTACCCCACCCCCGCTGACACCTCACCCCCACCCACCCCAACCTCCACTTTCCTAGCACCCACCTTCTGTGCACTGGCTTCCTCAACGCACAGAGTGGCAGTTTCCCCTGGCACCACCCTTGGGTGGTTCTGTAGCAGTGTTTCTGGTGCGATACCTCCCCTATAAATGGGAAACATCCTAGAGAAGCACATTTTCAGCCAGTTCCAGAGGGTGGATGTCCAGCAAGTTCCTCTGACTCAGCACACCACAGGCAACTTCTCTAACAAGGCCTGGATCTCAGCTATACAGAGAAAGAGAGATTATCACAGCTCTGTGAGTAGTGACTATTACATATTGTTTTTATATTGTCTGCCATTGTATATTATATCTGCTCTTCTTATATTCTTTTAGAGTTCCCTTGACTTCTTACCAGACAATCTCTTATTACTCCAGTCCGCTGTTATCGTTAGTAATTCTTTATGTTAAACTTTTCCTGTTAAAATCCCCCTGTGCTTTCTCTGTCCTAATTGGACCCAGACTAACACGCTTCATCATCTTCAGTGAACTCACCTCCACTTTAGCTAACCACTTGCAAGGTCACACCTTGTACTTGGTCATCGAACAAACTTCTCTGCCTCCTGCATCATGAATTCAAGCACTACATTTTCTAACCACAACCAACTGTCTTTTCAGCTTGTTTATTCAGTTACTCCCACTACAATTAGTCCTTAGCCACATAGCGATCCTCAAAGCATGGTTTTCTAAGATGATTATACAAATTTACATTCCCACAAGCAGGGTATGATTTCCCGTCACTCCATATCATAGCTAACACTCCATATTACAGACATTTTAATTAAAAAAAAATCCTAGGTGTGAAATTTACTCTTGTATGATAACTAATAAGGTTGAGCCTTTTTTTTTTTTTTTTGGTTGCACCACACGGCTTGGGGGATCTTAGTTCCCCAACCAGGGATGGAACACAGGACCCCTGCAGTGAAAGCACAGAGTCCTAACCACTGGACCACCAGGGAAGTCCCGAGAATTTTTTTATACATTGATTGGCCACACATATTTCCTCTTCTGTAAAATCTTTGTTCATTTCTATTGCCCATTTTTTACTAGGTTGTTTGTCTTCTTGTTATTGATTCATAAAAGTTTGTCATACTGGGACTCCACTGTGCAATGGGAAGGGGGCCAGGTAGGGGGTATCTGGGTTTGTTCCCAGGTCAGAGACTTAAGATCCATAAGCTGAAGTGTGCAACCAAAAAAAAAAAAAAAGTTTGTCACACCTTGTGGATACTAAATCAATGTCAGTTATTTGTTTGCAAATAATTCATTCTGTAGCACATTTTAGGAAACAGAGGTCCTCAATTTTTTAAATAAGATACTTTATCTCACTCTCATATAAAACAAATGCAGAATTTGGCAGTCCAAGGCTAGCATGCAGCTTCCTAGTCATCAGAGATCCAGGATGCTACCCTAGTCATCAGAGATCCAGGATACTACTTTTCAGTTACTTTGCCATT
Source organism: Oryx dammah (assembly GCF_014754425.2). Taxonomy (NCBI): domain Eukaryota; kingdom Metazoa; phylum Chordata; class Mammalia; order Artiodactyla; family Bovidae; genus Oryx; species Oryx dammah. Next base: position 40,903,774 of record NW_024070207.1, read on the forward strand.
TTTAGCTTCCCACCTCATAGTTCAAAATGATTCTTTGTGTGAATTTGGGTTAAGCAGTGGGTTTGTTGTTGTTGTTGTTGTTGTGGCTGCACAACATGTGGGATCTTAGTTCCTGGACCAGACCAGGGATCAAACCCACGCCCCCAGCAGTGAAAGCACAGAATCTCAATCAGTGGACCACCAGGGAAGTCCCCTCAATGGTTTCTTAGATATCACACCAAGGCCACAAGCCACAAAAGAAAAGAAGAGATAAACAGGTCTTTCTCAAAACTAAAAATTTTGTCCTTCAAAGGACACCATCAAGAAACTGAAAAGACAACTCACAGAATGGGAAAAAATATTTGCAAATCATATTTCTGATTAGGGACTTGTATCCAGAATATATATATATATGTATAACTCTTACAACAACAAAGAGACAAATACCTAAAAATGAGTAAATTGTCTGAAGAGACATTTCTCCAAAAATATACAAATAGCTAATAAGCATAAGAAAGGATGCTCAACAGCATTAGCCTTCGGGAAATGCAAATCAAAACCACAATGAGATTCCAGTTCACACCTATTAGGATGTCTATGATAAAAAAAAAAAAAACACAGACAATAACAAGTGTTGGCATGGCTGTTGCGAAATTAGAGCCCTCATACATTGCTGGTGGAAATGTCAAACGGTATAGCTGCAGTGGAAAACAGTTTTGCAGTGACTCAAAATGTTAATACAGTTATCATATGTGCTTACAATTCCACTCCAAGAAAAATGAAAACATGTCCACGTAAGATCTTGTACACAAAGATTCATAGCATCATTATTCATAATAGCCAAAAAGTGAAAACTCAAATATCTATCACCTGATGAATGGATAAATAAAATGTTACAAGTAAATATTCATTTTACAAAAAGAAATTAAGTACAGACACATCCTACACATGCATGAACCTTGAAAACATTATGCTAAGTGAAAGAAGCCAGTCATAAAAGATCATATATCGTATGATCAGTTATATGAAATGCTCAGGATAGGCAAATCCACAGAGATAGAAAGTAGAACAGCAGTTGCCTAGGACTGAGGTGAGAGTTGAGGGGAAATAAGGATTGACTGCCAATGGATATGAGTGGGACTTCCAGGCAGGGAGGGGGAAGTGAAGAAAATATTCTAAAATTGATTTAGTGATGGTTGCCCAACTCTGTAAATATACTAAAAGCCATTGAATTGTACAGTTTAAGTAGGTAAGTTATACACTATGTTAATCATGTCTCAACAAAATTGCTATTTTTTAAAAGGCCATTGTGGGACTTCCCTGGTGGGCCAGTAGTAGGACTGTACTCTCACTGCCGAGGGCCTGGATTCAATCCCTGGTCAGGGAACTAAGATCCCACAAGCTGTGAGGTGCAGCCAAAAAAAATAATAATAAAATTAAAAAGGCAATTGTGATGAGCAAAAAAAATAAAATAAAACAGACTGCTTGGACACTAGTCATGATGTTTGCATTCCAACCAAAATGTCAGGATGGGGGACTAAAACTGAAACTCCTCCCTCCCCACACACAGTTTAATAAGGAAAATGTATAACTTACTGAAAGACTGAGGGAATATGATGATCTCCTTTGTCCCCACCATCTAGATTTAATCATTGGAAACATTCTGCCATATTTCACTTGCCTAAATAGGCACAGTGGCTATATTTTTGTAAATAAATGATTAAATATGTTGCAGACATTCCTATCACCCTAAATCACCCTAAATACTTCAGCATGCTTCTCCTCAAATTAAGGATATTTTCAACATAAGCAAAATTCACTAATGCCATCCAATTTTCAGTTCATATTAAGACTTTCCCATTTGTCCCTAAAATGTCTTTCAGAGATTTTTTTTTTCAACACAGCATCCAATCAATTTACCCCTCCTCGTGTCATAGAACTGAATTTGCCTCTAGGCAAAAATCTGAGTGACTATAGGGTTCTTCCCCATTTGTTTCCCTTCTCTTGGGGATCAAAGTCCTATACTGCTGATTGTCTCAATTTCTGGAAAGAGTTGTTTCATATATTCTGACTGGTTTTCAAGTTGTCTATATTGGGAGGACAGGTCCATACCACATAATCCTTCATGGGTAGAAGCAGAGGTTGGCTTAGCCTACTTTTTTTTTGGTGTGCACCATTTTTTAAGTCTTTATTGAATTTGTTACAATATTGCCTCTGTTTTATGCTTTGTTTTTTTGGCCACAAGGCCTGTGAGATCTTAGCTCCCTGACCAGGGATTGGCCTGCACCTCCTGTATTGGAAGACAAAGTTGTTGGGGTTTTTTGGCTCTGCTGGGTTTTTGTGGCTTTTGCGTGGGCTTTCTCTAGTTGCGGTCAGCAAAGGCTACTCTCCGTTACGGTGCTTGGGCTTCTCATTGCAGTGGCTTCTCCTTGTGGAACACAGGCTCCAGAGCATATGGGTGCAGTAGTTGTGGTGCGGGGGCTTAGTTGCTCCGAGGCCGTGGAATCTTCCCAGACGAGGGAATGAACCCTTGTTGCCTGCACTGGCAGGCGGATTCCAATCCACTGCGCCACCAGGAAGTCCCGAAGGCAAAGTCTTAACCACTGGGCTGCCAGTGAAGTCCCTGGCTCAGTCTACTTTTAATTATGTCTTCTATATCATACAAGTGAGACCTAATATAGTTTGTTCTTGTTCACTTATAATCGCTCTTTAGATATTAAGGATACTGCTGCTACTGCTAAGTTGCTTCAGTCGTGTCCGACTCTGTGCGACCCCATAGACGGCAGCCCACCAGGCTCCCGCGTCCCTGGGATTCTCCAGGCAAGAACACTGGAGTGGGTTGCTATTTCCTTCTCCAATTCATGAAAGTGAAAAGTGAAAGTGAAGTCACTCAGTCGTATCCGACTCTTAGTGACCCCATGGACTGCAGCCCACCAGGCTCCCCCATCCATGGGATTTTCCAGGCAAGAGTACTGGAGTGGGGTGCCACTGCCTTCTCCAATTAAGGATACTAACCTTTTGATATATATTTTTTAAATTGTTTCCTGGTTAGTATTTGCCTTTTTTTTTTACATTTTATTAATTTCTTAGCAATTATTATACAGAAATTTTAAATTTATACATAATAAAATATACCAATCTTTTCCTTTATGATGTACATTTTTTATATCATGCCTAAAGTTCTTCCTCAAGGTCATTTTAGAAACTCATCCTAGGAAAATAATGACAAGTTTGGAAGATTATAAAATCACAATCCACAGAACAAAAAAAGTTAAGAAATTAGGCTTCATCAAAATTAAGAACTTTTGTTCTTTGAAAACCCATTTGAAGAGGATGAAAAGACAGCTACAGACTGAGAGAAACTCTTAGAAACCATATATGTGATAAAGACCTACTATCTAGAATACATATTAAAAAGTCTAAAACACCTTTTAATACATTTAAAACTATAGTTAAAAAATAAATAATCCAATAGAAAATGGGCAAAAGACACAAACAGCTCTTGAAATAGGACATGTGGATGGCAAATAAACACATGAAAAAGATGTTAAATATCATTAGCTACTAGGGAAATGCAAATTAAAATCACAGTGAGATCTGACTACACACATATCAGTAGAGCTAAAATCAAAAAACAGTGCCAACACCAAATGCTGCTAAGGATGCAGAGAAACTGGATCACTCCTATATCTCTGGGGGGAATGTATAATGTTGCAGCCACTGTGGAAAAGTAGTTTGTGGGGAAAAAAGTTGTGTGGCAGAAACCAATATGACATTGTAAAGCAATTATCCCCCAATTAAATATATTTTTTAAAAATCTAAAAAAAAAGTTGTTTTTAGTTTGTTTAAAAACTAAGCATGTATTTGCCATCTAACCCAGCAATTATACTCCTGGTAATCTATTCCAGAAAAAATAAAAATATCAATATCTATACATAAATGTTCAAAACAGCTTTATTTGTAGCAGCCCAAACTGGAAATTAACCAAATGTCCTTCCTTCAACAGGCAAATGGATAAACGAACTGTTGTCCATCCATATCATGGAATCCTACTCAGCAATAAAAAGGAACAAACTATCGATATGCACAATAGCCTATGTGGATCTCAAGTGAATGATGCTGAATGAAACAGAAATCAATCCCCAAAATTTACATAGTGTATGATTTCATTTATATAACATTCTTGAAATGACAGATACCCAGAGGTCTCATAATGCCAGAGGTACAATATACACTTTAAAAAGTATATTTATTAATTTGGCTGGTCCATGTCTCAGTTGTGGCATGCAGGATCTTTTAGTTGCTTCATATGGGGTCTAGTTCCCTGACCAGAAATCAAAACCAGACTGTCTGCCTTGGGAGCTCGGAGTCTTAGCCGATCCTTCCCTTAGGATCATGAGGGAAGTCTCTGGATTCACTTTAGTATCTCACACCTTGATTGGGCCTTTAGCACTAGCAAGTAATCTTACTGTATTTCTCTAGTTCACTTACTGTTCCACTTCATCAGAAGATTATTGAAAACACTGGCTTCTCTCATCAGATCTGCATCTTCCTCTCTATGCTCCTCACTGGCAGATGATAATCTTGCATATTTAACTGAGAAAATTGAACCAGTTATCTCCCCTTCTCCAAGTCAACCAAGCTATCTGCATCTGTACTCATCTGCTCTGTCCTCCCTCCCGTTATAATCAATGAACTGTCGGTGCTCCTTGCGAAAATCAACCTCACCCACTCAAGGAATTTGCTCTTGCAATTACCGCCCCCATTTCCTGCAACAGTATTATCTTAGTCTGCTACTATAATAAGGAAGAACAAATCTTACTCCATATTGGATCCATTTCTTTTCCTTTAACCTTTGTGTTCTATTGCTTTTTCTACAAGTTAATCACTAAAGAGATGTTGCCTATAGCTTCAGTTTAGTTCAGTTCAGTTCAGTCGCTCAGTTGTATCCAACTCTTTGTAACCCCATGGACTGCAGCATGCCAGGCCTCCCTGTCCATCACCAACTCCCGGAGTTTACTCAAACTCACGTCCATTGAGTCTGTGATGCCATCCAGCCATCTCATCCTCTGTCGTCCCCTTCTCCTCCTGCCTTCAATTTTCCCAGCATCAGGGTCTTTTCAAATGAGTCAGTTCTTCACATCAGGTGGCCAAAGTACTGGAGTTTCAGCTTCAGCATCAGTCCTTCCAATGAACACCCAGGACTGATGTCCTTTAGGATGAACTGGTTGGATCACCTTGCAGTCCAAGGGACTCTCAAGAGTCTTCTCCAACACCATAGTTCAAAAGCATCAATTCTTTAGCACTCACATTTCTTTATAGTCCAACTCTCACATACATACATGACCACTGGAAAAACCATAGCCTTGACTAGACAGACCTTTGTTGGCAAAGTAATGTCTCTGCTTTTTAATATGCTGTCTAGTTTGGTCATAATTTTCCTTCCAAGAAGTAAGTGTCTTTTAATTTCATGGCTGCAGTCATCATCTGCAGTGATTTTGGAGCCCCCCCCCCCCCGACAATAAAGTCTGCCACTGTTTCCACTGTTTCCCCATCTGTTTGCCATGAAGTGATGAGACCGGATGCCATGATCTTAGTTTTCTGAATGTTGAGCTTTAAGCCAACTTTTTCACTCTCCTCTTTCACTTTCATCACAAGGCTCTTTAGTTCTTCTTCACCTTCTGCCATAAGGGTGGTATCATCTGCATATCTGAGGTTATTGATATTTCTCCCAGCAATCTTGATTCCAGCTTGTGCTTCATCCAGCCCAGCGTTTCTCATAATGTACTCTGCATATAAGTTAAACAAGCAGGATGACAATATACAGCCTTGACGTACTCCTTTTCCTATTTGGAACCAGTCTGTTGTTCCATGTCCAGTTCTAACTGTTGCTTCCTGACCAGCATATAGGTTTCTCTAGAGGCAGGTCAAGTGGTCTGGTATTCCCACCTCTTTCAGAATTTTCCACAGTTTGTTGGGATCCACACAGTCAAAGGCTTTGGCATAGTCAATAAAGCAGAAATAGATGTTTTTCTGGAACTCTCTTGCTTTTTCCATGATCCAGCAGATGTTGGCAATTTGATCTCTGGTTCTTCTGCCTTTTCTAAAACCAGCTTGAATATCTGGAAGTTCACAGTTCACGGATTGTTGAGCCTGGCTTGGAGAATTTTAAGCATTACTTTACTAGCGTGTGACATGAGTGCAATCATGCGGTAGAGTGAACATTCTTTGGCATTGCCTTTCTTTGGGATTGGAATGAAAACTAACAATTTCCAGTCCTGTGGCCACTGCTGAATTTTCCAAATTTGCTGGCATATTGAGTGCAGCATGTTCACAGCATCATATAGCTTAAAGTAGACATAATAGTCCATTTCCCAGGACCCTGCCTCCTAAGCAATGAAGTTAAGCTAAAATATCTTAGCTCACAGGAAACATTCTGACCAGGCCCACCTGTAAAAGGCTGCAGGAAAGAAGACATCAACACATCTCCTCTGGAGTCTGCCAGAACCAGGAAATATTTGCAACAACTTATTGTCTTTTGGGGCTTCCTTGGTGGCTTAGATGGTAAAGAATCCACCTGCAATGCAGGAGACAGAGGTTCAATCCCTGGGTCAGGAAGATCCCCTGGAGAAGGGAATGGCTACTCACTCCAGTATTCTTGCCTGGAGAATTCCATGGACAGAAGAGCCTAGTGGGTTACAGTCCATGGGGCTACAGAGAGTTGGAGATGACTAAGCGACTGACACACACACATACACCTCCCCCTCTTTGCACAACCTGGGCAAGATGTTTCTTTGGGACACTGGTCCACCATCTTCCCAGCCTGCTGGCTTTCCTAATAAAGCCACCACTGCTTGCCCCAACAGCTTGTTTTTCCATTGATTGACCTGTTGTGCTGCAAGCAATATGAGTTTGGACTCAGTAACACTGGGGTTGCCATAACAAAATACACAGACTGGGTAGCTTAAACAGCAGAAAATTTATTCTCTCACAATTTTGGAGGTTAGAAGTCTGAGATCAAAGCTTCAGCAGTCTGGATTCTCTTGAAGCCTCTCTCTTTGGCTTGCAGATGGATGCCTTCTTGCTGTATCTTCACGTGGACACCTGGCTGTCTACACACATCATGTCTGGTGTCTCTGTGGCCTTCTTTTCTCATAAGAACTTCAGTCATACTGGATTAAGACCCACTCTAAAGACCTCACTTTAACTTAAATGCCTCTCTAAAGACCTTATCTCCAAATATAATTACATTCCAAGGTACTGGGGTTTAGGACTTCAGCATATGAATTTTGAGAGGACAGAATTCAGCCCATAACAATTTCCATGTTATCAGACCCAGTGGTCAGTTATAAAGACACATTAGTAGTTCTCAATGGCATTTGAAACATCAGATTACTCTCTCCTTCTTGAAATCAAGGTCACTACATATTGTTGTTCAGGTTGTCCACTGCACAGTGCCTTATATCTAAGTAAGTGCCGTTCACAATCATAGATATTTTAATTATTAGCAAAGTGTTCATGTTTTTACAATTTGAGGACTCTAAGTTTAAAATCTGCAAGCTTTTTTCAACTGGTGATTTCAATATCCATGTATATGATCAATTCAATATCCTGTTTTCTCAGTTCCTTGAGGAGAAATGAGTTTGGAGAGTATCACAGAATCAGTTTGTGGCATATTATCACAATTGAAATATCACAGTTATCACTATTGGTCATCCACCTACAGGTGCCCTTGAAAGCATTGAAGGAACTTAGAAATTGTTCAACAAAAAGTGAACCATGATGTTTAAGCCAAATATATTAATGATGCTAAACAAATTGTAGGGCCTATTAAAATTGAGACTAACCTCTTCAGTGTAAAAATATAAAACAGGGAAAGACAACTCATTTAAACTGTATATCTATGGTGATCAATTTCAAGCTAAGCTTTTGTCTATATTGTATACAGTATCATATTTAAAAGAAAAGTTTATAATAATTAAAGACTATCGTGGCTGTATTAGTTTCCTAGAGCTGCTATAGCAAATTATCACAGAATTTGGTGGCTTAAAACAACAAAAATTGGACTTCCCTGGTGGCAAAGTGGATAGGAATCTGTCTGTCAATGCAGGGAACACAGGTGTGATCCCTGGTCCAGGAAGATCTCACATGCAGTGGGGGTAGGGAGCAGCTCAGCCCATGTGCCACAAGTATTGAGCCTGAGCTCTAGAGCCCACGAGCCATAACTAATGAACCGCTGTGCCACCACTACTGATGCCCAAGAACCATAGAGCCAGAAAATCGCAACTGCTGAGCCTGCATGCTGCAACCACGGAAGCCCATGCTCCCAGAGCCTGTGCTCCACAAGAGAAGCCCGTGCGCTGCATCTGGAGAGTAACTCGCACTCTCTGCAACTATAGAAAGCTCGAGTGCAGCACTGAAAACACAGCACAGCCAAAAATAAATAAATAAAGCAGTGTGAAAAGAAAAACAGCAAAAAGTTATTCTTCCATAGTCCTGGAGGCCTGAAGGCTGAAATCAAATAGGGCCCTGCTCTCTTTAGACATTCTAGGGGAGAAGCCATTCTCTGGTCCTACCTTCTACCCACATCACTAAAACCTGTGCCTCTATCTTCTTTTTGGCCGCACTGCACAGCATCCTAGTTCCCCAACCAGGAATTGAACTTGTGCCCTCCCTCTGCAGTCGAAGCACAGTCTTAAGCACTGGAACACAAGGGTAGTCTCTGCCTCTCCTTTATAAACACACTTGTGATGGCATATAGCGACCACCTGGAAAATTCGTAGTAACCTGAAGGCCCTTAATCACCTCTGCAAAGATCCTCTTTCCAAATAAGATTACATTTACACGTTACAGGGTCCTAGCTATTCAGACTAGTGGGCTTCCCTGGTGGCTCAGTAGTAAAGAACCCACCTGCCAATGCAGGAGACCTGAGTTCCATCCCTGGGTCAAGAAGTTCCTCTGGAGAGGGAAATGCAACCCATTCCAGTATTCTTGCCTGGAAAATCCCATGGGCAGAGGAGCCTGGTAGGCTACAGTCCATAGGGTCAAAAAAAGTCAGACATGACTTAGCAACTAAACAACAATTCAGTCTAGTACAAATCTGCCTTTTCAGTGTTGCAAACAATATGTTAGAGAGTAATAATACAAATAGAAAATATAATCATGATTTATATTTAAATAAACTTCTCCTGCCAAGGCAGGAGATGTAAGAGATACAGGTCGAGAAGATCCCCTGGAGGAGGGCATGGCAAAACACTCCAGTATTCTTGCCTGGAGAACCCCATGAACAGAGGAGCCTGGAGGGCTACAGTCCATGAGGTCACAAAGAGTCAAACACAACTGAAGCGACTTAGCATGCAAACAATAAATATATAATTTATACATACCTATATATATATTTGCGATAGTTTGAGCAATCTTTGGAGAAGGCAATAGCACCCCACTCCAGTACTCTTGCCTGGCAAATCCCATGGACGGAGGAGCCTGGTGGGCTGCCGTCCATGGGGTCATGAAGAGTCGGACATGACTGAGCATTCTTTGGCATTGCCTTTCTTTGGGATTGGAATGAAAACTGACCTTTTCCAGTCCTGTGGCCACTGCTGAGTTTTCCAAATTTGCTGGCATATTGCGTGCAGCACTTTCACAGCATCATCTTTCAGGATTTGAAATAGCTCAACTGGAATTCCATCACCTCCACTAGCTTTGTTCATAGTGATGCTTCCTAAGGCCCACTTGACTTCACATTCCAGGATGTCTGGCTCTAGGTGAGTGATCATACCATCATGATTATCTTGGTCGTGAAGATCTTTTTTGTATAGTTCTGTGTATTCTTGCCACCTCTTCTTAATATCTTCTGCTTCTGTTAGGTCCATACCATTTCTGTCCTTTATTGAGCCCATCTTTGCATGAAATGTTCCCTTGGTGTCTCTAATTTTCTTGAAGAGATCTCTAGTCTTTCCCATTCTGTTGTTTTCCTCTGTTTCTTTGCATTGATTGCTGAGTAAGGCTTTCTTATCTCTTCTTGCTATTCTTTGGAACTCTGCATTCAAATGGGTATATCTTTCCTTTTCTCCTTTGCTATTCGTTTCTCTTCTTTTCACAGCTATTTGTAAGGCCTCCCCAGACAGCCATTTTGCTTTTTTGCATTTCTTTTCCATGGGGATGGTCTTGATCCCTGTCTCCTGTACAATGTCACTAACCTCTGTCCATAGTTCATCAGGCACTCTATCAGATCTGGTCCCTTAAATCTATTTCTCACTTCCACTGTATAATCATAAGGGATTTGATTTAGGTCATACCTGAATGGTCTAGTGGTTTTCCCTACTTTCTTCAATTTAAGTCTGAATTTGGCAATAAGGAGCTCATGATCTGAGCCACAGTCAGCTCCCGGTCTTGATTTTGCTGACTGTATTACATTCTTTGGCTGCAAAGAATATAATCAGTCTAATTTCGGTGTTGACCATCTGGTGATGTCCATGTGTAGAGTCTTCTCTTGTGTTGTTGGAAGAGGGTGTTTGCTATGACCAGTGCATTTTCTTGGCAAAACTCTATTAGTCTTTGCCCTGCTTCATTCCGTATTCCAAGGCCAAATTTGCCTGTTACTCCAGGTGTTTCTTGACTTCCTACTTTTGCATTCCAGTCCCCTATAATGAAAAGGACATCTTTTTTGGGTGTTAGTTCTAAAAGGTCTTGTAGAATGCTCAAACTACCGCACAATTGCACTCATCTCACACGCTAGTAAAGTAATGCTCAAAATTCTCCAAGCCAGGCTTCAGCAATACGTGAACCGTGAACTTCCAGATGTTCAAGCCAGTTTTAGAAAAGGCAGAGGAACCAGAGATCAAGTTGCCAACATCCGCTGGATCATTGAAAAAGCAAGAGAGTTCCAGAAAAACATCTACTTCTGCTTTATTGACTATGCCAAAGCCTTTGACTGTATGGATCACAATAAACTGTGGAAAATTCTGAAAGAGATAGGAATAACAGACCACCTGACCTGCCTCTTGAGAAACCTATATGTAGGTCAGGAGGCAACAGTTAGAACTGGACATGGAACAACAGACTGGTTCCAAATAGGAAAAGGAGTATGTCAAGGCTGTATATTGTCACCCTGCTTATTTAACTTACATGCAGAGTGCATCATGAGAAACGTTGGGCTGGAAGAAGCACAAGCTGGAATCAGGATTGCGGGGAGAAGTATCAATAACCTCAGATATGCAGATGACACCAGCCTTATGGCAGAAAGTGAAGAGGAACTGACAAGCCTCTTGATGGAAGTGAAAGAGGAGAGTGAAAAAGTTGGCTTAAAGCTCAACATTCAGAAAACAAAGATCATGGCATCTGGTCCCATGACTTCATGAGAAATAGATGGGGAAACAGTGGAAACAGTGTCAGACTTTAATTTTGGGGCTTTACAAATCACTGCAGATGGTGATTGCAGCCATGAAATTAAAAGACGCTTACTCCTTGGAAGGAAAGTTATGACCAACCTAGATAGCATATTGAAAAGCAGAGACATTACTTTGCCAACAGAGGCCTGTCTAGTCAAGGCTATGGTTCTTCCAGTGGTCACGTATGGATGTGAGAGTTGGACTGTGAAGAAAACTTAGTGCCGAAGAATTGATGCTTTTGAACTGTGGTATTGGAGAAGACTCTTGAGAGTCCCTTGGACTGCAAGGAGATCCAACCAGTCCATCCTAAAGGAGATCAGTCCTGGGTGTTCACTGGAAAGACTGATGCTGAAGCTGAAACTCCAATACTTTGGCCACCTCATGCGAAGAGTTGACTCATTGGAAAAGACCCTGATGCTGGGAGGGATTGGGGGCAGGAAGAGAAGGGGATGAGAGAGGATGAGATGGCTGGATGGCATCACTGACTCGATGGACGTGAGTTTGAGTAAACTCTGGGAGTTGGTGATGGACAGGGAGGCATGGCGTGCTGCAATTCATGGGGTCGCAAAGAGTTAGACACGACTGAGTGACTGAACTGAACTGATATATATGTCATTAATAAATATAGTATATAAATGTAAAATAATAATATAAATAAGCTAATACATCTGGGAAGGCTTAAAATGGAAATGACTGATGATATCTGATGCTGGGAGGGATTGGGGGCAGGAGAAGAAGGGGACGACAGAGGATGAGATGGCTGGATGGCATCACCGACTCGATGGATATGAGTCTGAGTGAACTCCAGGAGATGGTGATGGACAGGGAGGCCTGGCGTGCTGCGATTCATGGGGTCACAAAGAGTCGGACACGACTGGGTGACTGAACTGAACTGAACTGATTATGTAAGAAATAAGATATTGATACTCTTTGATGTATGAGGAACTAAAATATGGAACTGAAAAGCTGGTTACTAAAATCTGGTAAGCCTCTTGTTGAAGTACGCCATATATTTGCAGCAATGTTGCTGTTGTTATTCAGTTGCTAAGTCATGTCTGACTCTTTGTGACCCCATGGACTGCAGCATTCCAGGCTTCTCTGTCCTTCACTATCTCCTGGACTTTGCTCAAAGTCATGTCCATTGAATCAGTGATGCCATCTAACCATCTCATCTTCTGTTGCCCCTTTCACCTCCTGCCTTCAATCTTTCCAATCATCAGAGTCTTTTCCAATGAGTCAACTCTTCGCATGAGGTGGCCAAAGTATTGGAGTTTCAGCTTCAGCATCAGTCCTTCCAGTGAATATTCAGGGTTGATTTCCTTTAGAATTGAATGTTTTAATCTCCTTACTGTCCAAGTGACTCTCAAGAGTCTTCTCCAACACCACAATTCAAAAACATCTATTCTTCAGTGCTCACCCTTCTTTATGGTCTAACTCTCATATCTGTACCTGACTAGTGGAAAGACCATAGCTTTGACTAGATGGACCTTTGTCAGAAAACTGATATCTATGCTTTTTAATATGCTGTCTAGCATTGTCATAGCTTTACTTCCAAGGAGCAAGCATCTTTTAATTTCATGGCTGCAGTCACTGTCCACAGTGGTTTTGGAGCCCAAGAAAATAAAATCTGTCACTGTTTCTGCTTTTGCCCCATCTATTTGTGATGAAGTGATGGGACCGGATGCCATTTTCTTTATTTTTCCAATGTTGAGCTTTAAACCAATTTTTTCACTCTCCTCATTCACCTTCATCAAGAGGCTTAGTTCCTCTTCACTTTTTTGCCACTAAAGTGGTATCATCTGCATATCTGAGGTTGTTGATGTTTCTCCCAGCAACCTTGATTCTAGCTTGTGCTTCATTCATTCTGGCATTTCACATGATGTACTCTGCATATGAGTTAAATAAGCAGGGTGACAATATACAGCCTTGACGTACTACTTTCCCAATTTGGAACCAGTCAATTGTTTCATGTAACTGTTGCTTGTTGTCCTGCATACAGGCTTCTCAGGAGACAGGTGGTGGAATTTTCCACAGTTTGTTGTGATCCACACAGTAAAAGGCTTTAGTGTATTCAATGAAGCAGAAGTAGATTTTTTTTGGTGGGGGAGGAAGGGAGCAATTTCATTCTCTTTTCTGTGATCCAATGAATGTTGGTAATTTGATCTCCAGTTCCTTTGCCTTTTCTAAATCCAGGTTGTACATCTGGAAGTTCTCATACTGCTGAAGGATTTTGAGGGTAATCTTGATAGCATGTGCTGTGCTGTGCTTAGTCACTCAGTCATGTCTGACTCTTTGTGACCCCATGGACTATAGCCCTCCAGGCTCCTCTGTCCATGGAGATTCTCCAGGCAAGAATACTGGAGTGAGTTGCCATGCTCTCCTCCAGGGGATCTTCACAGCCCAGGGACTGAACCCAGGTCTTCCTCGTTGCAGGCAGATTCTTTACCATCTGAGTGACCTAGGAAACCCAAGAATACTGGAGTGGGTAGCCTATCCCTTCTGTAGGAGAAGTCCCTGACCCAGGAATTGAACTGGGTTCTCCTGCATTGCAGGCAGATTCTTTACCAGCTAAGCTACCAGGGAAGACCTGGTAATGTGTTAAATGAGTGTAACTGTGCTATAGTTTGAACATTCTTTGGCATTGCCATTCTTTGGCATTGCCTTTCTTTGGGATTGGAATCAAAACTGACCTTTTCCAGTCCTGTGGCCACTGCTGAGTTTTCCAAATTTGCTGGCATATTGCACGCAGCACTTTCACAGCATCATCTTTCAGGATTTGAAATAGCTCAACTGGAATTCCATCACCTCCACTAGCTTTGTTCATAGTAATGCTTCCTAAGGTCCACTTGACTCCACATTCCAGGATGTCTGGCTCTAGGTGAGTGACCATACCATCGTGGTTATCTGGGTTATTAAGACCTTTTTTGTATAGTTCTTCTGTGTGTTCTTGCCACCTCTTCTTAATCTCTTCTGCTTCTGTTAGGTCTTTGCCATTTCTATTCTTTATTGAGCCCACCTTTGCATGAAATGTTCCCTTTGGATTTCCAATTTTCTTGAAGAGATCTCTAGTCTTCCCCACTATTTTGTTTTCCTCTGTCTCCTTGCTTTGTTCACTTGAGAAGGCCTTCTTATGACTCCTTTCTGTTCTCTGGAACTCTGCATTCAGTTGGGTAGCAATTCACCAGATACATTTCTGAATACTTCTAGAGCTCTCAGGATGTATTTAATTTCATCAATAATGGTCACCAATAGAGAATGCAGTTTCCCCAAATTAAAATGTATTAAGAACTACTTAAGGACTTCCCAGATAGTCTAGTGGTTAAGACTCCACCTGCCAATGCAGGGGACACTGATTCGATTTCTGATCTGGGAACTAAGATCCCACAGGCCACGGGGCAACTAAGCTCATGTGCTACAACTACTGAAGCGTACTTGCACCCTATAGCCCATGCTCTGCAGCAAGAGAAGCCACTGCAATGAGAAGCCCGCACATAGCAACTAGAGAGTAGCCCCATCCGCTGTAACTAAAACAAACCTGTGCAAGGCAAGGAAGACCCAGCACAGACAAAAATAAATAAATAAAGTAAAAAACATAACAAGAGACACTTTAAGAAAAAAAAAAAAAAAAGAACTACTTAATGTCTACAGTGTCAAAAGAAAACTGTCATATATAGTGATTATTTCTATAGACATAGAGCAAGTCAGTATTGAAACTGTCATAAAGATTTCTGTTTTCATAAAAACAAGATGTAAAATTGTTAAATAATAAATTATTATACTCTGACAGTTTTGAGTTCCTAATGTTGTGATTAAATCTTTGAGTTGTTTCTACTCTTGTGTTCAATATTTGATTTGTATAATTTATACAGAATGACCTTATAGTTTTATAATTGTTATATTGGAAAATAAATAGTACACTAACAATTATTTTTTTTAACTTGAGGAAGAGATAAGGCTTCTTGTTTGTCTTGTTATTTGCTTTGTTTTGGTTTCACAAAGGAATAATATGGCTTAGCAGTTGCTCCACTTGAAACAGATTCTTCATGTGGCTTCCAGACTGCCCCGTAGTTTTCCTCCAGCCTCACTGGTTTCTGTTTGTCTCTTTCACTGGTTCCTCCCCTCCTTCCATAAGTAAAATATTGGAGCACATCAGAGCTCAGTTGTTGGGCACCCTCTCTTTTCTATCTATGTTCACTCCTTAGGTGATTTCATCTAGGGTCATGCTACATTTCCTCTCAGATAGAGAAGACTATTTTTAAAAATTAAAATTAAAAAAAGAGATTTTACCCACAAGGCAACTTTCCTTTCCATAAGGAAATGTTATAAAGTTACAATAAGTAAACACATGTGGTGTTGACTCAGAATTAAGTGAACGAATCAGTGCCTCCCCTAAAAATAGAGTGCCCAGAAACTAAGCCATGCACATGTGGGAATTTGGTATATGTTAGACAAGGAGATTCAACCAGTCAATTCTGAAGGAGATCAGCCCTGGGATTTCTTTGGAAGGAATGATGCTAAAACTGAAACTCCAGTACTTTGGCCACCTCATGTGAAGAGCTGACTCATTGGAAAAGACTCTGATGCTGGGAGGGATTGGGGGCAGGAGGAGAAGGGGACGACACAGGATGAGATGGCTGGATGGCATCACCGACTCGATGGAAGTGAGTCTGAGTGAACTCCGAGAGATGGTGATGGACAGGGAGGCCTGGCGTGCTGCGATTCATGAGGTCACAAAGAGTTGGACATAACTGAGTGACTGAACTGAACTGAACTGAACTGAGACGTGGTATTGGGGCTTCCCTGGTGGTGCAGAGGTTAAAACATCTGCCTGCAATGTGGGAGGCCTGGGTTCGATCCCTGGGTCGGGAAGATCCCCTGGAGAAGGAAATGGCAACCCACTCCAGTATTCTTGCCTGGAGAATCCCATGGACAGAGGAGCTTGGTGGGCTACAGTCCACGGGTCGCAAAGGGTCGGACATGACTGAGAGACTTCACTTTCACTAGACATGATATTTAAAACAAATAGAGTGGGAGGAAAACATATATTAATGCATATATGTGGAATCTAGAAAAATGGTGTATATGATCTTACTTGCAAAGCAGAAATAGAGACATGGACATAGAGAAAAAATGTATGGATACCAAGAGGGAAAGGTGAGGGGGATGGTGGGAGAATTAGGAGGTTGAGATTGACATATATACACTGTTGATGCCATGTATAAAATAGACAGCTGAGAGGAGCATACTGTATAGCTCAGGGAACTCTACTTAATTCGCTGTGGTGACCTCAATGGGAGGGAAATCCAAAAGGGAGCGGATATATGTATACATGTGGCTGATTGATTTTGTTGTGCAGTAGAAGCTAACACAACATTGTAAAGCAACTATACTCCAATATAAATACATCTAAAAAAAAGAAAAGGAAGACTTCCCTGGAGGTCCAGTGGTAAAGAATATGCCTAATGCAGGGGTCATGGTTTCGATCACTGGTCCAGGAGGATTCCACATGCCTCGGGGCAGCTAAGCCTGTGTGCCACAACTACTGATCCTGAGTGCCACAGCCCATGCTTCTCAATGAGAGAGGCCACCACAATGAGAAGCCCACAGACTGCAGCTAGAGAGTAGCCCCTACTCACTGCAACTAGAGAAAGCTCACACGCAATGAAAACCTAGCACAGCCAAAATAAAACGAAATAAGTATTTTAAAAAGAAAAAATCAATAGGGTGGGAATTCCCTACCCGACACTTCCACAGCAGGGGGCTCAGGTTCAATCCCTGGTTGGGGAACTAAGATCCCACATACCAAAACTAAATATCCTGCATACTGTGTGACATGACCAAAATAAAAATTAATTTAATTAAATTGAATCTACAGGGAAAATATTGACTTCTCCATAAATGATGTTGAGACAACTGACTATCCATTTGGAAAAGAGGTAGATCACCAACTCATACCACTAACAAAAATAAATTTCAGAAGAAATGAAATAAATCTTTATGTACAAAACCATGGGCTTCCCTGGTGACTCAGATGGTAACGAATCTGTCTGCAATGCAGGAGGCACGAGTTCGATCCCTGGGTTGGGAAGATTCCCCTGGAGAAGGGCATGGCAACCCTCTCCAGTCTCTTTGCCTAGAGAATCCCATGGACAGAGGACCATGGGGCCACAAAGAGTCGAACACAACTGAAGTGACTTAGCACGATGCACAAACGTATTATAGCAGCCATGGTTTCTGTCCCTTTTATGAACAGTGTACCCATTTTCCAGCTCCTGGGAGTGCTGCAGCCAACAGCTTACAACTGCAGCCTTCTCCTTGGATTTGCTCTTAGCTGTTGGGGACTACCTTGCTGTATTAGTTTTTTATTGCTACAATTTTAGGGGCTTTAAACAATACTAGTTTGCTATCTTACAGTTCTGTAATTCAGAAGTCCAACATGGGTCTCATGGGACTAAAATCAAGGTGTCAGTAGGACTGCTCCCTTCTAGATGCTAAGGCAAAATAAAGAGAAAAAAACAAAAAAAAAAAAAAAAAAAAGAGAATAAAAAAAAAAAAAAAAAAGATGCTAAGGCAGAATTCATTTCACTGCCTTTTCCAGCTTTTAGAGGTTACTTACTGCTATGTTCTGAATAGTTGCCTCCTAACCACTAAATTCTTCTATTCAAACCTTAACCTCAAAAATGATGGCATTAGGAGATCAAGCCTTTGGAAGGTACTTAGGCTATGAGGGTGGAGCCATAATAAATGGGATTAGTGTCTTCTTATTTTTTTGCACACTACATAATCTTAGTTCCCCTCACCAAGGATTGAACCCAGTCCATGGCAGTGAAAATGCTGAGGCCTAACCACTAATCCCAGAATTCTTGGGATTAGTCTCTATAAAAGACGCTCCCAGTCCATCCTACCATGTGAAGGCAGTTGCTATGAACCAGGAAGAGGTTGTTTTTTAAACTACCCAGTATATGGCATTTTGTTATAAGAGCCTGAACACCATTCCCAGGCTTTTGGCCCCCTGTCTCCATCTTGAAAGCTAGCAACTAGTTGAGTCTTCACATCGAATCTCTGACCCACTCATATGCCTCTCTCTTTCATTGTTTAAGAACTCATGTAATTAGATCGGGTTGCCATGTCCTTCTCCAGGGGATCTTCCCCACTCAGGGATCATACCCAAGTCTCCTGCAGCTCTGTGCATTGCAGGCAAGTTCTTTACCACTAAGCCACCAGGGAAGCCCAGCTAGATTAGCACATGGATAATCCAGGCTATTCTCCCCATCTCAAGGTTTATAGCTTTAATCACATCTGCAAAGCATCTTTGGCTATGTAAGGTAACATTCAGAAATTTCAGGGATTAGTAGATGGGCATCTTGGTGGGGGTGGGCGTAATTTTGCCTAAGTTAGAGAAATACAGTTAAAAACAAAATCTCTCCAAACTCAGAAATCCCTTCCACAGTGGTAGCAGAGAAAGGAAAACACGTGTTAGTCAATAGGCATTAAACCCGAATGTGATGTGGATCACAGGTAATCTACTAAGAGATTGCAAAGACTGAAAGCAATCTCACCCTTTTGTATGGCCAGGCAAATACAACCTATTATACACATGGTTTGTTTGTTTTTGTTTTTGTTTATTTTGGCCTTGCCATGCAACTTGTGGGATCTTAGTTCCCCAACCAGAATTGAACCCGGGCCCAGCAGTGAAAGTGCTAAGTCCTGACCACTGGACTGCCAGGGAAGTCCCTAAACGGTAATTACTTCTTCAGCAAAAGGACCTGACAGCACCATTTGTCACACAGTTAATCCTAACTTTACTCAGTAATTGGGGTGATCATCTGTGTTAGCAAATTTATCAAGTTAAAAAACAAACATCTCACATCTTTATGGCAAATTATGGTTTTGCAACTTGAGTGAAGTACCTACCGAAGTTAGGCTCCTACCCTCCCACGGAAACTAGGAGATAAGGGGGCAATCTCTCCTGAGGTTTATATCAAAGAGTTGGTTCTCAGGTCCATAAGAGAGAACTTCCTGGGTCACAAAGCTGGCAAAAAGTCTATAGTCTTCAAAAGGATAGCATTGAAACATGTATAATACCATATGTGAAATAGATCGCCAGTCCAGGTTTGATGCATGAGGCAGGGTGCTCAGGCTGGTGCACTGGGATGACCCTGAGGGATGGGATGGGGAGGGAGGTAGGAGGGGGGTTCAGGATGGGGAACATGTGTACACCCAGGGCAGATTCATGTCAATGTATGGCAAAAACCACCACAATATTGTAAAGTAATTAGCTTCCAATTAAAATAAATAAATTAATTTTAAAAAATAAAATAAATTTCAAAGAGCTGAGAAAGTGCTTATTATTACAAGTTTTCTAAAATAAGTGCTTAGAGAAAAAGGAGAAGGAAATCTTATACTTTATTTTCAACCAGGAGAATTAACCTTCTTGAAATAATACCATTTGCAGCAACATGGATGGACCTAGAGATTATACTAAGTCAGAAAGTAAAAGATAAATACCATATATCAGTTACATGTGGAATCTAAAATATGACACTTATCTATAAAAACAAGTTAATCTACAATGAACTTATCTACAAAACAGAAAAAGATTCACAGATACACAAAACAAACATGGTTATTGAAGGGAAAAGGGAGGAGGACAGATAAATTAAGAATTTGGGATTAGCAGATACAAAGTATTATACATATTGATAGAATGAATAAACAACAAGGTCCTACTGTATAGCACAGGGAACTATATTCAATATTCTGTGATAAACTATAATAGAAAAAGAATATGAAAAAGAATGTCTATATGTATAACTGAATCACTTTGCTGTACATTAGAAATTTTTTTTTAATTTTTATTGAAGTATAGTTGATTTACATGTACAGTAGAAATTAACAATTACGTGCATGTGGGCTAAGACGCTAAGTTGTGTCTGACTCATTTGTGATCCCATGGACTGTAGCCTGCCAGGCTCATCTGTCCATGGGATTTCCCAGGCAAGAATACTGGAGTGGATTGCCATTTCCTTCTCCAGGGGATCTTCCCAACCCAGGGATGCAATCCACATCTCCTGCATTGCAGGCAGATTCTTTACCACAGAGCCACCTGGGTAGCCCAACTATGCTTTAATAAAATAAGCTTTTTAAAAAAGTGTCTTCCTTGTTTAAAATATTTATTTATGTATTTCTTTTTGGATGTGCTGGGTCTTCATTGCTTTTCGAGGACTTTCTCTAGTTGCAGCGAGCAGGGGCTACTCTCTAGTTGTGGTGCGCAGGCTTCTCGTGGTGGCTAAAGCATGGGCTTTAGGCATGTGGGCTTCAGCAGCTGCAACACATGGGCTCAGTAGTTGTGGCTAGTGGGCTCTAGATTGTGGACTCAGTAGTCGCAGTGCACAGGTTTAGTTGCCACTTGGCATGTGGAATCTTCCCAGATCAGGGATCGAACCTTTGTCCCCTGCATTGCCAGGCAGATTCTTAACAAGTGGGCCACCCAAGAAGTCGCTAACTAGTTCTTAATAAATTTTAATTTGAGGAAACTGCATCCCATGAGTGAAGTCCAAAGAGTCTTCCTTTTAAGGGCAATAAATTTATCCTGAGTTTCCATTGATTATACAAGTAACATCATATTTACATGATGTTAGGCCTTTCAATAATTGTTTCATCTTTCCAAATTTTTTTTTCAAATGTGAAATACAAAGAGACACACGTCCATCATCTAATATCAAAGTCTCATTATGAGACACCAGTTCAAGAATACAGATTGAAACTGTAGTGTTTCATGTACACGATTCTAATGTTTTATGTCTTGAGGGCAAACCCATTTTATGGGCCATTTTCATGTTGGTCTAAATCAATACTTACACTATTGTAACAGTTAATTGAATATCTATAGATAATAGGCATCCACCTTTGTTTATCCCACAATACTGAGACTGAAGAGACTTGTCTCTAAGTGTTAATCAGACCTATCTTCTGCATTTTTTATCTGTAGATGCGAGATTTCCATTTGTCTGCTAATTAGACAATTTTTAAAATTACATCAACCTTCCAATCAAACCAGTTGAAATATTCTGTGTTATATTTAGAGCTCAAGTACATAGATGCAAGACCCTGATGCTGGGAAAGATTGAAGGTAGGAGGAGAAGGGGATGACAGAGGACGAGATGGTTGGATGGCATCACCAACTCAATGGACATGAGTTTGAGCAAACTCTGGGAGCTGGTGATGGACAGGGAAGCCTGGCATGGTGCAGTCCATGGGGTCACAAAGAGTCAGACACGACTGAGTGACTGAACAACAACAATCAAAAATTATTAATGAGGATAGTTCCACTTGTACTCTGCCAATAATTGGATTGTGAGATTTTAAACTGAGATCAAGTCCAAACTGAGAGCACAAGTTAGAGTTGATTGGAAATATGTGATTTGGGGAACCATTAAGAGTGCAGAATGAAAAAGTTATGTCATAATGTTTCTTTTCTTAGTAAATTTGATTCTAAAGTAATTAGAATAAGCATTGCTGTGAGTAGGACAGCCATGTAGCTTCTGAGAATAGTAATCAATTTTCTAGAATATCTCTTTTCAATTGAGTTCAGTATCAATATCCGTGGTTCTAGAAAAATCCTTTGTGAAAAACATAGTGCAGTTTTCCTGCAGTGGGAAGCATGAATCCAGCTAAGTTTCTCCTTTACCTTTATAGCCATATGGGTGATCAGCAGCACTTAAAAACGTTCAACTCAGCCCATTTTTTCACTGGAACACCTTTATACAGATGAAGTTTTCCAGTTGGTAGAGGTGGAAGACTTCCTGCAATGGGTCCTTCCAGGTCCTATATCATTGTCTCAAGGTTTCCAGGGAAGAGAGAAGCTTTTTTTAAAAAATCTTTTGCCCATGCCACATGGCATGTGAGATCTTAGTTCCCTGACCAGGGTTGGATCCTGTGCCCTCTGCATTGGCAGTGTGGAGTCCTAACCACTGGATTGCCAGAGCAGCCCCCTGACTTCTATCATTTCATGGTTTACAAGTTATCATATTTCCAAGGATTTGATTATTATCCTATTTTCTGTGGTCTTATATATAAGTTTCAAAGAGTCTCATAAATGTATCCTCCTATAAATATGAAATTTAAAGCTGTAATTCCTACTTTATGATTCTTGACTTTTAACATATCTAGTTTTTCTATCAGAAGCACTTAATTTAAAACAAGATTTAAAAGAAAAGTTATATTTGTCTTTTACACAGGCTGCTGTTGCTAAATCACTTCAGTCCTGTCTGACTCTGTGCGACCCCATAGACGACAGCCCACCAGGCTCTGCTGTCCCTGGGATTCTCCAGGCAAGAACACTGGAGTGGGTTGACATTTCCTTCTCCAATGCATGAAAATGAAAAGTGAAAGTGAGGTCGCTCAGTCGTGTCCGACTCTTAGCGACCCCATGGACTATGTTGTATTAAAAATAATTTTTTAAAAATCTACCCTGCCGAAACTGGAAGTGAACCTAGGCTTACTAATTCAAACCAAAAGATCCTGATTAAGATCACATTCTCTTTCTCACGCCAAAGGAAGAGAAATTTTATTTAATTCTGTATGTATTTACTTACTTTTGGATACACCTCACAGCATGTGGGACCTTAGTTTCCTCACCAGGGACGGAACCCGCCCTCCCTGCAAGTGAGAGTGTGGAGTCTTTTTTTTTTTTTTTTTTTTTACTTTATTTTACTTTACAATACTGTATTGGTTTTGCCATACATTGACATGAATCCACCACCGGTGTACATGTGTTCCCAAACACGAACCCCCCTCCCACCTCCCTCCTCATAACATCTCTCTGGGTCATCCCCGTGCACCAGCCCCAAGCATCCTGTATCCTGCATGGGACATAGACTGGCTATTCGTTTCTTACATGATAGTATACATGTTTCAATGCCATTCTCCCAAATCATCCCACCCTCGCCCTCTCCCTCTGAGTCCAAAAGTCTGCTCTACACATCTGTGTCTCTTTTGCTGTCTTGCATACAGGGTAATCATTGCCATCTTTCTAAATTCCATATATATGTGTTAGTATACTGTATTGGTGTTTTTCTTTCTGGCTTACTTCACTCTGTATAATCGGCTTCAGTTTCATCCATCTCATTAGAACTGATTCAAATGTATCCTTTTTAATGGCTGAGTAATACTCCATTGTGTATATGTACCACAGCTTTCTTATCCATTCATCTGCTGATGGACATCTAGGTTGCTTCCATGTCCTGGCTATTATAAACAGTGCTGCAATGAACACTGGGGTACACATGTCTCTTTCAATTCTGGTTTCCTCAGTGTGTATGCCCAGCAGTGGGATTGCTGGGTCATACGGCAGTTCTATTTGCAGTTTTTTAAGGAATCTCCACACTGTTCTCCATAGTGGAGAGTGTGGAGTCTTAACCCCTGGACCTCCAAGGAAGTCTCAAGAGAAAGCTTCCCAAGTATTGCACATCATTATGAGAAGATTCAGTTAAAGCAGGCACAGGACCTGGTGGTCTCAGACCCAAATTTGTAGAGCTGCCAAACTTTCAAAGGGAGAAATTCCATACTTGCCTGCAGGCATCCCTCAAATTTTAAATAAGGCTCTAGGCCATGTTAACAGGGTAGATTGCTGAGTCTTAGCCAAGGAGTTTGAGTCTTTCCTCTACACATCTAGAAGACTGAGGCTTACAGGAATCTGCAAAAATTTGCATACTTCCTGAACAACAGTAGAAATAAGGTGACTTCCTCTGTCCTAGCCAATATGCTCTAGTATCTCAAAAGGGGGAAATATATACATTAAGAGGGGTTTACCACCTCCCGAATATCGGCTTTTGAAGTGGGCAACATTTCAGGCCATCCAAACATCATACATACCATAACCAGACAAAATCTCTTACTTTTCACAACCGTTAGGTCTATGAAATCCAGTCATCGCCAGGTGCTTGGTAAAGTTAGGGGATTTTCCTGTGTTAACTTGGGAGAGACCTGTAAAGAATTCTGCTGACAAACAGCACATCTCTTGAATATGTTTAATATCTTTAATATGCACTCAAGGATTATTGTTAGGTAATTCCCACAGCCAAAATTTACTGCTACACTTAGTGCCCCAAACTCTGCAGGAAATTTGGGCTGTGGGATATTACCTAACAATAATCTTGAGTGCATGCTCAGTTGTGTCTGACTCTTTGCAACCCCTTGGACTGTAGGCAATGTTCCAGATGTTCAAGCTGGTTTTAGAAAAGGCTGAGGAACCAGAGATCAAATTGCCAACATCCACTAGATCATGGAAAAAGCAAGAGAGTTCCAGAAAAACATATATTCCTGCTTTATTGACTATGCCAAAGCCTTTGACTGTGTGGATCCCAACAAACTGTGGAAAATTCTGAAAGAGATGGGAATACCAGACCACCTGACCTGCCTCTTGAGAAATCTGTACGCAGGTAAGAAAGCAACAGTTAGAACTGGACATGGAACAACAGACTGGTTCCAAATAGGAAAAGGAGTACATCAAGGCTGTATATTGTCACCCTGCTTGTTTAACTTATATGCAGAGTACATCATGAGAAACACTGGGCTGGATGAAGCACAAGCTGGAATCAAGATTGCTGGGAGAAATATCAATAACCTCAGATATGCAGATGACACACCACCCTTATGGCAGAAAGTGAAGAAGAACTAAAGAGGTTCTTGATGAAAGTGAAAGAGGAGAGTGAAAAAGTTGGCTCAACATTCAGAAAACTAAGATCATGGCATCTGGTCCCATCATTTCATGGCATCTGGTCCCATCATTTCATGGCAAATAGATGGGGAAACAGTGGAAACAGTGGCAGACTTTATTTAAGGGGGCCTCCAAAATCACTGCTGATGGTGACTGCAACCGTGAAATAAAAAGATGCTTACTCCTTGGAAGGAAAGTTGTGACCAACCTAGACAGCATATTAAAAAGCAGAGGCATTACTTTGCCAACAAAGGTCTGTCTAGTCAAGGCTATGGTTTTTCCAGTGGTCATATATGGATGTGAGAGTTGGACTGTGAAGAAGGCTGAGTGCCGAAGAATTGATGCTTTTGAACTGTGGTGTTGGAGAAGACTCTTGAGAGTCCCTTGGACTGCAAGGAGATCCAACCAGTCCATCCTAAAGGAGATCAGTCCTGAATATTCATTGAAAGGACTAATGTTGAAGCTGAAACTCCAATACTTTGGCCACCTGATGCAAAGAACTGACTCATTTGAAAAGACCCTGATGCTGGGAAATATTGAGGGCAGGAGGAGAAGGGGACGACAGAGGATGAGATGGTTGGATGGCATCACCGACTCAATGGACACAAGTTTGAATAAACTACTTGAGCTGGTGATGGACAGGGAGGCCTGGCGAGCTACAGTCAATGGGGTCACAGAGTTGGACACGACTGAGCAACTGAACTGAACTGACTGAACTGAACAGCCCAAATTTATTTATTTATTTTTAATTTATTTATTTATTTTAATTGGAGGCTAATTACTTTACAGTACTGTAGTGGTTTTTGCCATACATTGACATGAATCAGCCATGAGTATACATGTGTTCCACATCCTGAACCCCACTCCCACCTCCGTCCCCATCCCATCCCTCAGGGTCATCCCAGTGCACCAGCCCTAAGCACCCTGTCTCATGCATCGAACCTGGACTGGCGATTCATTTCTTATATGATATTATACATGTTTCAATGCCATTCTCCCAAATCATCCCACCCTCTCCTTCTCCCACAGAGTCCAAAAGACTGTTCTATACATCTGTGTCTTTTTTTGCTCTCTCGCATATAAGATCATCATTCCCATCTTTGTAAATTCCATATATATGCATTAGTATGCTGTATTGGTGTTTTTCTTTCTGGCTTACTTCACTCTGTATAATAGGCTCCAGTTTCATCCACCTCATTAGAACTGATTCAAATGCATTCTTTTTAATGGCTGAGTAATATTCCATTGTGTAATGTACCACAGCTTTCTTATCCATTCATCTGCTGATGGACATCTAGGTTGCTTTCATGTCCTGGCAATTGTAAACAGTGCTGCAATGAACATTGGGGTACATGTGTCTCTTTCAATTCTTGTTTCCTCAGTGTGTATGCCCAGCAGTGGGATTGCCCTGGGTCATATGGCAGTTTTATCTCCAGTTTTTTAAGGAATCTCCACACTGTTCTCCATAGTGGCTATACTAGTTTGCATTCCCACCAACAGTGCAAGAGGGTTCCATTTTCTCCACACCCTCTCCAGCATTGTTTGTAGACTTTTTGATAGCAGCCATTCTGATCGGCATGAGATGATACTTCATTGTGGTTTTGATTTGTATTTCTCTGATAATGAATGATGTTCAGCATCTTTTCTTGTGTTTGTAGCTATCTGTATGTCTTAGGTCCAATTTGTTTACTTTTGCTTTTATTTCCATTACTCTGGGAGGTGGGTCATAGAGGATCCTGCTGTGAAATTATTTGTTCTAGTTCTCTAAAAAATACTGTTGGTAGCTTGATAGGGATTGCATTGAATCTATAGATTGTTTTGGGTAGTATACTCATGATTCTTCCGAGCCATGAACTTGGTATATTTCTCCATCTATTTGTGTCCTCTTTGATTTCTTTCATCAGTGTTTGATAGTTTTCTATATATAGGTCTTTTGTTTCTTTAGGTAGATATACTCCTAAGTATTTTATTCTTTTCGTTGCAATGATGAATGGAATTGTTGCCTTTATTTCTCTTTCTCTTAATTTCTGTTTTCTCATTGTTAGTGTATAGGAATGCAAGGGATTTCTGTGTGTTAATTTTATATCCTGCAACTCTGCGATATTTATTGATTAGCTCTAGTAATTTTCTGGTGGAGTCTTTAAGGTTTTCTATACAGAGGATCATGTCATCTGCAAACAGTGAGAGTTTTACTTATTTTTTTCCATCTGCATTCCTTTTATGTCTTTTTCTGCTCTGATTGCTGTGGCTAAAACTTCCAAAACTATGTTGAATAGTAGTGGTGAGAGTGGAACAGCCCAAATTTAATCCCCTTTGCAATCAATTTTCCCGTTTCCTTTTCTGAAATACATTTTTAAAAAATAAACAGAAATTTCTTATCATATTAAGAATAGGGCTTCTGAGAATTCCCTAGTGGTCCAGTGGGCAAGGGTTCAATCCCTAGTCAAGAAACTAAGATCGTACAAGCTGTGCAGCAAAACCAAATCAACCACTACAAAACAAATAAGGCCTCTACAACCTACGTGTCCATCAACAGATAAATGGATAAAGAAGATGGGGCAGAGCTTCCAGTGGACATTCATGACTGGCATGCTGTCCCCAATCTAGGCCACAGACAGTTATACATGGTGCCTTTAGAAAGCCCAGGGCACAGTAGCCAGGGTCCACATTGGCCAAGTCATAATGTCCATCCACACCATGTTGCAGAACAAGGAGCATGGGACTGAGACCCTCCACTGGGCCACGCTCGAGTCCCCTGGCCACCAGAAGATTCAATCGCCAGGAAGTGGGGATTTACTAAGTTTAATGCAGATGAATTTGAAAACATGGTGGCAGAAAAGCAGCTCGTCCCGAATGGCTGTTTGGTCAAATACATCCCTAAAATTTGGCCCTCTGGACAAGTGGTGGGCCCTGTGCTCATGAAAGCCTTGGCACTGGCCCCTCCTTACTCATGCCCACCAATAAATCCTACTTTCTTTCAAAAAAAATGTGGCATATATTACAATGGAATACTACTTGGCCATAAAAAAGAAAATGTTGCCATTTGCAGCAACACGGAGGAACTTGGAGGGTATTACATTAAGTGAAATAAGTCAGACAGAGAAAGGCAAATACTGTATGATATCATTTATATGTACAAACTAAAAACTATAATAAAAAGAAAAAGAGGCAGACTCACAGATAAAGAGAATGAACTAGTGATTGAAATTCCCTGGCTGCCTAGTGGTTAGGACTCCATGCTTCCACTGCTGGGGCCCTGGCTTTCATCACTGGTTGGGCAACTAAGACACTGTAAGACGCAAGGGGTGGTAAACAATAAAAGAGAGAGAGAGAGAAAACAAGGGCTTCCCTTATGGCTCAGTGGTAAAGAATCCACCGACCAGTGCAGGAGACATGGGCTCGATCCCTGATCTGGGAAGATCCCATATGTGGCGGAGCAACTAAGCCAGAGCATCACAACTATTGAGCCTGTGCCCTAGAGCCCAGGAGCCACAACTATTGAGCCCCCACACCCTAGAGCCCATGCTCCACAAGTGAAGCCATCACAATGAGAAACCAGAATACTGCAACTAGAGAGTAGCCCCCACTCCCCACAACTAGTAAAAGACTGCTCACAGCAGCAAAGACCCAGCACAGCCATAAATAAATAAATAAATAAGAACAAACTAGTGGGATAGGGGCAATATATGAATGGGAAAGTGGGAGGTGTAAACTACTGGGTGTAAGATAGGCTCACAGAGCCTATTATACAGAGTGAAGTAAGCCAGAAAGAAAAACACCAATACAGTATACTAACGCAGCATCACTACCAACAAAGCTAGTGGAGATGATGGAATTCCAGTTGAGCTGTTTCAAATCTTGAAAGATGATGCTGTGCATGTGCTGCACTCAATATGCCAGCAAATTTGGAAAACTCAGCAGTGGCCACAGGACTGGAAAAGGTCAGTTTTCATTCCAATCCCAAAGAAAGGCAATGCCAAAGAATGCTCAAACTACCGCACAATTGCACTCATCTCACATGCTAGTAAAGTAATGCTCAAAATTCTCCAAACCAGGCTTCAGCAATACGTGAACAGAGAACTTCCAGATGTTCAAGCTGGTTTTAGAAAAGGCAGAGGAACCAGAGATCAAATTGCCAACATCTGCTGGATCATGGAAAAAGCAAGAGAGTTCCAGAAAAACATCTATTTCATGTGTTGGAGAAGGAAATGGCAATCCACTCCAGTGTTCTTGCCTGGAGAATCCCAGGGACGGGGGAGCCTGGGGGCTGCCATCTATCGGGTCATACAGAGTCGGACACGACTGAAGCGACTTAGCAGCAGAAGCAGCAGCAGCAGAGTAGCTCACAGAAGTCAGGAAAAAGTTTATGGTTAAGCCTTGAGTAACAAGGGTTTGAACTGTGAGTATCTAATTATATGCATTGGTTTTTTTTACAGTAATAAACACGACCTACTATACCATCTGCCATTGGCCGAATCTGAGATGTGAAACCTCAAATATGGGAGAACCAACCAAATGGAGCAGATTTTCAACTGCTCACAGGGTCAGTGCCCCTAACTCTCGAATTTTTCAAAGCTCAACTGTAATTACTATTATCAGTTTATTATAAAAGGACACAACTCAGGAATACCAAGACTGACAAGATGCCTTGGGCAAGGTCTGTGGGAAGAAAGCAGAGCTCCATGCACATTCCAGGCATACCATTTTTCCAGCACCTCCATGTGGTTACTAACTGGGCAGCTCTCTAAACCCACCCTTTTGAGTTATTATGGAGGTTTCATTCTTTAGACATGAATGATTAAATCACTGGTCATTGGTGATTGATTCAACCTCTACCCCTCTATCCCATCCCTAGAGGTTGGAGGTTGGTGCTGAAAGGTCCAACTCTCTAATCACTAGATTGGTTCCCATGGCAACCAGCCCTATCCTTGGGGGCTTTCCAAAAGTCATGTCATTAATAGAAACTTGGTTGTGGTTCAAAGGAGTTTGTTGTGAATAAGAACAGATACCTACCAATGTTATTTTTCACAGAGCTAGAACAAATAATTTCACAATTTGTATGGAAATACAAAAAACCTCGAATAGCCAAAGCAAACTTGAGAAAGAAGAATGGAACTGGAGGAATCAACCTGCCTGACTTCAGGCTCTACTACAAAGCTACAGTCATCAAGACAGTATGGTACTGGCACAAAGAGAGAAATATAGATCAATGGAACAAAATAGAAAGCCCAGAGATAAACCCACACACCTATGGACACCTTATCTTTGACAAAGGTGGCAAGAAGATACAATGGAGAAAAGACACTCTCTTTAACAAGTGGTGCTGGGAAAACTGGTCAACCACTTGTAAAAGAATGAAACTAGATCTCTTTCTAACACCATACACAAAAATGAACTCAAAATGGATTAAAGATCTAAAGGTAAGACCAGAAACTATAAAACTCCTAGAGGAGAACATAGGCAAAACACTCTCCGACATAAATCACAGCAGGTTCCTCTATGACCCACCTCCCAGAATATTGGAAATAAAAGCAAAAATAAACAAATGGGACCTAATTAAAATTAAAAGCTTATGCACAACAAAAGAATCTATAAGCAAGGTGAAAAGACAGCCTTCAGAATGGGAGAAAATAATAGCAAATGAAGCAATTGACAAACAACTAATCTCAAAAATATACAAGCAACTCCTGCAGCTCAATTCTAGAAAAATAAACGACCCAATCAAAAAATGGGCCAAAGAACTAAATAGACATTTCTCCAAAGAAGACATACGGATGGCTAACAAACACATGAAAAGATGCTCAACATCACTCATTATCAGAGAAATGCAAATCAAAACCACAATGAGGTACCATTTCATGCCAGTCAGAATGGCTGTGATCCAAAAGTCTACAAGCAATAAATGCATGCAAACTAGTACAGCCACTATGGAGAACAGTGTGGAGATTCCTTAAAAAACTGGAAATAGAACTACCATATGACCCAGCAATCCCACTGCTGGGCATACACACTGAGGAAACCAGAACTGAAAGAGACACGTGTACCCCAGTGTTCATTGCAGCACTGTTTATAATAGCCAGGACACGGAAGCAACCTAGATGTCCATCAGCAGATGAATGGATAAGAAAGCTGTGGTACATATACACAATGGAGTATTATTCAGCCATTAAAAAGAATACATTTGAATCAGTTCTAAGGAGGTGGATGAGACTGGAGCCGATTATACAGAGTGAAGTAAGCCAGAAAGAAAAACACCAATACAGTATACTAATGCATATATATGGAATTTAGAAAGATGGTAACGATAACCATGTATGCAAAACAGCAAAAGAGACACAGATGTATAGAACAGTCTTTTGGACTCTGTGGCGGGGGGGATGATTTGGGAGAATGGCATTGAAACATGTATAATATCATATGTGAAATGAATCGCCAGTCCAGGTTCGATGCAGGATACAGGATGCTTGGGGCTGGTGCACTGGGATGACCCAGAGGGATGGTATGGGGAGGGAGGAGGGAGGGGAGTTGAGGATGGGGAACACATGTACACCCGTGGTGGATTCATGTTGATGTATGGTAAAACCGATTTAAAAAAAAGTTTTTTTAAAATAAAAATTAGTTATTTATTTTTCATTAAAAAAATAAAAGATACCTTAATATCTCTTATCACTTAGGAAATTTCAAATGTTTTAGCAGCTCTGTGTGAGCAATGATGAGGAAAACCAAGTATATATTTCTTATTGTAAATCACAGTATCCCTGGAGGGGATCCAGGCAGAACAACAGTAATGACTACACATCCCTAACACACATCAGTTTTTTAAAAATATAACTTTATTGGGAATTCCCTGGTGGGCCAGTGTTTAGAACTTCATGCTCTTCCTGTTTGTTCAAACTCTGGTCAGGGAACTAAGATCTCATAAGCCAAGTGGCAGAGCAAAAATTGTATATATTTCTTTATTGATGCAAATTTACATATCATATAATTTACCCATGTCAAGTGTACAATTCCATGATTTTTGGTAAATTTACTAAACTGTATGATTGTCACCATAAATCCATTTTAGAACATTTTCATCATCCCAGTAAAATCCTATTTACTGTTAATGCTTCTTCTCATCATGAGGCCCATGCAACCACTTTCTGTCTCTATGGATTTGCTTGTTCTGGACATTTCATATAAATGGTATCATATAATACATGTAGATACAATATGCAAACTTTCTTATCTGGTTTATTTCACTTACCATCACATTTTAGAGGTTCAGTGGCATAGTGGTATGTATCAATACTTCATACATTTTTGTGGCTGAATGACACTCTGTTGTATTACAGTTTGTTTATCAATTCATCAGTTAGTTGACATTTGATTTGCTTCTACTTTTTGGCTATAATGTAGCACCCTCCTTGGAACATTCTTGTACTAGTCTTTTCTTGGGTACACATTCACCCTAGAAAATAACTGCTGGGTCATATGGGAAACTTATAACTAACATTTTAAGAAACTTCCAAACTGTTTTCCAATGCACATTCCCATGTACATTCTGCACCATGTACATTCCCATCAGCCATCTATGAGGTTTCCCATTTCTCTGTATCTTTATCAATAATTGTTATTGTCTACTCTTTTTATTTTAGCCATTCTAGTGGATATGCGATGTTATCACATTGGGGTTTTAATTTGCCTTTTCATAGTAACTAATGATATTGATCATATTTTCAACTTCATTAAGGTATAATTTGCATACCATAAAATTCATCTCTGTAACAGTTCAACAGTTTTTAGTAGATCTACAGAACTGTGCAATCATCACCTTCATGTTCATTTGCAGTTAATCTTCACTCCCAAACCTAGGTAACAGCTAACCTAGTTTCTGTCTATATAGATAAGATATGTCTTTTCTGGACATTTAATATAAATGAAATTATAGAATAGGTAGTTTTTGCACCTAGTTTCTGAATGTTTTTGAAGTTCACCCACGGTATAGCAGGGCTTCCCTCATAGCTCAGTTGATAAAGAATCCACCTACAAGGCAGGAGATCCCTGTTCAGTTCCTGGGTCAGGAAGATCCTCTGGAGAAGGGATAGGCTGCCCACTCCAGTATTCTTGGGCTTCCCATGTGGCTTAGCTGGTAAAGAATCTGCCCACAATGTGGGAGACCTAGGTTCGATCCCTGGGTTGGGAAGATCCCCTGGAGAAAGGAAAGGCTATTCACTCCAGTATTCTGGCCTTGAGAATTCCATTGTAAACTATACAGTCACAAAGGGTTGGACACGACTGAGCAATTTTCACATATTTAGCATGAAACAGTAGTCTGGTTTTTTTCCATCTCTAAATAGTATTTCACTGAATGAATATATCTCATTTTATTGTTCTCCAGTTGATGGAGATTTTGGATTGTTTCTAACCATTGGCTATTATGAATTAAGCTGCTACAAACATCCATGCATAAGTCTTTCTGTGAACATGTTTTCATTTCTCTTGGATACATACCTAGGAGTAGAATTGCTGGGTCACACGGTAACTGTGTGCTTAAGTTTTTGAGGAACTGTCAAACTGCTTTGCAAAGTGGCTGAAACATTTTATATTTCCAACATCAATACGCAAGGGTTCCAATTTCTCTACATTTTTTGCTAACATTTATCATTTTGAGCTTCCCAGTTAACACTAGTGGAAAAGAACCCACCTGCCAATGCAGGAAACATAAGAGATACGGATTCAATCCCTGGGTTGGGAAGATCCCCTGGAGGAGGCCATGGCAACCCACTACAGTATTCTTGCCTGGAGAATCCAATGGACAGAGGAGTCTGGCCCACTATGGTCCATAGGGTTGCAAAGAGTCAGACATGACTGAAACTACCTAGCACCCATGCAAGTAATCATTATAAAATATCATTTGTCTCTAGGAACATTTTTATCACATTGTACGAACACATCTTCTCACTTGCAACATATTTGTGTCTTTGAAACTAAAGAACATCTCTCATAGATAATACATAGTTTCATCTTGGGTTTTTAATCCACTCATAATATTACCTTTGATTAAGTCACTTAATCCATTCACAGTTAATGTTATTATTGGCATGGTTGGATTTATGTTGGCCATTTTGCTAATTTTTTATGTATGTGTCATCTGAGGAATAGTCTGTTCCTCTTTTAATTATTGCCTTATTTTTTTATTAAACACATTTTCTACTGTATCTTTTTCATTCCTTTGTTGAATAATTTCTCTATTTTTTGAGTTATTTTTCTTAGTGGTTGCTCAAATTTTTTGTAGTAACATAGATATTACCACTTGTGGCATTCTTGTTTTTTTCTCTGTGGTTTCAACTTACTGGTTTATGTCATTTACTTGCTCTAACATAGTTTCATTCCTTCTCTCCTCCGCTTGATACTCTTGTCATATAGATCACATCTTTTTATGTTAAAAGCCCAATAATACAATTTTATAATTATTATTTTATGGAGTCGTTTTAAAAATCTATTCAGATGAGAAAAGAGAACGTACTATAGATATATAATTTCTGTCTTTGTATAACTGCCTACATAATTACCTTTAGTATGCTCTTTGCTTCTTTGTACAGATTTGATTTACTCTCTGGTATCAAATCTTTTCACCCTAAAAAAAAAAAAAAACACTTCTTTTGATGTTTTTTTTTTCCATTTAATTTAATTTACTTATTTTTTGCTATTTCTTGTGAAGTAATTATGCTAGCAAGACATTCTCTCACTGGTTGTTTATCTGGGAATTTGTGTTGCCTTCAGTTTTTATTTGTTTAATTGCAAAATGATCACCACAAGAAACACAATAATTCTAGTTAACATCCATAACACACATAATAATTGTTTTCCTTGTGATGTGATAATTCTTTCCTAAGATCTACTCTGTTAGCAACTCTCTTCAGTTTTGAAGAAAAGTTTTCTAGATATTGGCTTCCCTGGTGGCTCAGCTGGTAAAGAATTTGCCAGCAGTGTGGGAGACCCAGGTTCGATCCATGGGTTAGGAAGATCCCCTGGAGAAGGAAAAGGCTGCCCACTCCAGTATTCTGGCCTGGAGAATTCCATGGACTATATAAGTCCATGGGGTTGCAAAGAGTCAGACACGACTGAGTGACTTTTATATTCATTTTCTGCATATAGGACTTTCATTTGACAGATTTTTCTTTCAATACTTTGAAAGTGAAAGTGTAGAACTAACTGTTCCATTGAAAAGGCAAAGTTAAAATTTTACATAACCTCCTGCTCCTTGCAAAGTTTGGATCACTTAGGTCTCAGAAAGTGGGGACTTACAATACTAGGAACTGGAGCTTATCTCACTCACCCTTGTCCTGCTCTTTGCAATCTCCCAGCCCCTGCAAACCCACAAACCCACAAACCCGCTTAATCATACCTGTCTGTGTATAAAAACTCTGCAACCCATTTGTTCAGGGCTCAGAGCTTGGAGTGTTAACCCCTCTGGGCCTGCCGGCGTAATTAACATGAGTTCTCCAACTCTCCGAGTGTGGTGCTTGGTTTCTCGAGTACTGGTTTCTGCAACACCATCATCACAAGATTCCTTCATGCAATCTCTTACACCAACCTCAAAACCTTCCATGCCCAGTGCCCAGTCCTTGGCAACTACTAATCTGCTTCTCATCTCTATAAACTTGTGATTTTAAGAATGTCATATAAATGAAACTATATATTATGTAACATTTGGGATTAACTTTTTTTACTTAGTACGATGCTCTGGAGATTTATCTAGTTTGTGGCATGAATCAAGTTATGACCAACCTAGATAGCATAGTGAAAAGCAGAGATATTACCTTGCCAACAAAGGTCCGTCTAGTCAAGGCTATGGTTTTTCCAGTGGTCATGTATGGATGTGAGAGTCGGACTGTGAAGAAAGCTGAGCGCTGAAAAATTGATGCTTTTGAACTGTGGTGTTGGAGAAGACTCTTGAGAGTCCCTTGGACTGCAAGGAGATCCAACCAGTCCATTCTGAAGGAGATCAGCCCTGGGATTTCTTTGGAAGGAATGATGCTAAAGCTGAAACTCCAGTACTTTGGCCACCTCATGCAAAGAGTTGACTCACTGGAAAAGACTCTAATGCTGGGAGGGATTGGGGGCAGGAGGAGAAGGGGACAACAGAAGATGATATGGCTGGATGGCATCACGGACTCGATGGACATGAGTTTGAACGAACTCCGGGAGATAGTGATGGACAGGGAGGCCTGGCGTGCTGCAATTCATGGGGTCACAAAGAGTCAGACATGACTGAGTGACTGAACTGAACTGAACTGAATGGTATAAATCGGTTCAAGTCCAAAGGCCTGAGGACCAGCATAGATGTCCAAGGGCAGGAGAAGATGGATTTCTCAGCTCAAGCAGAGAGCAAATTCATCCTTCCTCTGCCTGTTTTGTTCTTTTAAGGCCTTGAATCTATGATGCCCATCTACATGGATGAGGGCAGTCTTCTTTATTTAGTCTACCAACTCAAATGCTAATCTATTCCAGAAACACCTTCACAGACACCCAGAAATAATATTTCACCAGTAATCTGGGCTTCGCCTAGACCAGGCAAGTTGACACATAAAATTAAACATCACAGGTACCTCGTGGGTTTGGAGGAGTTGGTACATTTCTTCTGTTTTCAAATATGTGAGTGTCAAGTTGTTCCTAACATTCCCTTTTACATCTTTTCGGTATGTGTAGGATCTGTAGTTCTATCCTTTGTTTGATTCCCTATATTGGTATTTATAACTTTTAAAAAATCTTTGTCACTCTTGCTAGAGATTTATCAATTTCATTGATTTTGTTTTTAGAGAATCACCTTTTGCTTCATTGATTTCTCTACTGTTTTCCTGTTTTTAATTTCAGTGATTTCTGTTCTTATTATTTCCTTCCTTCTGTTTCCTTTGGTTTCATTTTGCTTTCTGTTTTCTGGTTGATTGAAAAGGGAACTTAGATTATTGAATTGAGACCTCTCTTTTCTAATGTAAACAGCATTTAGTGTTATAAATTTCTCTTTCGTGGAATTGTAAAATGGTGTAGCCACTTTGGAAAACGATGTGTTTTGTTTTCTTTTTTTACTCGAAATGGTAAGCAATGTGTTACCACATGCCCCAGCAGTCTGACTCTGAGGTATGTTCCCAGGAGGACTGAAAACATGTTCACACACACCAAAACCCACACAGTATTACTTATGACAACCAAAAGGAATAAACCACTCAAATGCCCATCAGTTGTGGAATGGGTAAACAAAATGCCTTATATCCATACAATGGAATGTTACTTGACAAAAAAGAAAGTTCTGATACAGGCTACAACATAGATGAACCTTGAAAATATTGTGTTATCTAAAAGAAGCCAATCATATATATTGTATGATTTCATTCACATGCAAGTAAAAAACAGGCAGATCCATAGAAACAGAGAGTAGATTAGTTACTTCTAAGGCCTGGGAGCAAGGAGGAATGGGAAACTGCAATAGGTATGGGATTTCTTTTGGGGGCAATGAAAGTATTCTTAAATTAGATAATGGTAATGTTGTACAGCTCTGTGAATACACTAAAAACCACTGAACTGCACACTTTAAAAGGGTAAAGTCTATCTCAAGCTGCTATATAAAAAAAATTTCCCTTTCAGCATTGCTTTAGCTCAGTCCCACATAGTTTGATCTGTTTTATTCAATTCTGTGTCTTTTTTTATTTCCTTTGAGAGTTTCTCTTTGATCCATGGGTTATTTAGCAGTGCTAAAGATTTATTTCTAAGTGCTCATAGATTTTCCTATTGCACTTCTGATAATTGATTTCTAGCATGGTTCCATTACAGTTAGAGAACATATCCTATATGGTAGGCAGAATAATGGTGCCCCCAAAGATGTCTACATTTGATCCCCAGAACCTATAAATATGTTATATTACATGGAGAAAAGGAGTTAAAGATGTAGATGGAATGAAAGTTACTAATCAGTTTACATAAAATAGAGAAAATATTCTGGATTATCCATGTGGGCCCAATCTAATCACAAGAATTGTAAAAAGTGGAAGAAAGAGGCCGAAGAGGTCAGAGAGATGTAAAGTAACAAGGACTTCACCTGCCATTGCTGTCTCTGATGTTGGAGGAAGGGGGACACAAGCGAAGGAATCTGGTAGCCTCTAGAAGCTGGGAGGGCTTCCCTGATAGCTCAGCAGTGAAGAATCAGCCTGGCAATGCAGGAGACGCAGGAGAACCAGGTTCAGTGCCTGGGTCAGGGACATCCCCTGGAGGAATGGCGACCTGCTCCAGTATTCTTGCTGGAGAATCCCATGGACAGAGGACCCTGATGGGCTACAGTCCATTAGGTCTCAAAGAGTCAGACATGACTGAAGCTACTGAGCACACAGAAGCTGGGAGTATCCTTCAGTTTACAACCTGTGAGGAAACATGGACCACAGTTCTGCAACCACAAGGAAATGGAATCTACCAACAAAGCAAATGAGCAAGAAAATGGATCTTCTTGAGCCTACCGAGATGAATGCAACTGTCCTAACATCCTGACTTTAACTTGATGGGACTTGGACTCTACCTCCCCGTGTTACAGTCAGGAAAGTGTCCCAGGCCAGAGAACTGGAGTGAATATGCGGCTCCCCTCATGTGTTTCTCTTTTCTCAGGGATTGTACTCCTGTAACACTTACTGAGCAATGCCTGAAAATAGTTGTCTCATATTTTATCCAGTTTTACTGTTGCTTATGGCGGGAAAGTGGGTTCAGTACCAATTACTCCATCATGGTCAAAGGTGGAAGTCGCTTTCTTGACTTTTCTGTGTCGCACTTCAATATTTTTTAAAATGTTTTTTGAAAGCTAAAGAAGATTACTACAACACACAGGTAGTTGGACTCCTCAGGAATAAAGGTTTAGGTTATATCACCAAGTAAAATACAATTAACTGAAGTAAAAGGGTATAATAAATGGATCTTTTAGGGAGAATCTCATAAATACCAGTTATGGCCTTGTGACTAGTTACCTAAGCAAGAGCTATAGATTCCACTTGAATTTTGTCCCTTGCTGTATCATACTCTTGTTTCCTCCTAATACTTTATATACAATGTTTGGGGAGAAATTTAGCATTCTTAGTCCATATCTAGGAGAATATAGAGGTAAGATCCCAGAAATTCTGCATTTGGAGTTGAATGCAATTATTCACAAAATTTGGGTTATCTTTCTTTGGGGTTGGCCGTGGAGCAGGATGGTACTTCCCTGGTGGCTCAGCAGTAAAGAAACCACCTGTCAATGCAGAAGACACAAGAGACATGGATTTGATCCCTGGGTTGGGAAGATCCCCTAGAGAAGGAAATGGCAACCCCCTCCAATATTCTTGCTTGGGAAATCCCATGGACAGAGAGGCCTGGTGGGCTACAGTCCAGTCACAAAAAGAGTCACACATGACTGAGTGACTGAACAACAAAATGGAGCAGTATATTTGGGGTATATGCAAAATAGTCAAAGTGTGTTAGGCAGAGACATTTTGGGAAGAGTAAGGGGAGAAAAGGGTATTCAACCATTTGACATATTTGTTGAACTTTTACTCTGCCAGACTTTTAAAACAGGTAGTTTCCTAATCTCACAGAGGTTATATTCTAACAAGGAAGGACAGAAAATAAATAATGGATATAATAGTAGGTAAGAAAGTAATAAAATTATGGGGGAAAACTAGAGCAGGGTAATGGAGCTCAGGCCTGCTGGGCATGGAGAGAGATGAGATGGGTTTTGCATGTCTACTCAGTCATGTCTGACTCTTTGCAAACCCGTGGACTGTAGACTAGCAGGCTCTTCTGTCCATGGGACTTTGCAGGCAAGAATACTGAAGTGGGTTGCCATTTCCTTCTCCATGGGATCTTCCCAACCCAGGGATCGAACCCATGTCTCTTGTGTCTCCTGCATTGACAGGTGGATTCTTTACCGCCGAGCCACCCTGGAAGCCTGGGATGGGCAGATTGCAGCATTAAATAGGAGAGTCAGAGTAGGCCTCATTGAGGGGATGAGATGAGCCAAAGACTTGAGGAAGATGAGAGAGTTAATCAAATGGATGTTTTCAACCCAGTTAGGTTTTCTGCTTAGGGTCATCTAAGGCTAATATTAAGGCACTGCCTGGGCCGGGCTATTCTCTTGAGGTTCTGGGGAAGAATCAGCTTCCAAACTCATTTGGGTTGATGGTATTATTTAGTTCCTTTTCCTTGCTGGCCTTTCTCAACTTCTAGAGGCTACTCTTCGGAGAAGGCAGTGGCACCCCACTCCAGTACTCTTGCCTGGAGAATTCCATAGATGGAGGAGCCTGGTGGGCTGCAGTCCATGGGGTCTCGAAGAGTCGGACACGACTGAGCGACTTCACTTTCACTTTTCACTTTCATGCATTGGAGAAGGAAATGGCAACCCACTCCAGTGTTCTTGCCTGGAGAATCCCAGGGACGGAGGAGCTTGGTGGGCTGCCATTTATGGGGTCGCACAGAGTCGGACACAACTGAAGTGACTTAGCAGCAGCAGCAGCAGCGGCTACCCTTATTCCTTGACATGATCCTCTTACATCTTCAAGCAAGTCATGGCATATGAAATCCTTCTCATATTTGAATCTCTCTGACTGCCTCTTGTGCTAACAGCTAGAGAAAAAAAACCTATGCTTTTAAAGAGTTCATGAGATTATATTGGGCCTACTCAGGCGATCTCTCTTTTGTAAAAGTCAAGTGATCAATAACCTTAATTATATCTGCAAAATCCCTTTTATCAAGGAACATAATTGTGACTATGACAATTCATGTCCCAGGGACTAGGCAGGGAAATCTGGGGAGCCATTTTGGAATCCTACCTACCAGATACAAAAAGAAATAGAAAACCTGAATAGACCTATATCTACTTAATAAATTAAATTTGCAATTAAAAAAATCTTTCCACAAAGAAAATTCCAGGTCCAGGGGATTTCATTAAGGAATTCTATCAGACATTAAAGAAAAGACAGTAATACCAACCCTGAACACACTCTCAGAAAAGAGAGGAGGAGGGGGAGTTCCCTGGTTGCCCAGTGGTTAGGACTCTGTTTTCACTGCCAGGGACCTGGGTTCAATCCTCTAGTCAGGGAACTAGGATTAAACAAACTGTGCAGCATGGCCAAAAAAAAAGAGGAGCAAACACTTCCCAATTCATTTTATAAGACTAGTTTACCCTTCATGCTGTGTTGTTTAGTTGCTCAGTCGTCTCCGACTCTTTCACGACCCCACGGACTGTATCCTGCCCAGCTCCTCTGTCTGTGGGATTTTCCAGGCAAGAATACTGGAGTGGGTAGTCATTTCCTTCTCCAGGGGATCTTCCTGACCCAGGGATCAAACCCTAGCCTCCTGTGTTGAAGGCAGACTCTTTACCGCTGAGCCAGGGGGGGAAGCCTGTTAACTCTTTGGTTAGGGTTTTTATGAAGGTATCATTATATAGGCATGATTACATCATTGACCGCTCCTCTCCACTCCCTGAGGTCAGGAGGTGGGTCTGAAAGTTCCAGTCCTCTCATCACAGAGTTGGTTTCCTGGCAACTAGCCTCACACCCTTAGGGACTTTCCAAAAGTCATTCTATTAGCACAAACCCGGGTGTGGTGAAAACAGGCCTGCAACAAAAGAAAATCATCTCACATTTACCACTCTGGAACTATTTCAGGGGCTGAGGACAGAAAAACAAATATTACAGCAAAAGATGCTCTTTTCATGTCTATCACTCTGGGGCTGTTTCAGAAGAAGCTGGGGGTGAAGATTCAAGTATGTACTTCTTATCCCATCACAACATCATATTACGTTTTGTCAGTAAAGGACACTGTAGAGAGATTATAAGAAGAGAAAAGGACTTTTGCTTTTGGGGTGACATAGGCTTGCCTGGCAGGCTCCTGCAGCATGTGTTTCTCCAGCCAGGGCAGCTTCTTCTGGTGGAGGCGGGTGTCTCCAGCCTCAGGCCCTACTGTGCTCACAGCTCCTGCAGTGTGCTATGGGCAGCAGTTGCCCCAGAAACTCTCCTCCCTGCTCAAGTTTTACAGCTGAGTACCAAAAGCCTCCTTCAGTACCCTAAAGGCTGCCTAGGTGGCACTAGTGGTAAAGAATTCGCCTGCCAATGCGGGAGACGAAGGAGACGTGAGTTTGATCCCTGGGAAAGGAAGATCCCCTGGAGAAGGAAACGGCAACCCACTCCAGTATTCTTGCCTGGTAAATCCCAGACAGAGGAGCCTCGTGGGCTACAGTCCATGGGGCCTCAAAGAGTTGGACACGACTGAGCAAGTGACACTTTCACTTTCAGTACCCTAAAGGGCAGAGTTCTAGCAAGTTCTGTGGGTGTGGCACCACAGTGACTTCTCTACCATTCAACAAGCCAAAGCCATGCTTCCCCAACAAGGTCTAGATTTCAGCCCTGGGGTGGGAGTGGGGCTCTTCCTTGAGTACTCCATCTTGGCCCTAGGAATAGTGGTTACTACATATGCTGCTAAGAGTTTTCTTTACTTCTAACTAATCCCTCATTATTCTATCCATGTTAAATAATTCTTCATATCAAACCGTCCCTGCTATGTAGTGCTGTGTAGTTTCCCTCTCCAAATAAATACTGAAATGGCCTGGAGATAGACCCGGAAAATTGACAACTCCAGACCCACAAAAACAGGATTTGGGGATTGATTTGTTCATGCCTTTGGGCTTGAGGGAGAGGAGCGACCCCACGTAAAGAAAGGCAATGCCAAAGAATGCTCAAACTACTGCACAACTGCACTCATCTCACACGCTAGTAAAGTAATGCTCAAAATTCTCCAAGCCAGGCTTCAGCAGTATGTGAACTGTGAACTCCCAGATGTTCAAGCTGGTTTTAGAAAAGGCAGAGGAACCAGAGATCAAATTCCCAACATCTGCTGAATCATCAAAAAAGCAAGAGAGTTCCAGAAA
This sequence comes from Oryx dammah, assembly GCF_014754425.2. Classification (NCBI taxonomy): domain Eukaryota; kingdom Metazoa; phylum Chordata; class Mammalia; order Artiodactyla; family Bovidae; genus Oryx; species Oryx dammah. The sequence continues at coordinate 40,946,783 of NW_024070207.1, forward strand.
AACATGTATTTCTCCTTTATTGACTATGCCAAAGCCTTTGACTGTGTGGATCATAATAAACTGTGGAAAATTCTTCAAGAGATGGGAATCCCAGACCACCTGACCTGCCTCTTGAGAAACCTATATGCAGGTCAGGAAGCAACAGTTAGAACTGGACATGGAAGAACAGACTGGTTCCAAATAGGAAAAGGAGTACGTCAAGGCTGTATATTGTCACCCTGCTTATTTAACTTCTATGCAGAGTACATCATGAGAAACGCTGGGCTGGAAGAAGCACAAGCTGGAATCAAGATTGCCGGGAGAAATATCAATAACCTCAGATATGCAGATGACACCACCCTTATGGCAGAAAGTGAAGAGGAACTAAAAATTAGCCTCTTGGTGAAAGTGAAAGAGGAGAGTGGAAAAGTTGGCTTAAAGCTCAACATTCAGAAAACAAAGATCATGGCATCTGGCCCCATCACTTCATGGCAGATAGATGGGGAAACAGTGGAAACAGTGTCAGACTTTGTTTTGGGGGGCTCCAAAATCACTGCAGATGGTGATTGCAGACATGAAATTAAAAGATGCTTACTCCTTGGAAGGAAAGTTATGACCAACCTAGATAGCATATTGAAAAGCAGAGACATTACTTTGCCAACAAAGGTCCATCTAGTTAAGGCTATGGTTTTTCCAGTGGTCATGTATGGATGTGAGAGTTGGACCGTGAAGAAAGCTGAGTGCCAAAGAATTGATGCTTTTGAACTGTGGTGTTGGAGAAGACTCTTGAGAGTCCCTTGGACTGCAAGGAGATGCAACCAGTCCATCCTAAAGGAGATCAGTCCTGGGTGTTCACTGGAGGGACTGATGCTGAAGCTGAAACTCCAATACTTTGGCCACCTCATGCAAAGAGTTGACAAATTGGAAAAGACCCTGATGCTGGGAGGGATTGGGGGCAGAAGGGGACGAGAGAGGATGAGATGGCTGGATGGCATCACCGACTCGATGGACAAGAGTTTGAGTGATTTCCAGGAGTTGGTGATGGACAGGGAGGCCTGGCGTGCTGTGATTCATGGGGTCACAAAGAATCGGACACGACTGAGCGACTGAACTGAACTGAACTGAACTTGGACTTGAGGGAAGTGCTCCTTGAAAATGAGAAGAAAAGATGCTAGCAATCCGTGGCATGCTGAGGCAATCACAATGCATCAAGAAGTGCCAACTGAAGCAGTGCTTTGGAAGATCAAGTAGCTGCTACGCCTAACCATTATACCAGTAATGATGACCATCAAAATGTGGTGTTGGGTGGATTTTTCTGAGTGTGTCTGAGTGCTTACAAAGAAACAAAACTATAAGCTCAAGTCCATTAATTCTCAGTTCCAATCAAAGAAAATCAAAGAGCTTGCAGGACAACCCTAAAACAAACCTCTTATTTCTTGTAATCACAGGGCGGATATTCCTGAAAACCAAAATCATAGGATGTTGCATTACAGTGACATTTGAATTCAGCCTCAGATTTCTCTTGTGAAAGGCAGTGATTGATAAGGAATGGGACCCTGAAACTTAGTATGGAGTTTGGACCTAGGTGAAACTGTTTGGACCTAGCTGAAATGAACAACTTTGAAGCCGCAAGCCATTCTCAACCTCCCTTACCAGTTGAAGCAGCTTGTCCTGCTATATCTGGAGAAATAAGCCTTCCACTGCTTAAAATCCTATAACTTCACCTGAGGCAGATTCCTTGAAAGGGGGTGGTATTCTCTTTAAGACCCACCAAAACCACTTAAACTGCCATTAAATCCACAGCTATAGTCAAATCTCAGTCTACTCTAGGCAGCTAGATACACACTTAAAACCCAGGAAGAACAGTTTATATACCAAACTGGGAGAGTGAACAGGCTAAACAGGGGAGGAACACCTTCAAATACTATGCTAGTTAGAAGCAATGGACTAGATATATATTTGCAACGTCTTCAAAACTTCAAAATTGGTGATAAGAAGTTGTAAGAAACAGAGTAAGGTATACAATATATCATTTAACTTAAAATATATGCCTTTGATGGCTAAGTTGAAGATCTCCCTTGGTAAATGTCACATAGCACTGGAAAATGTGGGTTATTTTCAAATCTCTTTTGATAGTGATTTCTACCATAATTCCATAGTGATAAGAGAACAGACTCTGTGTAACTTCATTAACTTTAGACCATGAAATTTTTTCACCTTGTACTATGTTCCTGGATATTTTCCAGTGTCTCCTAGTTTATAGTCTATGGGAACTTGAATAGAATTTGTATCCTACTGTTGTGTGAAAATTGTATAAATCTTAATTATGTTGAATTGGTTCACAATGCTTTTCAGGTCCACTATATCCTTTTACTTCTCTGTATATTCATGCTATTAATTTTTGAGAGTTTATTATTGAAACTCCAACTAAAACTCATAATTTATCTACTTATAAAATAATTGTAACATAAAGTGGAACTTCATGTAACCTCGTTCTGTATTTTCCAAGTCTCCTGTAAATGTGTTTGATAACACACATTTATCCTGTAAAAAGTATAATACTTTGATAATTAAAAAATTAAAATTAAAAAATGAATAAAACATATGCATATAAAACATTGATATATTCAATAAGAACACACACAAAAAGAATATAGATTAAATGCATTAGAATTGTTGCCACTGCTGGGCAGGGGAATGGGAATAAAAAGTGAAAATTAAACGACAAGGGTCCTGTGTGGACTAATTACAACAATTAAAAAATTGAGGAGTATGACTCAGGAGAGAAAGAACAAACATTGGCTTGCAGTAGGGACTTTCAGTCCTTGACAAGATGCTGGTCTAACATAAGGTGCTGGCTCCCTGCAATTCCAGCCCTAAAGATGACACACAGAAGGAAAATTGACAGATAATGATGAAATCATTCTGCAGCATTTACCATGCGCCAGGCACTATTCGCTCATTTAATCTTCCCAGCCAATGCTATATTAATCCCATTATACAAATGAGAAAACAAGTACAGAGAGATTAAGTAACTTGCCTAAAGTCACAGAATTGGTAATACTGGAGCTGGAATTCTAACTCAGTCCAGATAAAACTGAGGACCACCAAGAGACTGGAAGGGGCGAGTCTGGGGTGGGGGATTGGACATCAGGGACAAGCGGCCTAAAATGGAAGAGGGGCGCACCAGGGATGAGAGAGGCCAGAGGAAACTTTCTGATTGTGTCCTTCTGTTCCCCCTTCTGTGTTGTTCTGGGAGAATCACGGTCTACTTTGTCAGCATAGCAAGACAGAACGGCGGTGTCAAGCGTCACACAGGGAAGCACCGGAGTTGCTGGGGAGCAGGGGGTATATTACACTGGCAGGTACACAGGCCGAGTCATCTCCCACCCCCACCCACACAGAGAAACCCCAGCCCTACGTCTAGAGCAAGTAAATAAACACAAGACCCTCAAAGGCAGGAACTTGACCAAGATTTCATTGAGGAATGTGAGTATCCCAAGAGAAAAAACCCAAAGGCAATGGCATCAGGACTTCCTAAGCACAGTACTCATAGTGAGGCTGTGAAGAAGCCCTCAGAGCTTACAGACATGTTAATTTCCTACTCATAATCATGAGCACCAAACCAGAAATCTCCACTCCTTTGAGGCAAGCCTTTACCATGGAAGAGAGTTTGAAGTTGGAAAGTAGAACTAAGTAACAATAACCAGCGCTCCAGTGGTTAAGACTCTGGGCTTCCACTGCAGGGGCCGTGGGTTTAATCCTTGGTTGGAGAACTGAGATCCCACAAACTGTGCCATGTGGCCAACAAACAAGAAATCACTATGTGATACCACCACCACCCCATCCACTAAAATGGTTAAAATGGAACAGATCAACAGCAGCAAATGTTGGAAAGCAACCAGAACTTTCATAAATTGCTAAGGACTTCAGAGGTTAAAGCGTGTGCCTGCAATGCAGGAGACCTGGGTTCGATCCCTGGGTCGGGAAGATCCCCTGGAGAAGGAAATGGCAACCCACTCCAGTACTCTTGCCTGGAGAATCCCATGGACGGAGAAGCCTGGTGGGCTACAGTCCATGGGGTAGCAAACAGTTGGACATGACTGAGCGACTTCACTTTCACTTTTCAAAGTGGTTGTCACCTTTGAAGAAAACTTTTTGGCAGTTTCTTAAAATCAAGCATATATCATCTACTCTATTATTGCATCAATTCCACTGCAGGATATTTCTCCAGAAGACATGAAAATGTATGTCCAAAACTTGCCCAAAAATATTCCTAGCAACATTATTCCTGATAGCCCCTAACTGCAAACACACCAGACGTCCATCAATATAAGGGATAAACTACACACTGGAATTCTACCCTTCAACAAAAAGGAACACACTACTAATACAACTACATGGATGAGCTTCAAACATGTTTAAAACTAAACACAGAAGGTACACTGATGTAGGATTTAATGTATATAAAGTAGTGAATTAAGCAAAAATACCCTACACCAGTAGAAATCAAGTCAATGTTGCTTCTCTAGCAGGTGGGAGCTTCCTGGAGGGAAACGTTCTCTCCTGATGCACAGGTTTTGGCCTATTTTTCAGGACTAATCAAACTGAGCACTTGAAATCTATACATTTCACTGTAAATATTTCAGTTCAAAAAATGTAAATACTGGGTGGGGCTTCCCTGGTGGCTCATGGTAAGGAATCCTCTTTCCAACGCAGGACACATGGGTTTGATCCCTAATCCAGGAAGATCCCACATGCAGTGGAGTAACTAAGCCTGTGAGCCACAACTACTGAGCACACATGCCCTAGAGCCTGTGCTCTGCAACAAGAGAAGCCATCACAATGAGTGGCCCCCACTTGCCACAGTGAGAGAAACAGCCCGCACAGCAGCAAAGACCCAGCACAATTTTTAAAATGTAGATGTTACTCACTATTCACTGGAGATACACAAATTTAAGTCACAATGATACATTGATGGGGTACAGAGTAACCAGAACTCACATTGTTAGTGGTAACACAGCTTTGGAAAAATCATCTGGCCATTTCTTACAAAACTTTCTGCTTTATGTAATATCCAGCAATTTCTTACCTGTTTTCATCTCTAACCATGTACAGACTTGCATAAGAACACCATTCATAGGGATTTTATTTGTAATAGCCAAGAGTATGTAAAAAAAAAAAAAATCCAGTACTCATACATACACACATGCCTGAATCTCAAAAGCATTCTGCCTAATGATAGCCTTATACAAGGACCTATATCTTGCATTTATAAGTTCCAGAACAGGCAATTAGTCTGTATGTCTGGGGATGAAGGAAAGAATTGTTGAGGAAGGGCCACAAGGTAGCGTGGTTAAGTGACAGCAACGTTCTCTACCTTGAGAGTGTGTTGTCTTTACCAAATCTCATGATATGCTTTAGGTTGAAGTCCCTTCAAAATTTGTTCAGAGCTTATTATGTTTTTCAGGTTAACATGTGCAACTAAACAGAAATTGATGGGATGACATAGATATACCTATGGCTGATTCACATTGATGTTTTCACAGAAAACCAACAGAATACGGCAAAGCAGTTATCCAATTAAAACTAACTTTAAAAAATAAAAATTGATGGGATGATTTAAGTTTTCCTGGAACAACTGGTAGTACAGAGCTGAAGCTAGCTATTCAGGCTTCCCAGATGGCTCAATGATAAAGAATGAGCTTGCCAATGCAAGAGACTCGGGTTCATTCCATTGCTGGATCAGGAAGATCCCCCAGGAGTAGGAGATGGCAACCCAACCCAGTATTCTTGCCTGGAAAATTCCATGGACAGATGAGCCTGGCAGACTACAGTCCCTGGGGTCGCAAGTCAGACACAACTGAGCATACACGCACTGCCATGAACTGCCTGAGGTTATTTACAGAATGAGTGTTAGTCACTCAGTCCTGTCCTCCTCTTTGCTACCCCATGGACAGTAGGCTGCCTAGGCTCCCCTGTCCATGGGATTCTCTAGGTAAGAATACTGGAATGGGTTGCCATGCCCTTCTCCAGGGAATCTTCTCAACCCAGGAATGGAAGAACCTGGGTCTCCTGCATTGCAGGCAGCTTCTTACCATCTGAGCCACCAGAGAGGGGGTTCAGTGATGAGTTTTCACCTGGCTATATAATCTAATCACAGTGTATTAGAAGGGGACAAGAGGATGAGATGGTTGGATGGCATCACCGATTCAATGGACATGAGTTTGAGTAAGCTCCGGGAGTTGATGGACAGAGAAGCCTGGCATGCTGCAGTCCATAGGGTTGCAAAGAGCCGGACACGACTAAGTGAAATGAAATACACTTAACGGGAACCACAAAATGAAGGCTGTTGCAGTGGCCTGACTCACCTCACAAAGGCAAACCTATAAAGCACATGATTACAGGAAACCACGTCAAGGTGACCTTTAACATTGTTCAGTCACTCAATCATGTCACTTGCAACCCCAGGAACTGTTACTTGTAGCTGGCCAGGTTTCTCTGTCCATGCAATTATCTGGGCAATACTACAATGGGCTGCCATTCTCTACTCCAGGGATCTTCCCAACCCAAGGACAGAACCCTTGTCTCTTACATTGGCTGGCAGATTCTCTAACCACCGATCAACCAGGCAAGCCAGGACACAATTGCAATCCTCCAACTCAGCTTACGGAAAAGGTAATGGCAGCCCACTCCAGTACTCTTGCCTGGAAAATCCCATGGTCATAGGAGCCTGGTAGGGTGCAGTCCATGGGGTCACAAGGAGTCTGAGCAACTTCACTTTCACTTGCATGCATTGGAGAAGGAAACGGCAACCCACTCCAGTACTCTTGCCTGGAGGATCCCAGGGACAAGGGAGCCTGGTGGGCAGCCATCTATGGGGTCTCAGTCGGACACGACTGAAGCGACTTAGCAGCAGCAGCAACTCGGCTTTATGGGTTTCCCAGGTGGTGCTAGTAAAGAATCCATTTGCCAATGCAGATGAGACATGTGGATTCAGTCCCTGTGCTGGGAAGATCCCCCAGAGAAGGGAATGGCAACCCACTCATCTTCCCTAGAGAATCCCATGGACAGAGGAGCCTGGTGGGCTACAGTCCACAGGGTCACAGAATCTGTTATCAACTTAGCCCAACTCAGCTTTAGCAAGCTCACCTTCCCCTCCGAGAAACAGGGGCCCCACAGCCAATGATCCCCTGGGAACAGTGCTTCGCTGCCTGTGAGGTACTGTACTCAACCCACTGATTGCTTTCCCTTAAAGAACAACTGTCACTAAATTAGTTTTATCAAGTGCAAATGAACATGAGTCAGACGTACATAGAACCAACAAACACTAATCTTGTGCTGATTTAATGACATCCCCAAGGGACCTGGTCTGAAGTGGGATTCACTGCCAAATTGAATTAACCGACCTGTTTCTCCCAGGAGCCAGCAGGAAATACTACAAACATTACAGTCAATCTTTGGTACTCTAGCTTTCAGGTTTTGGGTATTATTGCTCCAATTTCAGGGTAAGGATTACATGAAATCACCTGAATTACCTCAATGTCCACCTGAAGCTCCCTCCCCTAAGAAGCCTAGCCATAGGCTACTTCAGTGACTATGTCCCCTGGCAACTGGCTGCAAGGGCAAACAGTGCCTAAGAACTAGGGTTTGGGGGTGGGGGTTGTTTGCAGATCCTTATTTAAAAGCCAAAATAAGCTTTATTATAAAAGCTTTATAATAATAAGCTTATTATATAAGCTTTATTATAAAAAAGACCCCAGAGCCACAAAAAATGCACGTCAAGTTTTATTAGGTTCAAATACAAAACATTCCAAAAAGAGAAAAGCCATCTATTATATCTAAGTACTATATTCAACTACCAGTTAAACAAGGGAAACACGTTATTCTGTTTCTTTTACAAGTATAAATCAAGACCAATTCTTTTCCCAACAGGAGCAGAAATAAGTCTGCTGGGTCAGTAAACTATTAGCCAAATAGCTGTCTGGTCATTAAACAGTCTTCAATTTAGTATTTGTTTTACTATGATTAGTCTCTATGTTCTACACTATCTTCAAGATACCTAAATAAAATCTCAAGAGCCAAAAGGTCCTTGGGAGCATAGACCCAAGTAATTTCGATTACAGAATGATTGAGGAAGACAGCTATGTAAGTGCAACGGCTTTTTAAATTTGGTCAATACCCTCATGATCTGTGATTGGAAGAGCCTATCAAAATGAGGGTTAAATTTCTGCATATTTTCCACAACTGCAAATGGTAAACATGACAGTACTGATATTTACTAGGTAAACATTCAGAAGCTGAGTTGGTTCCTTCTAACCCAACAACTCAAATCTGTTTCCTTTGAGAACATTAGCTTTTACACCATTGGCTCTAATCTTCAATGCAATAAATGATAAAGCTGTAACGATTTGTTTGCAAGACATGAACTGGGGTAGGGGGTAAAGGAAGCTTACAAAACAACTATTCTTTAAAAAAAAAAAACAAAAAACAGCAAAAGCCAACCGGCCCGATTTTGTCTCCAGTTTTCAAAGTGTGCTTTCGAGCATTTCAGCTATGTTTCCAGTTACTTTAGTCTCCAGGTATTAGTCTTCCATTTAGTTTTAAAACTAAATCTCACTTTTGAATAAACACAAAGAAATATTTTACTTACTGAAAAATCACTTTACTGGATAAAGTTACCTCTTATGCCTTTCAGTTTTCTAATCCAACTTTCTGACAATCAGTGGTAATTAGGAAGTTCTAAGTTGCAGTTGTCCCTATGACTTTGGGCTTCCCTTGTGGCTCAGCTGGTCAAAAATCCGCCTGCAATGCGGGAGACCTGGGTTCGATCCCTGGGTTGGGAAGATCCCCTGGAGATGGGAAAGGCTACCCACTCCAGTATTCTGGCCTGGAGAATTCCACGGACTGTATAGTCCATGGGGTCACAAAGAGTCAGACATGACTGAGCGACTTTCACGTCACTTCTACGACTTTAGCTAAAGTAAAGTCAAAGCTGAAAAAAGAACAAGAACTTCCTGACTACCTCCACTTACCCATTTCCTTAATTACTCCCCTTTCTCCATCTTGTCAATTACTTATTTTAAGAAACTGCCACTCCCTAGTTAAGAGTGCTAACCAACTGGGGTCGATGCTTTCCTTAGAGCCACAGGAACCCTGGAAGGCAAACATCTTGTCCGCACCAAACCAATTCTGATGAGTACTGCTTATGCAACTGTTGTGCCTTAAGGACAATCAGCAATTCTTCCGCTTCAACAGCTCTGTAAAATGAAAAGGTGCTATCAGGTCACAAGATATTTACTGTTTCATTCTGGAAATAACCCAGGAAGCTCAAAAAAAAAAAAAACCCATCAGAATTTCTGTTATCATTCTACCAGTAAAACTGTTACTCAAGCTAAGGATTTAGTGGTATCTGTTATCAGTTCACCCTTTAGCCAAATTGGAACCAAAAAGTATCCTTTTTAAAAAGGCTCAGCAAACAGTTTGAACCTCACACAAGTTTGTTCACATAGCAAAACGCTACACTTTATCACTCCAGCCAACAACTGGTAGCAAAGGACTAGCAAGCTGTATACATTAAATATATTCAATACAGCTATCTTTGAGAAAACCTTACTCCCATTTAATGTGCCAGGTGTTAGATTTATCCTGCTAATCCTAAAATTAACCCATTACAGATAACTTGCCAATATCAAGGCATGCAACATGGCAATGCCATAGTATTTATACCTATAAAAGCCACTGCTTTCAAAACTTACCTTAGCATTGCATTTCTCTTATTGCCAGCTTTATCTAGTGTGAAAAAAAATCAGCACTCCATGACCATCATGACCATGACCAAAATTCTCAACCTGTAAAAATTAAATAGGTAACTAGTTATCTCTCTTAAGGAAATTCTTCAAAACTTGCCTATTAACTGCCCTCTTTTCCAGAAAGAAAAGGCTTGCAGCTTAACGTATTTCGTGTTCTACTATTTCTCTTAAGTGGTGGAAGCTTCACTGGCTTGGGATGGACTGGAATGGCTTAAATGGTTAAGTTGCATGGCTTATGGATTCCCATTCTGTTCCAATGGTGCACTGCCATGTTAAATCCATAAGTTGAACGGACAAAACTTATTTGAAGGAATTAAGTGCAGTGTAAGGATTTTTAGTTGGAGGTCTTCAAGTTTACTATATTCAAGAGCATCTTTTTCAACTTCGTGGCTGGACCTGGGTCATGCTGCCTCAGGTTTTGCTTTTTAAAGACCACTTGCAATAGATTTTCTCCATAGAGTGTAGTTTCACAGAACTAAAAACAAGTCAGGCATCCAACTAAATGTCAGGTTTGCAATGGCTTACTGGGGGTAAAGAGAGGGGGACCCCAAACTTAAGCCATTTCCTATATTGACTAAAAGACTAACTTGAAAAACGTTAAAACATGAAGCATGTTTAAAGGTCTTCATCAAAAATAAGATTTAAAAAATACCCCCTCCCAAGCCCCAGATCGCTACTGGTAAACAGCTGTATTAAGGCCTTTAAGTGTCACACATGCTTTAAAAAAAGAAATCCAAGTGTTGAATTTGGAGGACTTCTAATATGCTATCGAACACTTTGTTTTCCAAAAGTTTTTTTTTTTTTTAATCTAGAAAGCATTTCCATTGCCATGAGGTACAGTATGTTTCACTGTACTATGAGGAAGGTAAGTGTTCAATTTCGACTTAGACGGAAAAACTAGTTTGCTTTGCTTACCATCTTTGCTGTTTCACAGGCATTTGATGCTTTAAATCTGATGTGGAATGCTGATAGATTCACTTTTTAGAAGTCATAAGCCTTTGAGAAGTTGGAGATAACTTCATTGCTTATCTATTTTCTCCTTTGCAATCAAGCTGTTCCTTAAAAGTGAGACACTACAGAGTTGCAAAAATTTGAAACAGTAAGAGCAAGCATCGTTTGCAGCTTCATGGTTGGTTTTGGCCAAACTTTTTATTTAGTATTCTGTAGTTGCTTAACACACACTTAAATGGTCTTATTGGGGAGGGGGAAAGGGGAGGTTCTTGTAGATTCCCAAGGAAATGTCAGAAAGGCAAAATATGGCCAGCATTATCCATTTGCTTTTTTCTGGGTTTACTGGGCGAATAGCACTTTCCTTACATATATGCATCTGATCTCAGGTTTTTCATACTGAGAACATTTGAGATTTCAGCTTGAAGACACTCTGAAATCCTAAGAGTAGCATACCCCGACCACCCTCTAATAGCTAGCTTGTTTATATAGGCAGGAGGATTCATCTCTCCATTTTAGATGACTAGATATTTTGTGTAAGATAAACTGCTTGCCTCATCATTTACTGGGGAAAATCCTATAGGAAGTGGCCTTTAGGGACACTTTTACTTGGAAGATTACACCACTAGTACACATGTCAAGTTTTAACACACTTAACATTCCATTTGCTTGTTGAAAGCAATGTCATAAAATCAAAGATTAAACATGTTTTACTTTCTTTCCTCACAAGAACATAAAAATTATGGAAGGGGAACTTAACAGGAAATTTAAAAAAAAAAGTAACACAATCTTTCCTTTTAGTAGTCCTTGGGTAGTTATGATAGAACAGGTTCCACTTTTGTTTGTTTCTTTGAACAGGGATTTTGGTCCAAAGTTGTTTGTTTTTAATATCTGCTTCTGCCTCCCCCTCTATCAGATCGGCTTCCTCCACGGCCACCACCTCTTGGTGCTCCGCGGCTTGAACTGCTGTAGGAATCTCGTGGAGGAGGGTACCCCCTTTCCATAGAAGGGGGAAGCCCTCTTTCTTGTCTGCCAACCCGATCACGACCACTTGAGTAGAGATCACTTCGGCTGCTTGAGTAACTGTCTCGACTTCCACCATATCCGTCACGTGAGCTGCTGTAATCATCATAGCGACTGCTTCCACCATAAGATGGCGGGGGCCCTCGTGTAGGTGGAGCACTACGTGAGTTACCTGCAGGGTCAATGGTCAGGTAATATGGCAACACTATAAATTGTATATATACAACATTTAAATCTGAATTTACAGAATTCTTGTATTAAACGTTTACTGTCTTAACTGGGAGATTTTAAACTCTGCCATTGCTGGCCATTAACAGGGATTTGCTCATCTGCTGAGACACGGAAATGGGTGGGTTTTAATGTTTGTTTGAAAAGACTGAAGACGGTGTGTATTTCAAGAGGATATTCCAGACAGCTTGTTATTTTATAGTAGACACTCAGCCAACTTTCCAGTGATAAGTTGCAATTTTGAACTGTAGACTTTCCTTCATATTGCAATGGTAAACATTTGATCTTGTTAATAAAGTTTTTAAATTGTATTTTCACTGTTGGGGGAAAACACATAAGGCTGCCAATTTAAGCAAGCAAAATCCCCTCCAAAGCAAGCCAACAGCCTCAAAAAAAACTTAGAAAAAACAAAAGCCCCTCACAAGACTAGGAAAAGCCCAGCTGAATAAATTACCCCCTTAAAAGCAAGCAAACATCCCTTTAAAAGCAAGCACCACAACAGCCTAATAAACTGGCTCATGAACCTAAAAACTCAAGCTGGTGATAGTCGGAGACCCTCAACCAAAATCTTACCATAACTCTCATATGAATCTCTGTAGGAACCTCCACTTGGATGATCTGAATAGTCACGATCACGACCATAGCCATCTCTATCACTATATTCAAGAGAAATATGTGTAAGCCCCAAAACATTAGTTTTTACAGCTAAAAATTTTTTTTACATCAAGCCATGGCAGCAAGAGCAAAGTCACATACCTATAGCCTCTTGATGGATAGTCATCACGTGAACTGGAATGACCATAATCACGGTAAGTATAATCTCTTGGTGGTGGTGCATAATCTCTTGTATCACGAGAACTTGGGTAATCTCTGCTTGAATAGCTAAAGAAACAAAAGTAACTTGTTTCATACTTTTGATGAGCTCTCCTCAATCTGAAGTATTAAAAGACAAAAGCTACTATACTTTTCTGTTACCTGTCTTTAGTAGAATATCCATCATCTCTTGGGGACAAATAAACATCTCTACGAGAGGGCAAGGGCTCCCTTCGAGGTGGACCTCCGTAACTATCTCTTCCACGTGATACAGGAGCTTAAGGAAAAATCAATTTTAAAAATACACCCTGAGCAAAGTAAAAATGTATATTTGCAATGAAGCAATGAAAAGCAGTGATTCAACCAAATATGACAATATGGATGTATATGAGGAAATCCTCTAAAATTTCTTAATTACACCAAAATTATTTTCAATGCTCTGCATTTAACTTCGTGACTCCAAGTGATCTAGGTACAGTTTAAATATCATTTTTAGGATTCACCTCAATCCTTGTGTTATGATGGTAGGATAGACTAGGATAGACTGTCATATACAGAACATTTACCTCTTCCTCCCATTCCACTGCTGCTTCGAACTGGTCCTGAAGGGGCAGATCTTTTAGGAGGAGGACCCCCACTTCGTGGTGGTGGTCCTCTTTTTACCGGAAGTGGTCCCCTGGAAGAACTCATGTTAAAATTCATGGAATAGCCACCATCATCTACATTAGAACAAAAAAAATCATGTTAATACATGAGAAAGCTACAAAAGTTTTGCTTGATCAAGAACAAGACCATTTCTGTTTAGTTGGGGAAATCTTTAGTTGTTAGTCTACATAAAGACTGTGAGACACATTAGTCTACAGAGACATGAGTTAGTATAGATCAGAAAAGTAGAACTGAAAGGTTCTACTGAGGGTTCAAGTTACTTCAAAAAATCCCCAAATACCAACAATACCTATCAAAATTTTTCTATAAGTTTTTTCCTACAGAATGAGTTCATCTGGATGAAGAATAGCTTATTGTTAATTATGTCAAGGCATTGTTAATTTAACTGAGTACGCCTTCTATGTTTCCCTTAAGGAAATCACTTTGGTAGATGAATAAAATGTTCTCAATTTCAAAAGCTAAGGCCTTTAAAATAAAGATTAACCAAAGTACACACTGATGTGTTTACAGTTCTTAATTTATATACCAAGCCTAAATTAAACTTAAGTTATTACCCATGTGCCCTCCATGGGATGGAGGTCCCCTGGTTCCTCCACTTCCTCCTCTTCCTCCTCGAAGGCCTCTGGGAGGGCCTCTGCTTCTTGGAGGCGGAGGTGGTCCACGTCTACCACTTTCAAATGACGGTTTAGTGGCTTGTTCTACCTTGATGGCTTTTCCATCTAAGGACTAAATAATATCAATGGTTAATTAAAAACATTTAAAAGAGAACTTGCTGATCCATTATGCACTGACACTAGTATGTCCTTCAAAATGTTTTTACCTTTCTGTTTAACACTGAAATTTTTAAGGTATTATTTGAACTAAAACGTTTAGTTGGTAACATTTAACTAGGCGAAACAATTACCAGCTTAAGACAAACAACCAAAAAGAAAAGCTGAAGTATAATACAAAGTATCATACATAATATTTAAAATTGAATGATTTTTTGGTTAAGAATACACTGAGTACAAAAGGTCCTTCTGAAATTACAATACACTGTAGCAGGGTCCTGGAAGGGTTTATACTCAAATTCGAGAGCAGCCCTACACTGGACTTGGGTAACAATGTGCTATTTTACACACTAGGAAACATTGTATACTGCAGATACTTTTACCTTTCCATTCATGTCTCTGGCTGCATCCTTAGCATCTGCTGGGCTTTCAAAGGTGACAAAAGCAAATCCTCTAGATTTGTTGGTTTCACGATCTTTCATCAAGAGAACTAAAAAGTAGTTTTCAGGAGGAAAAAAAGTGTTACTCTAGTTGAAAAGGAAAAACAAAAATTAATCTGTAAAAAAGAAAGCAAGCTCAGAACTTCTTAGAGGACAAAGCACATTATCATTTCATGTGATCAATGCAATCGAAGTCATCACAGCTCACCTTTTTAATTATAATAACCCTGCATACATTTTCAGATAACTCACCTTCCACTATTCGTCCATATTTGCCAAATACTGCTTCAAGAGCTTTCTCATTGGTTTCTGTATTGAGGCCACCAATAAAGAGCTTTCCTGGGCGATCTGCCTCAACCATTTTTCCCCGCTGGTTAAAATCTGTTGGGAAAAAAAAGTTACCCTCCCTAAAAAAAAGTTCAAGTTTACCCAATGTTATGTATCAGAGCTTATTTTTTGTTTACTAAAATCATTAACATAATACATGGAAAGCAATTCTTAAGCCTCACCAGAAAACCTGTGTAATTAGTGACAGCAGTTTAATAAACTGGTTTATAAAGCCAACTTAACTAATTCCTGTATCTTTAATCCACTTTGGCAGTCTTAAGTAACTACAACACTTCAAAAAGTGCTTACTTTAAACACTAGATTTACTGCATTTTAAAAATTCAATTGTCGTTTAGTTGTTAAGTCGTGTCTGACTCTCACAACCCCATGGACTGTATCCCGCCAGGCTTCTCTGTCCATGGGATTTTCCAGGCAAGTATACTGGAGTGGGTAACCATTCCCTTTTCCAGGGGATCTTCCCAACCCAGGGATCAAACCCTGGGTTGCAGGCAGATTCTTCACCGCTGAGCCACCAGGGAAGCCTTAAAAAATTCAATCATCCCATCCCAATTATCCTAGTGATTTTTAAAAACCTACTCAGTCAAGGTCACAGACCAAACGCAGGTCCCTCTGACCAACCCAAGAACTCTAGCTCCTTTCATTACGATTTCCTAGTAAATCTAAGCAGCAATTTAAAGTTTTAACCAAGTTATGACTCTCCGTCAACAGCCCCTGCCCGGCTCATATTACCGACTTTTAAAAAGCATCAATATTATCTCATACGAAATAACGGAATGTGGAAGCGCGCTCTGTAACCCAGCACTCAAAGGCTGCAGTGGAACCCAATTAAAACCCGTCATTAAAAACCGCGTGGAAAATACAAAATGGCGACACTTGGATTGCGCCCAGAACAACCTCCCCGGGTCAGGGAGTAACTTTTGCCACCAGCCACGCTTTAGAAAATTCAAAGGGCTTCCTCTCCAAGGCCCGCCAATGAACAAGGACCCCGCGCAAAAGTGCACGTGCCCGCCCGAGGTCAGGGCCATCCCCACGCAGATATCGGCGGAGGAGGCGCGGTCCCTCCTCGTCCCGCTCCGGTGTAACCTCCGCCAACCCCCACCCCTGCAGGAGAAACAGCCAAACTTTCCGGGGAGGCACACTACGAAGCGCCCCCCCCCCCACCGCCGTCGGTTTCCCGTCGACACTCCCAGCTTTGCCTAAATAGGTCGGCACCTCCGGGTTCTTAAAATGGCGCCCGCCACCTTTATCTCCAGGGAGATAATCCCAAATTGTAACGTGGCAAGAATGGACGCAAGATACAAAGTAACAAAAAGGACTCACGTACTTGAGAGGTGACGACGGTCTCAAGCTCCTACGAGCTCGCCAACAGCGGCTTCCTAGCAGCTCGGCACGCGGGACGGCAGCCGACCCTGAGAACGGAAGCTGTAAGGCGCTCGCACTACTGCGCAACGAGGGCGAACAAAGGAGACAGCAAACTTTATACGGCCCGGGAACGAGGCTCAAGGACCCGGATGGAGGCAGGGCTTAGAATTTGAAACGTGTAGGGAGGGGGAGCGGTCCCCAGTATCCTCACTGGCTGTCCCCGCTGTTAATCACTCTTCGCTCCTCCCCTTTTCCCGGGCCCTTGTCTCTTCGGCCGGCCCCAGTTTCTAACCGTTTTCCCAGCCCCCACCGGTGCTCCACAAACCCGCGTTTTTGCTTTCTGCTAAAATGGTTCACGGACTGCATATAATAAAGAATTCAAATTTTTTGCGTGTTCTAGTTGTCCTGGCAAGGTGCTAAACTTTACACCCATTAACTCATTTAATTCTCAAAACAACATGATGAGGGTAGAACTATGCCAGTTTTGCAGAAAGGAAAAACAAAGAAGTTTAGATAATAAAATATATTTCCCCAAAATGCCTTTAACAAGAATTTTTGGTGAATGGGGAAAATTCTGATAAATGTCAGGTGGGGGAAAAAAACCTGTATTAAACAGCGGGGAGATAACCCGTTTTATAGAACAATTACTGAGCACCTACTAAATTGCAGGCAGGCTCTGGGCTTGGCTGTGAGAGTACAACCCAGAATAAGCAAGACGAGGTCAACGCGCTTCATTGGTAATGCTGCCAGATTTAGCAGGTGAAAATACGGAAAACCCCGTCAGGTTTGAATTTCGGATACCAAATACTTTTTTCAGTATAATAGCTCTCAATATGATGTACTTATTAGCCATTTATCTGAAATGCAAATTTAACTGGAGATTTCGTTTTTACCTGTCAATCCTCGTGGAGGGGATCACAAACATTTCTGATTTGCTAATTTCTTTAAAAACTGAAGAAGAAATTTAAATACAATTAACAAATTAAACAATTGCATGCTGTGATTAGTGCTAGGGAGAAAGTAAACTCGGTGCTTTGATGGACAATATTTGAGAGACCAAATTCGATCTAACCCTCAGGGAAGGTCTACCTGAAGAAGTGACTTTGGAGGTCAGATCTGAAGGAAGAAAAGAAACCCTCCATGGGTAAGCTGGAGGGCAAAGGAGGATCAGAAGCTTTTCAGAAAAAGAAGCACAAAGTGGAGTGAAAGACCTTGCATGTTTCAAGGGACAAAAAGGGATCCAGGGTGACCAGAATTTAAGGGGCATTATATGAGGGAGCCAAGGCAGGCAGAACATTCAAATCCACTACAAGATTGCAGGGGGTAGGTGTGGAAGCAGGGACAACAATGGGGCTGTGCAAATGGACCAGGAAAGAGAAGACAGTGCCTTGAATTAGGGTTGTGGCAGGTGTATATGGCAAGCAGCATGGACAGGATTTGCTCATGAATCAGATGGAAAAGCATTGAGGTATAATTTGAAAAACAGGATAAGTCATTATGGATGAGTAAATATCTGGTATTAGTAAGGGGTGGCCATTTACTAAAACAGCTGCAAAGGAGCAAGTTTGGGGATGTGGGTGGGGATGGAGAAATCTGATGCTCAGAGTAAAGATCAGGGCTAAATTTGTTGCTTTAGAAATAGTAAAAAAAAAAAAAAAGGAAAGAAAGAAATAGTAATAAAACTCATCAGAATGAATGAGACCACCAAAGAAGAGACTATAATGGGGAAAAGAGAAGTCCCCCAATCCCACAGTATTAAGTATTAAAAAATACAAGACTGAGAGAAAGACACTGGAAGGAAATAGTCTAAAATGTTACCAGTTTATTTTGTGGGAGGGATAGAATTTGTGAACAGTTGTTACTTTTCTTCTACACAGTTACAACTGGTCTGTCTGCCATGGTGAATTACGGTTTATGCTGGGGAGGTGGTAGTAAACTATGCTCAACTCAGGTCATAGGTAAACCCCCCCCAGGGAACTTTGGAACCAGCTCTGAGTTATTAACATTAATGGAGGGAATAGTGCTCAGTAGCATAAGAATATTTGTTCTTATTTTTTTTCTTTTCTCAGCCAAATGATAACAAGTAAAGCAAAAGTCACGTCTACTTGTGTTCAGAATAAGTTATATATATTATTGTCTCTGCCAATAGTTGGGAACTGGCCAGGTTGGCATAAACCACTTAAATGTATGGCTCAGGAAGCAGAGTCTGCACCTCCAGGGAGAATTAGGAGAAATCCCTCCCCCTGAGGCCAGCCGGCACTCTTTCTCTGTCTCAGATCCAGACAGAGGATGACAGGGCCTCTTCCAGTCTAGGGCAAAACAGGGCTGACTCTACCATAGATGGCTTTGTCCCCTTGGGTCTCAAGATGGGAAGAGATCACGCAGGTTTTGTGGTTGGTCCTCAGGAATATGGGGATGGGGGGTGGGGAGTGGAATGCTCTAGACTAGGGTAGACAGCACTTCAAAGGACCACAAGAGAGAGGAAGGTGTGGTGGGGCATGTCTAGTTGAAGAATCTGTAAGAGAGGATCATTATGGCTGTAGATTAGAATCTAGAGGTGAGACAGAGAGGACAAAGCCAGTAGGTGGAGAGGGAGGCAGAGGGTGTACTGATTTGATCAGAAGTGGAGGTAATCAGATTTCATCTTAAGAGATCACCATGGCTGTGCTGGGGAAGGGAGGGGCAGGAAGCAGGGTGTTGCTGATGTAGTTCCAAGAGAGAAGGGATGTGGGCAGGCTGAGAGTTAGCAACTCTGGTCCACAGACAGTCCAGTAAGCAAGTCTCACACTGCCCCAAATGAATCTCTGAATCCACCCTTCCCTCTCCTGGATCTTCTAGATTTTTCTCTTTACTTCTTTCTTCCTATTTACTCCTTTGGATTATTATTAAATGTAGTTATAGTTTTCTTAACTTTGGTTTTTCCTTTGCCTCATTTGTTTCTCTCCAGATGTCATCTCAATGATTGATGGTCTGAGTCAAGTGATATTAAATTTGCCCCTATGTATCCGTGGAATATAATCAGTGCTAAATAAATATTGACTGAATGAATTATAGGGCTTCCCAGGTGGTACTAGTGATAAAGAACCCACCTGCCAATGCAGAAGATGTAAAAGACATGGGTTTGATCCCTGGGTAGGAAAGATCCTCTGGAGGAGGGCATGGCAACCCATTCCAGTATTCTTGCCTGGAGAATCTCATGAACAGAGGAGCCTGGCAGGCTACAGTCCATAGGGTCACAAAAAGTCGTACTGAAGCGACTTAGCACGCACACATGAATGAACTACAAGCTTTTATCCTCCGTGGTACTTAGTATGAGATGGGTGTATAATAAGTATTTAATGAATACTGATGGCCTTGTCTCAAATCCCAATTCACCTGAAAAGGGCTCACTTTTTTTTTCACTGAACAAACAACAATAAAACAAAAACACTCCATAGTTTTAAAAACTTAAAACCATTAAATGGTTAAGAAATAACCTTCAGTCATCAAGCTAAGGGTCACTTTGTGATGAGTTAGTTAAAGGAAAGCTCTCCTGTCAGCCTTGCATTTTTACAGAAAGGGCAAATGTGAGGTCACTCTGCAGCCAGTTATGCCTGTTTTCCAAATTACAGAAAGATATCTTGCCACTTGTTCTAAAAATGTCTGTTATCTGGCATGAAACAAGGAGGAAGGGAGGGAAGAGTTGTATGTGATTAAAGATTGGGAGGCTTTCCAAGACACTTTCTAGAAGATAGCCTACTTTGCTACAATAAGCAAGGAAAAAAACTTTGTAACCAGTGTACAGCTCTGATACAGAGTAACTGGAAGGATGAGTGAAGATATGATTCTACTGTACCTTTCTCTACAGTGGAGGAGATGATGACTTTTAACCAGGCTTCATATTTGAGCTTCCCTGGTGGCTCAAACAGTAAAGAATCTGCCTGCAATACAAGAGACCTTGGTTTGATCCTTGGGTCGGGAAGATCCTCTGGAGAAAGAAAAGGCAACCCACTCCAGTATTCTTGCCTAGAAAACTCCATGGTCAGAGGAGCCTGGTGGGCTACTGCCAAAAGTTGGACACAACTGAGCAACTAATGCTTTCACCTTTCATACCCCCTTAAAAACGAACTGAAGCAAACCATAAGAAATATCTTAAAATGGTGGGGGCTGGAAAGATGATTGCATTTTCAATAACATGTGTCAAGGCAATTAGAGAGCCTTTGGAAGGGAGAAAGAAATCTGGATTTGTTAGGAGAACCACTGACCTAAATCCCCCACCCTGGCCAGACACCACAGTAACCATTTGTATGAGTTGTTTTACTATAGGAGGTCCTGGTAGGGAACATAGAACTGACAAGCCACCAGCAACCACAAGAATTCAGGAAAGGTCAAAAGGAGACGCCAGTCTGTAAGTCCTACCAACCTTCTAGGATCCTTCTTGATGAAATTCATCTTGGTTAAGGGATGCATTCACCACCAGGAAGGACCTGTGTCAGATGATTGGCCAGAGACAACCCAGAAACTAATCCCATCACCATAAAACCCAAGACTGCAAGCCATGTGACAGAGAAGTTCTCCTGGGCTCCCTTACCCTCCTGCTCTCCTCCCAGGCACCCCTTCCCAAGAAAATTTCTTGTTCTGTCAGCATCTGTGTCTCCTCAGACAATTCCTGAGTGATAAACAAGAGACCCCACTTGGGCCCTTGAAGTGGTCCCCCTTCCTGCAATAGATTCATACCACACTTTTTGAAAGAAAGTGTTAGTCACTCAGTCATGTCCAACTCTTTTGCGAGCCCATGGACTGTAGCCTGCCAGGCTCCTCTGTCCATGGATTTCTCCAAGCAAGAATACTGGAGTGGGTTGTCATTCCCTTCTCCAGGGGATCCTCCCAACCCAGAGATTGAACCTGATTCTTCTGCATTGCAGGTGGATTTCTTACCATCTGAACCACCAGGGAAGACCACATTTTTTACTCCAAAATAAATTCCACCTCCAAGGTTTAAATGTAAAATGTAAAACCACTGAAGTACTAGAGGAAAAATGGGTAGATACTTTTATAATCTTGTCATGAGGAACATCCATCTGCTCATTCATTTAGCAAATATTTATTCAGTGCTTACTGTGTGTCAGCCTGCTTTGAGTGTTGAGAATTCATCAGTGAACAAAAAGGCAATAGTCCCTGACCACTAATATTTTAGTCAGGAGGGCTAGACAATAAGCAATAAATCAAATACATAATGTGTGTTTGAAAATGAAAGATGCTATGAAACAAATTCTTTGGCCTTGCCTTTTTTTGGGATTGGAATGAAAACTGACCTTTTCCAGTCCTGTGGCCACTGCTGAGTTTTCCAAATTTGTTGGCATATTGACTGCAGCACTTTCACAGCATCATCTTTTAAGATTTGAAATAGCTCTGCTGGTATCCCATCACCTCCACTAGCTTTGTTTGTAGTGATGCTTCCTAAGGCCCACTTGAGTGAGCACTCCAGGATGTCTGGCTCTAGGTGAGTTATCACACCATCGTGGTTATCTGGGTCATTAAGATCTTTTTTTGTACAGTTCTTCTGTGTATTCTTGCCACCTCTTCTTAATGTCTTCTGCTTCTGTTAGGTCCATACCATTTCCATCCTTTATTTTGCCCATCTTTGCATGAAATGTTCTTGAATAGAGAGACTATAAAAATATAATAAATATTATATATATATATGTTATATATATATAGTTGATTTTCAACAAAGGTGCAAAGGCAATTTATACAGGGAAAAGATAGTCTTTTCACAAATGGTACTGGGAACACCCATATATTCTTTTTTTCTTTATTTTTATTTGCTTATTTGGCTTCACTAGGTCTTAGTTGCAGCACACAGGATCTTTAGTTGCAGCGTGTGCATCTAGTTCATTGTGGTTATTCAGGTCATTAAGATCTTTTTTGTATAGTTCTGTGTATTCTTGCCACCTCTTCTAAAGAAATAGAACAGAGTAAGCAGGGGAAGGGTGTCAGGAGTACAGGAATGAAAGGGTACAAAATTAAAAGGGTGGATCTGAGTTGGCTTCAACCAAGAATGTGCCATTGAAGTAAGGATAAAGGAGGGAATAAGCCATCTGGGGGAAGACCATGCCAGAAAGACTGAAGCATACCTGCCCCCTTCTAAGAAGAGCAAAGGGACTAGTATGGATGAAACTGAGTGAACGAACACAAAAATAGCAGAGCACAAGGCTAAGGCCAGATCATGGAGGGTTTTGTAGGCCATTGGTAGAGAATTTGCCTTTGTTGGGGAGGAAAAATAATTTTCCCTCTACTCTTCAAGGTTCTTGGCTGAGATGTCCCCGCCTCCCACTGTAATAAAAAGACATTAATAGGCGAAAAAGAAACAGAAGTTTAATAACATGCATACCTCCCATATACATGGGTGATAACCAGGAAAACTGAGTAATTCAGGAAATGACTCGTCATCATTTTATATCATTTTTTAATTGAGTATAGTTGATGTACAATATTATATGTTACAGATGTACAATATAGTGATTCACAAGTTTTAAAGGTTATACTCCATTTATAGTTATTATAAAATATTGGCTATATTTTTGAGTTGCACAGTATATTCTTGTAGTATTGTGGAATCTGGAGTCGCAAAACACACCTCGGAGGACACTCAAGACAGTGGAGTATAGTTTATTACGCCAGCTGGTCCAAGGGGAATCAGTTCCCAACAAGGACCCTGATGTTTCTGAGAGGCCCAGTTTTATAACCCCTGCCCCCACACCCCTCTATGTGACTGGTTTACATGTTAGCAACTTCTTTGTGGTAAAACTCAATCATGTACGACAATGATTATACATTAAGAGGAGACGTCTCCATGGTTAATCTAACAGGGGAAGCCTGACCTCAACTACAATCTCCGTTTGCCATCTGTAGGGAGGGATGCCAAGAGACCCGGTTTTCATTAGCAACGGTTTCCTCACTCTTGAGTGGTTCAGGTCCCCTTTACATCCTGTCTTTAAGATTGATGACAGGCTTCAAGATGGAGTCTCTCCTGCTTTCCTCACACTGGCCCCAACAGTAATTTGTATAGTTTCTTTACAATGTTGTGTGTAGCTTATTTTGTGCACAGTATTGAGTTGGCCCAAATGTTCATTGGAGTTTTTAAACTGAAAAATGGGTTTGTTTGGGTTTTTAAAGTAACTTTTTGGCTAACCCAATGGTTTGTCCCTTTTATCCTCTACCCCAATCTTGGCCCTCCCCCTTCCACTCAAGCCACCATTTTAAATACCTCATCAGCTAAAACAGATGTTGTAGGAACCAGTTACCTAAGACTATCAAGCCAAGTACAGTAAACAAGAATATGATTGTGATGCAAATCACAAAGTATTCCACTCCCCATTGATAAGAGTTTCTAAAGATAAGATTATCCTTCTGTTTCTTCTGTATCGGGAGAAAGACACTTACAAATGGAGGTTTTCCTTGTAAATGTAAATGTCTCTTACAAAAGGGTAACTTCTCCATGATTTTCAAAACTTTTCCTGTGTCTGCTGTTTCTTCAAATTTATTTATTTTATTTTTGGCTGTGCTGGGTCTTTGCTGCTTGGGCTTGGTCTTTAGTTGTGGGAGCAGGGGCTACTCTCTAGTTGCAGTGTGCAGACTTCTCACTGCTTCCCTCGTTGGGGAGCATAGGCTTTAAGGCTCTCAGGCTTCAGTAGTTGCGACACATGGGCTCAGTAGTTGCAGCTCCTGGGCTCTCGAACACAGTCTCAATAGTTGTGGCACGGGAGCTCAGCTGCTCCTAGGCAAGCAGGATCTTTCCAGCCTAGGGACTGAACCCATGTCTCCTGCATTGGCAGGCGGATTCATTACCACTGAGCCACTTGGGAAGCCCCCTGCTGTTTCTTGGTAATCATCTCAAAATAATCCTCATGGCAAAGAGGCATATTTTGACTTGGATGTGCCCATTTCTGCTCCCCTTCACCTTTTTGTTTAGTCGCTCAGTCATGCCTGACTCTTGCGACCCCATGGACTGTAACCCGCCAAGCTCCTCTGTCCATGGGATTCTCCGGGCAAGAATACTGGAGTGGGTTGCCATTTGCTTCTCCAGGGATCTTCCTGAACCAGGGATTGAACCCAAGTCTCCTGCGTCTCCTGCATTAGCAGGCGGAAGTTTTACAACTGAGCCACCAGGGATTAAAATCAAAAGCCACTGGAGGGGTTTGACCAGAGGAAGGACACATTTGTCTTACCCCAGAACAGGATTACATTTTTGCTGTATGCAGCAGACAATGTAGGGAGTGTCAACTGAAAAAAAATGAACAACCTAAAAGTTGAGAATTTTGTTTATTTGGTGGAATTTTTGAGGACTTAAGCCTCTCAGATCACTCTGAGGAACGGCTCCAAAGAGGTAAGGGAGGAGCCAGGATACATAGTAGTTTTTGCAACAAAAACCCAGGTAGTTGGAACATCACAAGATTTGTTGTTGTTGTTCAGTCCCTAAGTCATGTCCCTCTGACTTTGCAACCCCATGGACTGCAGCACACCAAGCTTCCCTGTCCTTCACTATCTCCTGGAACTTGCTCAAACTCATGCCCATTGAGTTGCTGATGCCGTCCAACCTTCCCATCTTCTCTTACCCACTTCTCCTGTTGCCCTCAATCTTTCCCAGCCTCAGGGTCTTTTTTCCAATGAGTCGGCTCTTTGTATCAGGTGGCCAAAGTATTGGAGCTTCAGTTTCAGTAATCACAAGATTACTGTTAGTTAAAAGAAAACCAGACATCTCAAGTTAATGAATCTAGTGCTTTTTCTTTGTATGGGAAGATACAAGAGTCTGGACTCATTGAAATCATTCTTTTACTATGTACCTTAACTATCCAGGGTTGGCCCCCCATTCTTTCCCATCCTGAGTCTCCCAGGGTGCACATTTGGGGGCTCCCTCCAGTCTCACCCTTGCACGGTGGCAGTGGCTCACACCTTGATGATCACAGCATCTTTTGTTTGATAATAAGGCAGGCAATATTTTTCTTTCATGGGGGCAAGGCTGAGAGCAGGGAGACCTAGTGAAAGCTACTGTAATAAGGCCTTGGGTGCTGGGGACAGCTGCTGGTGGTGGTGGTGAGAAGTTGTCTGATTCTGGATATATTTTGAAGGTCGACCAAAAGGACTTCCTGACATGAAACCCAGAGGCACGAATGAAAACACAGATTCACTTAACTATAAGAGCATTTGTTCATTCTCAAATTGCTTGGATGGTTCACTCATTCTTTTTTTTCAAACTGAAAACTAACTTTGTTCAACCATGGTTCTCAAAAGCCTTTGATATTTTCATAACTTTATTAAAATTTAAAAGCTAAAGGGGCTTCCCTGGTGGTCCAGTGGTTAAGACTCTGGGCTTCCACTTTAGGGGGCATAAGTTAAATCCCTGGTCAGGAGAACTGAGATCCCACTAGCCAAGTGGTTTAAAAAAACAAAAACTAAATGTATACATGGAAAAATAACAGAGAATAAGGAACTCTATCAGCTTTACTAGCTGTAGTAAATCAATATTTGTAATTATATATTATAAATTAGAAATTGTGCATCCCTGGTGGCTCAGTAGTCAAGAATCCACGTACCGGTGCAGGAGACACAGGAGACACGGGTTCAATCCCCGGGTCAGGAAGATCCCCTGGAAGAGGGCATGGCAACCCACTCCAGTATTCTTGCCTAGGAAATGCCATAGACAGAGGAGCCGGGCAGCCTACAGTCCATGGGGTCACAAAAAAGTCAGAAACAACTTAGCAACTAAATAACAACAAATTAGAAATTACATGTAACATAATTGTAAAAAAAATTTTCATTTTGAAAAATATTTTCATCAAGAATTTTCCAGTCCATCTTTAAATATTACAGTTTCTTCAGTCTCACTGATAGGTGCTCTTGTTTTTTCATTCTCTCCTCACCCCTTAAGTAATCTCATCCATTCCCAGGAAGCCCACTACAGTACTATCTCTGTGGTCTCAAGGGTTTTTTGTTTGTTTGTTTGCTTGCTTTTTAGGGGGCACCAGGAGGCTTTCAGGGATCTTAGTTACCTGATCAAGGATCCAACCTTGGTCCCTGGCAGTGGAGTGCAGAGTCACCAAGGAATTCTCTGCCTCAGCATTTATATTTCTGTGGCAAATCTCTCTGTTTGGCTCCTCAACCTGAATGTTCAGCTTCCTGAGTGACATTACTACTCAGATACCTCCAATTAATTAACTCAATTCTCTTGCCAAATATTCACGGGGTACATACTCTCTGTTGATCACTATGGTAGGAAACTGGTACACAATGGTGACTAAAATGTGCTTGGTCCCCACCCTCATGAAGTTTACATTCTATTACATTCTAGTTGGGGAGGAGGTTGTGAGAAAAACAAGAAAACAAACAATAAGTAGTGAAAACCTCTGTGAATAAAGTAAGCTGCAGCAGTAGAGATCTTTTTTTTTTTTTCTTTTTTTAATGCATGTGCCATGGGAGGAGACTTGCAATGGCCAGAGGAGATCTCTCTGGGGGTAGTGTCATGTAGGCTGAGAGTTTAAGGATGAGAAGCAACCATCCATGAGAAGAACATTCTAGATTGTAGCAGGATGTGCAAAGGCCCTGCTGAGGAAAAGAATGAGATGTATATGAAGCACTTAAAAGAAGTCACTATGGTGATTTAGGACAAACAATGACAGTTAATCCAGTTGGAAGGTTAGGACAGCATCAGATCACCCAGGATCCTGTAAGTCATAGTGAGTATTTGTGGAGTGTGTGCTAAGAATGATGGGAGCCACCGGAGAGCTTCAGTCTGGGAGAAGCACTGGAGCTGATTGCTAGTTTGAAAGATAACTCTGGCAGCTCCATGGAGAATGAGCTTCAGTGGCAAGCATAGAAGCTGGAAAAGGAGTTTAAGGCTGCATGAGCTCTGATGTGGTATGGACTAGGGGTTGTGGACAGGATGAAAAGTGGAGCGATCAGAAAGATAGTTGAAGCAATTTGCTGGTTGTCCAGTGCTTAGTGCTTCCCTGGTCAGAGAATTAAGATTCCCCCATGCCCTGTGATGTGGCCTATATATATATATATATATATACATGCTGCTGCTGCTGCTGCTAAGTTGCCTCAGTCGTGTCTGACTCTGTGCGACCCCATAGACGACAGCCCACCAGGCTCTGCCGTCCCTGGGATTCTCCAGGCAAGAACACTGGAGTGGGTTGACATTTCCTTCTCCAATGCATGAAAATGAAAAGTGAAAGTGAGATCCCTAAGTCGTGTCCGACTCTTTGCAACCCCATGGACTGTAGCCTACCAGGCTTTTCCATCCATGGGATTTTCCAGGCAAGAGTACTGCAGTGGGATGCCATCACCTTCTCCGATATATATATACATACATACATACATATATATATATATGTATATATATGATAGTTGGGAAGTTGAAACAGTGCAGAATAGTCTACCTAAGAACTAACCCCTGGTGCTAGAATGCCTGGCTCTCCCACTTTTTAGTTGCATGCGTGCATGCTAAGTCATTTCAGTTGTGTCAGACTCTTTGTGATCCTATGGACTTTGGCCCACTGGGCTTCTGTCCATGGAATTTTCCAGGCAAGAATACTGCAGTGGGTTGCCATTGCTTTCTCCAGAGGATCTTCCCAACCCAGGGATCGAACATGCAAGATGGATACAGGCAAATCCGTAATTTTTTCTGCGCCTCACTCAGTGTGTGCATCTACAAAATGATGATAATAATGGTACTTATAGGAAGTGTCAGGATGAAATGAGTTAATATACACAGCATGTTTACCACATTTTCTAAAGTACAGTAAGCACAATTGATATTGTGTGTTAACTATTGATTTTGATGACGCACTGCTACTGAGGGAGAAATCAATGGTGGTGTCAGGTTTCTAGCCTGAGCTACTGTTTGTCTCCTTGAGTCATTAGAGTGGCAAAACCTTGGTCTTGAGTAAAACTGATCATTTATGTTCTCCATGGCTACTGGAAAAAGTCACATAATTGGGCAAGTTGGGCCTATTGTAAAATTCATGATCACAGACCCCAAGTGAGACTTCAGTGTTGCCTAGTAATTTTATTACATATTTTTGGTCAATCCACTCACCTGCCTTCTGCAACCATTTTTTACAACCCTCCCCACTCTTCTCTAACCTCCTACGCCAGCACCACCTCCTACTTGCCCTCATACATTCAATACTTGACCACAACTCTCATTTCACGGAGAAAATAGAAGCCATTAGATAGGAACTCCCTCATCTTCTGCTGACCAAATATACATATCTACCCATCTCCTCACCCACCCTGTCTTCCTTGCTTCCTGCTACATAGGATAGTGGTTCCCAAAGTGTAGTTAATCCCCCAGAACAGAGCAACAGAATCAACACTGCCTGGGAACTTGTTAGAAATGCAGATTTGCAGATCCCACCTCCAAACCTACAGAATCACAAACTCTGGTGGAGAAGGGGGAAGTGATCAGTTTTAAGAAGCTCTCCAGGGAATTCTGTTTTATTTATTTACCTTTGTTTTGTTTCTCTTTTGCTCTTGTTGTCGCCAGGGAATTTTGATGCACAATCCAGTTAGAGAACCAATGCAATAGAAGAATGATGCCTCTTCTCATGTAAGGCCATTCCTTCTATTTCTTCTTGGGATAATGTCCTCCTCTGCTCTCCTGGGAATTTTATGGCAATCATTGTCTCTTTTTCATCATGTATATGCAACCTCCCCTTCTCAACTGGAACTTTCTCATGCACATGAAAGCATGCTCTGGGACGTCCCTGGCAGTCCAGCAGTTAGGACTCAGTGGTTCCCCTGCAGGAGGCAGGGTTTTGATTCCTGGTTGGGGAATTAAGATGCCTCACAGCAGGGCCCTGCAAAATGCTCTAACACAACATTGTAAATCAATGATACTCCAATAAAAATGAATTAAAAACAAAACAAACAAAAACCCAAAAAACATACTCTTGCCTTTCTCATATACAAAACTCTCTCTTTCAATCTTTCACCCCCTTTTAGCTACCAGGGGATAGTTTTCTCCTTCTCCAGCCAAACATCTTGAAAGAGTTGCTGCAGGTGTGGGATAAGGGATAGTCAGTAGTCTTACGAGACTCCCACTGCTGATGGGAGGGAAAATCGGTGCAGTCATTTGGGAGGGCAGTTTGGTATTGAAATTGTGTCTATTGAAATTTAAATGAGCATACTCTTCCTTTTGCCTTCTTTGACAAAGTCAGTGTATATAAGGCAGTGTTTTGCAGAATTGTGAGTGACTTGGGGGAAAAAATAAAAGCACTTAAAAGACTGTCAGTAGAAGAATGTCAAATAAATTATAATATAGTATGTGATATCTATGGTGCATTTATTTAAAAAATGAAGTAGTTCATTCCATATATCATATTATACTATATAATATATGTGTTTATATAAATGGGCTTCCCAGGTGTCTCAGTGGTAAAGAATCCACTTGCCGATGCAGAAAATGCAAGTTCGACCCCTGGGTCAGAAAGATCCCCTGGAGGCGAAAATGGCAACCCCTTCCAGTATTCTTGCCTAGGACATCCCATGGACAGAGGAGCCTGGCAGGCTACAGTCCATAGGGTCACAAGGACTTAGACATGACTGAGCAATTGAACATTGATACATGTAAAACATATGCATATGTATATATACGTTATTATCATTATTATTATTTTGCCTTTTTATACAGTTCATGGGGTTCTCACAACAAGAATACTGGAGTGGTTTTCCATTCCCTCCTCCAGTGGGCCATGTTTTGTCAGACCTCTTCACTATGACCAGTCCATCTTCAGTGGCTCATAGCTTCACTGAATTACACAAGCCCCTTCCCCACAACAAGGCAGTGATCCATGAAGGGGGATGCAAACAGCTGACTCATTGGAAAAGACCTGATACTGGGAAAGATTGACGGCAGAAGGAAAAGAGGGCGACAGAGAATGAGACGATTGGATGGCATCACCAATTCAATAGACATGAACTTAGGCAAACTCTGAGAGATGGTGAGGGACAGGGAGGCCTGGTGTGCGGCAGTCCATGAGGTCACAAAGAGTTGGACACAACTTGGCAACTGAACAACAACTGTGTTAAATTTTGCTGTTACCTATAACAGTAATATATTAATATATAGAAAAAAGCCAGGAAGGACATATCAAACAAATAACTATGGTTACCTCTGAAAGATGGAGAAGAAAACCAGGATTGGTGGTAGTGATCAAAGAGGATTTTAGTCTTGTTTGTAATGTTTTAATTTTTTTTAAGGAAAATATATTTATATATTATTTATTTAATTAAAAATCAAGTAAAAGAAAGAGTTGTCAAAAAAGAGTTATCTATATCAACTACTCCATTTTATCACCTCTCACTCGATTCTCAACCCACTACAATCTGGCTTTTATCCAGATCATTTCCCTGAAATAGCTCTCTTTCATGTTGCCAATGACATCTGTGTCACCCCATCAAAAAGATAAAGATGTTTTCTGCTCTTTTACTTGGCCTTTTTTTTTCTTCTTGGCCACTTTCTCCTTGAAGCACTCTCTTCCTTTGACTTTTAAGCTTTTTTATATTTAACATTCTGATTTTTCTACCTACCTCTCTGCCTGCTCTTTTTCTAACAGCCCTGTACCTTATCCTCCTCTACTAGACCACAAATTTGTTGAATTTTTTAAACACTTGCCCTAGATCATCTTCTTTTCTCATTCAGTACTCTCCCAAATGTGTACCTGTGCTCCACAACAAGAGAACCCAACACAGTGAGAAGCCCATGCACCCTCTTGCCACAACTGGAGAAAGCCCGTCTGCAGCAATGAAGACCCAGTGCAGTCAAAAATAAAGAAGTAAATAAACCACAAAGAGATATCATCTCACACCGTTGCAATGGTTATTATCAAAAAGAACAGAAATAACAAATGTTAGCAAGGATGTAGAAAAAAGCATGCAGTGTTGGTGGGAATGTAAATTGGTACAAAGGAAAAGGAAAGTGAGTCACTCAGTCTGACTCTTTGCAACCCCATGGACTGTAGACTACCAGGCTCCTCCATCCATGAGATTTTCCAGGCAAGAGTACTGGAGTAGGTATCCTTTCCTTTCTCCAGTGGATCTTCCCAACCTAGGGATCAAACCCAGGTCGTCCGCATTGATTGCGGATTCTTTACCAGCTGAGCCACCAGGGAAGCACAAGAATGCTGGAGTGGGTAGCCTATCCCTTCTCCAGCAGATATTCCTGGCCCAGGAATCGAACCAGGGTCTCCTGCATTGCAAGTGGATGCTTCATCAACTCAGCTATCAGGGAAGGAAAGAAATTGGTACAGCCAGTATGGAAAACAGGCTTTGTAGGTGGCTCAGCAGTAAAGAATCCACCTGCAATGCAGGAGATGCAGGTTCGATCCTTGGGTCAGGAAGATCTGGAGAAGGAAATGGCTACCCACTCCAGTATTCTTGCCTGGAGAATCCCCATGGACAGAGGAGCCTGGCGGGCTATAGTCCATAGGGTTGCAAAGAGTCAGACATGACTGAACAACTAAACAACAACAACAACAACTATGTAAAACAACATGGAGGGTCCTCAAAAAATTAAAAATAGAACTACCGCATGATTCAGTCATTGTACTTCTAGGTATTTATCTAAAGGAAATGAAAACAGTAACTGGAAAAGATACATTGTCCCTTCCCCCACATCCTTTGCAACGTTATTTACAATGGCCAAGATACAGGAAAGCAACTTAAATGTCCATCATTGATAGATGAATGGATAAAGAAAATGTGATAGACAGATACGTACACAGTCACATATGCAACACACAAATGGAATATTATTCAGCCACAAAAAGAAGGAAATCTTGCCATTTGTGACAATATGGATAGACCTGAGGGCAATATCCTAAGTGAGGTGAGTCAGACAAAGAAACATAAATACCATATGCTGTCATCTATATGTGGAATCTAAACAAAACAAAAGAACAAAAACTGAGCTCATGCGTATAGAGAGGAGGTTGGTGGATGCCAGAGGTGGAGGACTGGGGGTGGGTAAAATAGGTGAAGGGAGCAAAAAAGTACAAACGTCCAGCTAAATAAGTCCCATGGGGTGTAGTGTTTATAACACAGTGACTATAGTTAATAACACTGTATTGCATAATTGAAACTTGCTAAGAGAGTAAATCCTAAAAGTTTCATCATTTCATCACAAAGATGAAGTATGTATAGTGATAGAAGCTAAATTAGACTTATTGTGCTGATCATTTCTCAATGATCCCCTTAATAAAGGGATATAGTGTACCCTTTGGATGATAAGTTAATATTGGTGCAGAAATATGACTCACAGAAACTCAACAATATCAAGGAAAAAAATGAAAACTCTCCATTCTCACCATATCGTAGAATATATAAACTATACGAATAATTACTTGAATGGAAAACTCAATCCTCAAAGTTTTAAACCTGTGAAATCAAGCTATTTTAATGTCTGCCTTGCTGTATGAAAGTCGTAGGTGTGGCTAGAAGGAGAAGACCCAGAGTCAACAACTGACTAATGGGGGAGACAGAACTATAATACTGTGAAAGTGACAAATCGCAAAAATGCATAGGGTGTAGTGGGAGCATATGCAAGGAGATCCAACCAGTCCATTCGGAAGGAGATCAGCCCTGGGTGTTCTTTGGAAGGAATGATGCTAAAGCTGAAACTCCAGTACTTTGGCCACCTCACGCGAAGAGCTGACTCATTGGAAAAGACTCTGAAGCTGGGAGGGGTTGGGCGCAGGAGGAAAAGGGGACGACCGAGGATGAGATGGCTGGATGGCATCACCGACTCGATGGACGTGAGTTTGAGTGAACTCTGGGAGTTGGTGATGGACAGGGAGTCCTGGCATGCTGCGATTCATGGGGTCGCAAAGAGTCAGACACGACTGAGCAACTGAACTGAACTGAAATGAATCCAACTCTGTGGTGTATCCGTGGGGATGGAGTGGTATATATGTGGAGTAGGGGGGCGGGTTGTTAGGGAAGATTTGCTAGGAAAGGTAACTTTCCAAGAAACATACAAGGAACATTTCAGCCAAGTAAAAGGTGGAAGAGGGGGTGGCAGGATCAGCAGAGCCTACTAGATGAACAAACAGCAAGGATCAATTTGTTCAGAGGCTAGAGAGAATGGCCTTTTCACGTAACTGAAAGTAGTTTTTTGGAGCAGAATCAGAGAGTGGCCTGACTGTGGGAGTGAAATTCTCATTTTTCCCCCCACCCCCCACCCTCCGCCCTCCTTCCCTGCACTAAATTTTGATGCTGGAGCATGTACGCATGTGGGGGTGAAGGGTTAGGTCATGCAAGTCTTCCTGAGCAAAGGCAAAGAATTTGTACTTAATCCTTAAGGTAATGAAGAGCTAGGAGAAGATTTTTTTCCCCCACTTTTTATTCTGAGATAATTTTAGATTTACTAAAGTGTTGCAAAAATAGTACAAAAAGGTGTCATATACCTATTCACTGAGCTTCCTTTAACATGAACCTCTTACATAACCACGGTAGAATGATCAAACTAAGAAATCAAGATTAGTACAATACTATTAATATTAACTACACTACAGACTATTAAAAGACACTTACTCCTTGGAAGAAAAGTTATGACCAACCTAGATAGTATTTTCAAAAGCAGAGACATTACTTTGCCAACAAAGGTCCGTCTAGTCAAGGCTATATTTTTCCAGTGGTCATGTATGGATGTGAGAGTCGGACTGTGAAGAAGGCTGAGCGCCGAAGAATTGATGCTTTTGAACTGTGGTGTTGGAGAAGACTCTTGCGAGTCCCTTGGACTGCAAGGAGATCCAACTAGTCCATTCTGAAGGAGATGAGCCCTGGGATTTCTTTGGAAGGAATGATGCTGAAGCTGAAGCTCCAGTACTTTGGCCATCTCATGCGAAGAGCTGACTCATTGGAAAAGACTGTGATGCTGGGAGGGATTGGGGGCAGGAGGAGAAGGGGACGACCGAGGATGAGATGGCTGGATGGCATCACTGACTGGATGGACGTGAGTCTGAGTGAACTCCTGGAGTTGGTGATGGACAGGGAGGCCTGGCGTGCTGTGATTCATGGGGTTGCAAAGAGTCGGACACGACTGAGCAACTGAACTGAACTAAACAGAACAGACAATTTGGATTTCACCAGTTTTCCCACTAATGTCCTTCTGTGTGTGTGTGTGTGTGTGTGTGTGTGTGTGTGTGTGCGCGCGCGCGCAGCAGGATCCAATCTGGGACCCCATATTGCATTAATTTGCTCAGTAAAGGATTCTAATTCTATTTATTTCTTTTTTGACTCTGCTGGGTCTTTGCTGCTCTGCGGGCTTTTCTCTAGCTGCAGCGAGTGGGAGCTACTCTGTATCTGTGCTGTGCGGGCTTCTCATGGTGATGGCTTCTCTCGTTCAGAGTACGGCCTATAGGGCGCACAGGCTACAGTAACTGCGGCTCGTAGGCTCAGTTTCTGTGGTTCCCTCTAGTGCACAGACTCCCCCATCGTTGTGGCGCATGGGCTTAGTTGCTCCGTGGTATGTGGGATCTTCCCAGATCCAGGATTGAACCTGTGTCTCCTGCACTGGCAGGCAGTTTACCACTGAGCCACCAGGGAAGCCCCAGCAAATGGTTTTAAAGAGGAGTGTGACATGATCACATTGGCACTATCAGTTTTGAAAGAAACATATTTAGACCGTGGGCAATGGGGAAGGAAAAAGTGAGCCAAGGTGGGAAGCCCAAGGAATAAGCTAATCTGCCCCTATCTATGAAACATGCGATGTAGTTTCTGGAGCTGACCTACCATGGCAGGTTAGTTCTCTTTTTGATGTTCCAATATGCTGATTTAGAAACATGGCTTAAATAGAGTATGATTCTGCTGGATCCCAGTATTCCTTTGTTCTACTCAATTTTGGTATGGGCATGTTGAAGTGAACTGGAAAGAGGATGGGGATTGTAGCTTGGATACCTTTAACACCACATGGTTAGAAACATGGGGAGAAATAACTATTAAAACCTAATATTGCATTGGTCTCTTTTATACATTTTCACTAATGTGTCCTGAAGCATCTGCTTTTGTGAACTGCCATTCCTTGTGTTTCTCTCCCTTTACAATGTTGTCTGAATGACACTGCATTTTACAAATCCCATGGTTAAATCTATGTGCCTTTGTCAAAGATAGCTCCTAACCTGATATTTATATGCTTTGCTTAATCCTTTACCTGCTTGTTTGCGAACATTGTTAGTTAATGTAGCTGGAAATGTAACAGCTACATTATAAAATGCGTTTATTTCTTTTTTTATTACCAAACATTTTTCACTCCCTTTTAAAACATTGCTTTATTTTTGGCAATGCCACAAGGTTTGCAGGATGTTAGTTCTCCAACCAAGGATTGAACTTGGGGACCCTGCAGTGAAAGCATGGAATTCCAATTACTGGACTATCAGAGAATTCCTTCACTTTATTTTAATTCCATTAATTTAAGAACTATATTAGATATCAGGAGACCTGTTTTCCAGCCTTGACTTGGTCATCGATTGTCTGTGTGACCTTGGACAAGCAAATTAACTTCTCTTGGTCTCAATTACTTCACATTAAATAAATACCCTGCCTACCTCTTAATCACTTGAAGTAATGGATGGGCACAAACTTTGCAAACTCTGCTGCTGCTGCTGCTAAGTTGCTTCAGTCGTGTCCGCCTCTGTGCGACCCCAGAGACGGCAGCCTACCAGGCTCCCCTGTCCCTGGGATTCTCCAGGCAAGAACACTGGAGTGGGTTGCCATTTCCTTGTCCAATGCATAAAAATGAAAAGTGAAAGTGAAGTCACTCAGTCGTGTCCGACTCTTTGAGACCCCATGGACTGCAGCCTACCAGGCTCCTCCATCCATGGGATTTTCCAGGCAAGAGTACTGCAGTGGGGTGCCATTGCCTTCTCCGTTGCAAACTCTACTGCTACATAAATAAAGGGGGTATTATCCTTCTTATCTATACTTATTCTTGTCTGTCCTTTGATTGCATCCTCTTTTGATTTCCAAATGAGGTAAAACACAAAATGTCTGTGACAGTGTAAGTGAGTTCTTGTATTAATTCATTTTTTCATTTATTCTGAATTACAAAGGGCCCAGACATGCGCTATGGATTTGAAGATAAGAAATGGATCCTGTGCTCAAGAAGCTTACTTTCAGTAGAAGGAGAGAGACAAGTAAGCACATACAATTAGTACAGTGCTCATGCTCTACTTTTCCACCAACATTCATCATGGCTCAGGAGAGAGAACCCATATCTTCCTGAAGTTTCAGGCATAGTCTACATTAAGAAACTAATTCCTTTGAAATCGAAAGATACCCCATGCTCTTGGATTAGAAGAATTAATATTCTTAAAATGGCCATACTATCCAAAGCAATCTAGAGATTTAATGTAACCCCTATCAAATTATCCATGGCATTTTCCCACAGAACAAATAATCCTAAAAACGCTGTGGAATCATAAAAGACCCAGAACTGTCAAAGCAATACTGAGGGAAAAAAATAAAGCAAGCGACATAACCCTTCCAGACTTCAGATAAATCTACAGTAATCAAAACAGTGTGTTGTTAACATAAAAAACATACAGGATAGATCAAGGGAACAGAATAGAGAGCCCAGAAATGAACTCACACACCTATGGTCAATTAATCTTTGACAAAGGAAGCAAGAATATACAAAGGAGAAAAGACAGTCTCTCCAATAAGTGGTGCAAAAACTGCACAGCTAAAAGAATAATTGTAGAACATTCTCTAACACCATATACAAAAATAAACTCAAAATGGATTAGAGACTTAAATATAAGACATGACACCATAAAACACCTAGAAGAGAATACAAGCAAAATATTCTCTGGCACGAATTGTACCAATGTTTTCTTAGGTCAGTCTCCCAAGGCAATTGAGTGACGAGGCAGAATACAAATTCCTAGAGCCTCTATAGCACAGAGAATATGCTGTATCTCTGGGCCCAGCAGAAGGC
Organism: Oryx dammah; assembly: GCF_014754425.2. Classification (NCBI taxonomy): domain Eukaryota; kingdom Metazoa; phylum Chordata; class Mammalia; order Artiodactyla; family Bovidae; genus Oryx; species Oryx dammah. The sequence continues at coordinate 40,984,149 of NW_024070207.1, forward strand.
TGGGGCTGGTGATGATCACACACTGATAACACCAGGAGGGCTATGTCTTGTTGCAGAGAATGGGGACATAGCTTTCTGTGATGCTTCACTTCTTGAGGTTAAGAGACACAGCGTGGCAGGGAGCTTTAATGGAAAACCTTGATGGCACTATTGGAGTTGTAGAGGGTGAGGATGGTAATCTGCTGACCACTGCTCTTTCCTGCTTCTCAGAATCTCTCTGGAGAGTGAGCAGAGGGGCGGGGGCAGGCATGCTGCAGAGGACCTGGAGGGCACCCCTCCTCCAGGCAGTGCCCAGAACCCCACCCCCCTGGGTTAGCAGAATCCACAGGCACTTGGCAGGCTGCCCAGTCCTGCAGCAGTTCCAGCCTGCTGGGTTATCCTGTTTTCCAAATCTTTACAGGGGCTTCTCCAGTTTTCTTGGTCAAGTTTAATTGTTTTACTAACAACATGACTAATTCTGATCATTAGTACATTTTCTTCATTCATTTCCCCAACAACCTTTCCTACCTCTTGGGTCCAGGAGTTAACTCGCTAAAATTTCTATCAGCTTCTGCTATTGGCCAGTTAGCTGCCTTTGTTCCGGCTTGAATTACCCCTGTCAATCTGCAGAAGATACAGACCTCTTGGAGTGAGGGAACTTGCACAGAAATGCCCTTGGCCAGGCACACACATCTCAACATAAACAAATGACCTCTGTTCTCCAAAACTCTTGAGACACAAGGAGGAAAAATAATAAGCTCTTCTATTTTTGTCCTATGATGCCTACAATACTTCCCCTGGTGACTCAGCAGTAGAGTCCACCTGCAATCCAGGAGACTTGCAGGAGACGCAGGTTCAATCCCCGGGTTGGGAAGATCCACTGGAATGGGAAATAGCAACCCACTCCAGTATTCTTGCCTGAAAAATCCCATGAACAGAGGAGCTTGGCGGGCTACAGTCTATGGAGTCACAGAGTCAGACAAGATTGAGCATGCACCTACAATATTCTCTAGGTGCAAATACAGACACTTTACATTAAAAGACAGAACAAGGAGCAGAAGGTAAGGATTCTGACAGAGGCTGCAAAATAAGATCCCTGCCCTAAGAGAAAGAAAACTTTCTTTCAGAATCTAAGAGCAACCCCCTTCCTTCTACTAGCTCTTCTTCAGTTTCCCTCCCTTTTTCTTCCTTCCCAAGACTTGTGCTGTCCAACAGCAATATAATTAGAGCCCCATATATAATCTTAAATGTTCTAGTAGCCACACTTAAAAAAATGAAGAAATGGATAAATTCGGAATTTGAGATTAACAGATGCACATTATTATTATAAAGTAAACACAAGGACATACTGAATAGCACAGGGAACTATATTCAATATCTTGTAATAACCTATAATGGAAACAACTCTGAAGAATAGATATATACACATATATAACTGAATCCCTGTGCTGTACACTTGAAACTAATACAACATTGTAAATCAACTATAGCTCAATAAAAAATTAAGTCACACTAAAGAAACAGATGGAGTTAATTTTAATGTTTTATTTAATGCAATATTTCCCTGGTGGCTCAGACAGTAAAGAATCTGCCTGCAATGTGGGAGACCTGGGTTTGATCCCTGGGTTGGGAAAACCCCCTGGAAAGAAAATGGCTACCCACTCCAGTATTCTGGCCTGGAGAATTCCATGGACAGAGGAGCCTGGTAGGCTACAGTCCATGGGGTTGCAAAGAGTTGGACATGACTGAGCAACTTTCACTTTCACCCTAAATGTTATCATTTTAACATGTAATCAATATGAAGTTGGGGAGGTTTTGCATTCTTTTTATCATGTAAAGTCTTTGAAGCCTGGTGTGCAATGTACGATTGCAAGGCAAACCATCCAGTATCACCATAATCCAACTCTATGCCCTAACCACTGATGCTAAAGAATAAGTTGAACAGTTCTGTGAAGACCTACCACATCTTCTAGAACCAGCACCAAAAAAGATGTCCTTTTCATCACAGGGGACTGGAATGCAAAAGTAGGAAGTCAAGAGATACCCAGAATGATAGGCAAGTTTGGTCTTGGAGTACAAAATGAAGCAGGGCAAAGGCTAACAGAGTTTTGTCAAGAGAACACACTGGTCATAGCAAACACCCTTTTCCAACAACCCAAGAGATCATTACACATGGACATCATCAGGTGGTCAGTAGCGAAATCAGATTATGTTCTTTGCAGCCAAAGATGGAGAAGCTCTATACAGTCAGCAAAAACAAGACCTGGGCTGACTGTGGCTCAGATCATCAGCTACTTATTGCAAAATTCAGGCTTAAATGGAAGAAAGTAGGGAAAACCACTAGGCCTTTCAGGTATGACCTAAATCAAATCCCGTATGATTATACTGTGGAGGTGATGAATAGATTCAAGGGATTAGATCTGGTAAATAGAGTGCCTGATGAACTACGGGTGGAGGTTTGTAACACTGTACAGGAAATAGTAACCGGAACTAACCCAAAGAAAGAGAAATGTAAGAAGGCAAACTGATTGTCTGAGGAGGCTTTGCAAATAGCTGAAGAAAGAAGAAAAGGGAAAGGCAAGGGAGAAAAGGAAAGATATACCCAACTGAATGCAGAGTTCCAGAGAATAACAAGGAGAGATAAGAAGGCCTACTTCAATGAAAAATGCAAAGTAGAGAAAAACAATAGAATAGGAAAGTCTAGAGATCTCTTCAAGAAAACTGGGGCTATCAAGAGAACATTCCATGCAAGGATGGGCATGATAAAGGACAGAAATGGTAAGGAAGCAGAAGAGATGACAAGAATACATAGAAGAACTATACAGAAAAGGTCTTAATGACCTGAATAACAATGAAGGTGTGGTCACTGATCTAGAGCCAGACATACTGGAGTGTGAAGTCAAGTGGGCTTTAGGAAGCATTATTACAAACAAAGCTAGTGGAGGTGATGGAATTCCAGCTGAGCTATTTAAAATCCTAAAAGACGATGCTGTTAAGGTGCTGCATTCAATATGTCAGCAAATTTGGAAAACTCGACAGTGACCACGGGACTGGAAAAGGTCAGTTTTCAAACCAATCTCAAAGAAGGGTGATGCTAAAAAATGTTCAAACTATCATACAGTTGCACTCATTTCACATATTAGCAAGGTTATGCTCAAAATCCTTCATGTTAGGTTTCAGCAGTATGTGAGCCAAGAACTTCCAGATGTACAAGCTAGGTTTAGAAAAGGCAGAGGAACCAGAGATCAAATTGCCTACATTTGTTGGATCATGGAGAAAGCAAGAGAATTCCAGAAAACCACCTACTTCTGCTTCATTAACTATGATAAAGCTTTTGAATGTGTGGATCACAACACATTGTGGAAAATTCTTAAAGAAATGGGAGAAGCAGACCGCCTTACCTGTCTCCTGAGAAGCCTGTATGAGGGTCAAGAAGCAATAGTTAGAACCAGACATGGATCAATGGATTGGTTCAAAGTTGGGAAAGGAGTATCAAGGCTGTATATTATCGCCCTGCTTATTTAACTTATATGCAGAGTACATCATGAGAAACGCTGGGCTGGAAGAAGCACAAGCTGGAATCAAGATTGCCTGGAGAAATATCAATAACCTCAGATATACAGATGATAACACTCTGGTGGCAGAAAATGAAGAGGAACTAAAGAACCTCTTGATAAGGGTGAAAGAGGAAAGGGAAAAAACTGGCTTGAAACTCAATATAAAACAAAACTAAGATCATGGCATCTGGTCCCATCACTTAATGGCAAATAGAAGGGGTTCAAGTAGAAGCAGTGACAGATTTTATTTTCCTGGACTCTCAAATTACTGCAGATGGTGACTGCAGCCATGAAATTAAAAGACACTTGCTCCTTGGAAGGAAAGCTATGACAAACTCAGACTGCATATTAAAAAGCAGAGACATCACTTTGCTGACAAAGGTCCCTATAGTCAAAACTATGGTTTTTCCAGCAGTCATGTATGGATGTGAGAGTTGGACTATAAAGAAAGCTGAGTGTGGAAGAACTGTGGTGCTGGGGAAGACTCTTGTGAGCCCCTGGGACAGCAAGGAGATCAAACCAATCAATCCTAAAGGAAATCAACCCTGACTATTCATTGGAAGGACTGATGCTGAAGCTGAAACTCCAATACTTTGGTCATTTGATGTGAAGAGATGACTCATTGGAAAAGACCCTGATGCTGGGAAAGATTGAGGGCAGGAGTAGAAGGGGACGACAGAGGATGAGATGGTTGGATGGGATCACGGATTTAATGGACATGAACTTGAGCAAGCTCCGGGGGATAGGGGAGGCCAGAGGAGCCTGGTCTGCTGCAGTCCCTGGGCTTGCAGACTGGGACATGACTTAGCGACTGAACAACAGTAACATGCAATGTACACTTACAGAACATCAATTTCGGATTAGCTGCATTTCAAGCCCGTAATAATAATTATAGTGGGCAACAAGGTCCAGGAATTTCCTGTCTTCTCCCTTCCACCCACCTGCAGCAAGACCTGAAGATGGCCGGGCGGCTTACTGCCCGGTAACCCTGCTACTCTGGTGCTGAGAGGCAAAGTCAAGAGGATGCCAGACTCTGGGATGTTGGAAAGTTGAAATCTTTCAGACTGCATCCCCACCTCACAACCATTCCCCCACCCTGCACCCTCCCTCCACACTCTGCAAGGAACCTCTGAAGGAAGCGCGCGAGAAGCCGCCCAAACCGCGGGAATGTGTTCCGCAAGGGATGCTGGGAGGAAGGGGAGGGGGGAGCAGGGGGGAGGGGGTGGGGGAGGGCGGGGGGAAGACGCAGCAGGACCATCACGCATGCGTACGGCGCGCGCGCGCGCTCATAAAGGCAGCCAGGTCGCGTAGCAACCAAATTCCAAGCCAGTATCTGGCCTGAACAGTTGGGCTTCCCCAGAGTGCTAAGTCTCACTAGCCTGTCTGGGCTCTCCTCTGTCCTTTCACTGTTCTCCTTATCATTTCCACTTCTTCTTTCCATTGGGTCCGATCTCGCCCACGGTATGTGTGTCCCCAAGTGCAGAACCGGCTACTAAAATGAGTATTCGTGTTTTCTGCCTGGGAACCAACCCCTGGAGCCTATGGCCCACCCTCCTCGGGCTCAGGGGGTTGCTTGTGATGGGACTGATTCTGGGCCTTCAGACCACCAGCTCCAACGCTTTCTATCTTCCCGGGTTGGCGCCAGTCAATTTCTGCGAAGTGAATGGAGAGACCAATTACTGTCAGGTGAGGACTAGAGGGAGGAAGTGAGATGTGAGGGGAAGGCTTCGGGTTGGAGTATCAGGCACACCGGGGCCGACCAGTGCTGAGAGCTCTCTGACTCTAGCCGGAATGCCTAAGCCCCCTCTGTGGGTGTGTCTCAGGGTCTAGATCGCAGAGCCTCGCACTTGGCAGATCCGGATCTTTTTCCCTAGATCCTCTTTCTCTCCCTCTCGGCTCAGCCCCTCCCCTCCCGTCCCCTCCCTCTCAGCTCAGCCCCTCCCTTCCCCTCTTCTCCTAGATTCCACCCTCCCTTTTGCCCCCGCCCTCCCCTTGGCCCCGCCCCTTCCTTGGTCCCCTTAGTTCCTGCTCCTGCTTGGTCCTGCCTACTCCCTCACAGCCCCTCCCAAGTGATTCCAACCTCCCCCCCATAGCTCCTCCCCGTCATAGCCCCTCCCTGTCAT